>NC_141351.1:671013-1106013 GCF_057382095.1 Aulonocara sp. 'chitande type north' Nkhata Bay
TAATCTCTCCAGCGTGTCCTGGGTCTGCCCCGGGGCCTCCTCCCGGTGGGACATGCCTGGAACACCTCACCCAGGAGGCGCCCAGGGGGCATCCTTATCAGATGCCCGAACCACCTCAGCTGGCTCCTTTCGATGTGGAGCAGCAGCTGCTCTACTCTGAGCCCCTCCCGGATGGCCGAACTTCTCACCCTATCTCTAAGGGAGAGGCCAGCCACCCTTCGGAGGAAGCTCATTTCTGCCGCTTGTATCCGCGATCTCGTTCTTTCGGTCACTACCCACAGCTCGTGGCCATAGGTGAGGGTAGGGACGTAGATCGACCGGTAAATTGAGAGCTTCGCTTTTACACTCAGCTCCCTCTTCACGACGGACCGGTGCAGCGTCCGCATTACTGCAGCTGCAGCCCCAATCCGTCTGTCGATCTCCGGCTCCCTTCTCCCATCACTCGCGAACAAGACCCCGAGATACTTGAACTCCTCCACTTGGGGCAGGAACTCATCCCTAATAATAATAATAATAATAATAATAATAATAATAATAATAATAATAATAATAATAATAATAATAACACATGATAATGTACAAAATAAATGTGCATCTATATCACACAGACTGTACAAACTGTTATAAATATGGACAATGCAACTTAGCACAACCAGTTTACTTCTTTTCTTCTTTTAGCTGCTCCCTTTAGGAGTCACCACAGTAGATCATCTGCCTCCATTTCTGTCACACCAACCCTGCAAGTCCTCCTCACTACATCTATTAACTTTTACTGAGGTCTTCCTCCTCCATATTCAACATCTGTTGGCCAGTAGATCCACTGTCTTCTCTGTGCACATGTCCAAACCATGTGAACCTTGCCTTATTAACTCTGCCACCTTCAGTTCTGGCTCTTGTTATTTGTGTCTTTTTGTTAATTTCACCATCTCCAAACCAAACCAGATAATCTGAGTCACAGCAGATGACTCAGATCTCACCCTATTCTTGCACTGACTTCTGTCACACCAGTCTTCTGCATATTCTCCTTTTTTACATCCATGCAATTTCTATGTGGTCTTGGCAGCTCCAACATTAAAATAAGACCCAGATTTCAATAACAACAATAATAACTGAGCTTATTATTATGTAAGCTTATGTAAACTCTCTTGCTTAAATAATTTGCTCTGGGATAAATAAAATATTCTGATTCTGATTAATTATTGTTTTAGCCCATTTACAGACTTACAAGCACCTACGCATAATCCACCTAATCAAACCCATGTGCAGTCATAAACATATATAAACAATTCAATACTTAATTTACAGGAGAGTAAGAAAACAGGAACTAATGAAACAATGCATTGTCCTCATACTTTTAATATTTGTTTCTAAATCTTATAAAAGAAGATATTTCCTCCATTATATTAAAAACATTGTTCAGTTTTAAGGTTGGACTCACTACACCCACACCTAGAGCTTTGTCTGGTGTAGCCAAGTGGTAGAAGGCTTCCACTTTGGTGGTCTCAGGATCTCATCTGTACTTTTTGCAGATTACGTGCCCTCCAGCTCGTACTGGGATTGTTTGCAGCTGAGTTTTACTCATTTGCCAAGACCCGTTATTCCTTCACATAAAAGCCAGCTGCCATTATGACCCGGTTATGGGCACTTCCTGGGTAGGGTGTTCTGGGCATACTCAACACTCATTGGAGGACAGCCCAATGATCATTTTTTGAATTGATTATCCCATATCTTGCTTATCTCTGCACCTTCATATCCTACATTTCATTTTTAACCACATAAGTGCTTCACTAATCACATGAAGGGGCTTATCTGGCTCTAACTGAAGATTTGTCCACACACTCATGCAATCTTGTGTATGCTCCACAGCAATGTACACAAGGCTTGGTACTTAAACTGCACACGGGCATAAAAGATCTCTTTTTGTTTATATACATTGGCATTTACAATGCAAAGACTTTTCATCTTAATTTTTTTATTTAAAAAAAAATCTTTACAGATAAATAAATATCATGTTCTGTGCCAGATCAGTTGTGAATAATCTGGATTAATCAGGAAAACAGTTTGTCTCTTGAGTTTTTAAATGAGTTAAACAGGAACAGCTGTATTTTAGAGGTTTCTGAACAAGTGAGCGTAATGTGTGGTCCACTGAACAGGAGCTGGAATGCTGTCGTATGAGACAATGTGTGACGAAACATTTCTCCCACTGAAAACACTACATCCAGATGAACAGAATCAACCTTTTGGTATCCACTGCTTACTCTGACAATGCACCAGAGAAGTTTACTTTTCAAAGCATAGCACTGTATATGTATTTGGATTTAAAGTATAGATGATCCTCCTAATAAAGAGTCTTAGAGTTTCTGAATACCAGGTCAGTATGGACCATTCTCAATATATGTAAAAACATGCAAGTTTCAAAGTGCATCTTTGAGATGCTCTGTGGTTTTTTATTTCTATGGTAAATGTTTGATCTAGTTAAAGATCAAACATGCATTCATACCTTCCTCTCAAATGGAACTAACAGTCACTGGTGAACTCAGAACAGTTACTATTTGGAAACTGATGTTAAAGGAATAGACAATTCTGACAATGACAAAGTCATTCACATCATTAAGGAATGTACTGCTTGAGTCATGGTCATTATCATGAGAATACTCGAGAATCAGAGAGCTCAATCAGCAGTCTCAAAGCATAAGTACTCACTTCCCACAACTCCTTTCCTTTCTCTGATGGCTCTGTTGTCGATCTACCAGCTGCAAAAGATGGAAAGTGCCCTCATGTTGTGGCTTGATGAAGAGCCTCCTCAAAGAGCATAATCCTTGAGGCCTGTGCAGTACGTGGAAGTTGGCCTCTGGAGCCTTGCATATGATTGACTCTGCCATTGTGTGTCTTCAGCTGTCCTTCCAAGTGTGGTTTGACAGGTGAATATCCAATGACTGCTCATCTGTCAGACGCCCTATTGTAATGCCACCACTGGACTCTGGAGTGACAAATCACGCTTCTCTGTCTTGCAGTCTGGGGAATGAGTCTGGGTTTGGCGGTTGTCAAAAGAACGGTACTTGTGTAAAGTTTGGTGGAAGTGGGAATATGATGTAAGGTTGTTTTCAGGAGCTGGCCTCGACCCCTTAGTTCCAGTGAAGGGAATTCTTAATGCTTCAGCACACCTAGACACTTTGGACAGTTTCGTGCTCCCAACTTTGAGGGAACAGTTTGGGGATAGTGCCTGTATTCCAACATATAGACACGGATAAGCAGGTTTGATGTGGAAGAACTTGACTGGCCTGCACAGAATCCTTTGTGATGTTCAACAGCAGGTCAGATTTGCTGTTAGACCCCACTTCCAGTCTTTATGCTAAGTGAGGCTAATTATCTCCAGCTCATCTCGTCATGGCAGCCTATACGGTCAAAGTACCGGCCGATCATGCTCTAGATCTGTCTCTGCCTGTCCTCCTTATGAAAAAGCTCTTGGAAAGACATTGGTGGGAAATGTCCATCTAAGTGATAGTTATTTGGTATCCTGATGATGAACAGCCTTCTAGGAAGCTCGGTTTGACACACACAGACTATCCTTACCTTGGTCCAATAGTTCTCAAGTTCTGGGCAGCATTGTGCCCATTGTTGGCAATGCCGATCAAAGAATGCCTGCTGTTTTGGTGGGGAAGATATTCAAGAGAAGGCAGATTTAACAAAGTTATTACGAAGTAATGGCTTGATTTGGACCCACAGTGGTGAGTTTGTTTTACTCGTTATCTACTCACTCTTCACCAGATAAATTTTTATTTGTCTATACACCTACAATTTAGAGAGTGCTAACCTCCTAAGCCCTAATCTAAGGCCCAATTGAATAACCTCTGTCTTATTTCATAAGACAAGCTAAATAATTAATAGCAGTGTAAATGGACTGAGTCTTATATAGCCCTTCTCTACTCTCCCAGAGTACTCAAAGCGCTGTAAACAACATGCCTCATTCACCCAATCACAAGAACTTGCTTCTATACTTAAGTGCAATCTAACCAACATTCACACTCCTATTGGAGAGCAACTTGGGGTTAGTATCTTGCCCAAGGATATTTGGCATATAGCCTGGGGAAGCCAAGGATCAAACCACCAGCCTTCCAGTCAGTGGCTGATCTGCTCTACCACCTGAGCTACAGCCACCCCGGTGGTAGTTGGTACTCCTTACTGTGTACTCCTGTCTTCTATATGGTCTAAGCCTGCAACAGAGAGGTTCTTTTCTATAGATGACCACCACCATCATCAGGATCACCAAACAAAACACTACAAAGAGGTTTAGGACAGAGACAGAACAACAAGCTGTTACTGTTTCAGCTGTTTCAAGCTGCACATATAATATAGTTCATGCAGTGAACACAGCCATTTGGTACAACCAAGTTATTTACAATTCCTAAATATTGAACCTACAGACTTCTGCTTGTAAATTTTACTTGACCCAGTTCTCTTCATTTTTATTTAAAGATTTTGTGTTTTCATAAATGTATTAGCAGTACATCTCACAGTGCTTGATTTAAATTATAAGCCAAAATAATTGAAAGCATTAAAAGAAACCCACTGCTATGTAAACGCGTAATATAGAAGAAGGATTATATTACTGTATTAATGTATTGTTACCTTAAACTTTTTAATGTTATACACAGTGATGCCAAAGCAACTTCAACTCAGAACAAGTAATTGCTCTCTGTTGATGTCAGGGAAAATTCAACTATTAATGAATCCATGTTACTCTGTTATGTTAATGCCTGAGTGTTGCAATGTGCTATTAAAAAGGCTCACGCATAAATGTCAACAACAGAGACAGCTTGTCATCTGACAGTAAATACTGTTTTGTGTTCTGCATATCATACGGGTCAGCTGTTCCACACTTCAGTTTCATACGGTGGAACAGTTTGTAATGAACCTTATGCGAAGTATAATAGCGAAGTTCTATGGTCTCACATCTGTCCGCTCCCTGGTGTTGCCGACTAAATCTAAGCTTGACATCACTTCCACTTTCCCGCACTGTCAAGCTGTTTGTGACATCCCTGGTCTAGTCCAATCATCTTCTCCCGGCCTTTTTCAGGCCAATCAGCATTCGTGCCACATACTTTGAATCTGTCATTCTCCTTTGCAGATGCCTTCGTGCAGCCCACCCCCTCCTCATCACCGCCTCTCATCACTTAGGTTCCATCTAAGCCACTGTCTTCATCTCCACCACCAGCGTCTAGACTCTGGGGGGTCCTCCTCTAATCCCTATCACACCTGGGGTTCTGTTCCACTGAGTCAGGCCATTGGAGTCTAACCACCAAATATCTCTATCTTTATTCTCTACATCAATAAATCATGTTCATTCTTTCTAATGGCCTCTCCTTATTGAAATAATAAAGCCCTCCTCTGGATAAATTACACAGAACCTTTTGCACTGTGCCCATTGATTATATCAGAAAAATTAGCCCTTAAATCAAAAGCATATTGATTCTCCTTTATTCTCCTCTCATGCTGTTTTCAGAGGGAAACATATGTTGAAACCTGAATTTACACTGGATTATTTGGCTAGTAGGCCTTCCACTCCCTTCCTTACATTTCCCCTTCAGGTCTGCTGAATTTTGAGCTGCTAATATGTGCAGCTCTGGGCAGAATGCTGTTTATTTCTAAAGTGAACTGGCTCCATCTTTGTAAATAAATTATAGTGCATTATTAGTAGATCTCAGTGTGATATTGCAGAAAATTTGCAATATGCAGTATCACAATAATTTGCCCTGCCTGTTGTGATCCAATTGACCAACTCATTTCCTCCTCCCTAGGATTTCTATAAATGCAATAACAGTCACTGAACTGAACTGAATAATCCTAAAGCCTACAATACAAAAACAAACATTATTAATTGATTATAATTAACCTTAATATCGATTTATGTTCTTCAGGGCAGACAACATCTTAACAAGTAGGGTTTTTTTCATGAACTCAGGGACATCACAATGAATTATGGCATTTTTCGCCTCTCCTTTCATAAGGGATGAAAGGAAATGAATGAATAATAATAACACTAATAATAATAATTTTCAACTACTTTAACAGAATTTCCCAAATGAAACATTTGTTATCTTATCCTGTCTCATTGTTATTTCTACTAAAACAACTATAATTAAACGGAACATACATTCGTCTCCGTTTTTTAATATCATAGTATCATTGTTTTGGAAATATACACAGAGATCCAAAGCACTGGGTAAAATAAATGATGTCGAACTTTATAGATCGAATATCTGAACTCTTGAAAGAAAAACCACCACAACAAAAAAAAAGTGACAGCCATTCAATCCTTCTCGGTCCATCCTCTGACCACTCATGCAGCGTGATGTGCGTGAATCACGACATACCATCATGTGGAGTGATGTAGGCAGAAGCCCACAGACTGTGATTCACTGTAAAGGAGGAGCCAGTTAAACAGCGTGGACTGTCGGAGAAGAGAGGAGGAGAGAAGAAAGCGAGCTGAGGGCTGTGAGACGACGAGTCGGCTGAAGCGAGAGTGCGAGGTTTACCAGCTTTTTATTTCCTCCGGAACCCTCGACGCTGTCATAAAGAAGCCTGTGAAGTGAAGGACTCTCAGGATGGAGCGGATGGAGTCAATGGAGCCGATCTCGGCATACTACACCACGGATTACCCGGAGATCCAACCAGACAGTACTTACGGATCCAAAGAGACAACCGAGAGCCAGGCAATGACTCCACCACCTCCAACATATGACGAGGAGTTGGTGCACAAGGTACGACCATATGGTCATCATGATACAACAACAGGTTTCATAGCCAGGAGCACTTTTATGCACTTACTTGCTGCGCGTTTTTTTCACGTGATTTTGCTTCTTGTTTATTTCTTCTTGTTTATTACTGGTGAAATGTGAGGAAACGTTTCTAAACCCCGCAGCATCCCGGTCCTTGACCGGATTTGCGCTCACGTGGTGCTGATTTACATTCAGATGCAATTTATAGTTGGTCTGTTTCCAGCCCTAATGTGTGTCAAATCACTTAATTCCTTCTGAGATGAGCTGTCAGCTTACAAGAAGGTCCCCCTTCACATATGAGCCGATTACTTCCTGCTGTCAGGGCAGGAAAGCTTTAAAAGAGGTCACTTTCTTTGAAAAAATGTCTTAACCAAACGCCAAATTCCCAAAGCAATCCTCACATTTAGGTGTTGATCACCAAAAAGTGCTGTAGAATAAAATTACATTTCAAACTCAAATTTTAGTTGACAAGTACACTTTCAGTTTCTCCTTACTGCGACCCAAAGCTCAAATAACCCATAAATACAACAGTAAATACACTAATTTATTTCTGACACCTTAAATTCCATAACTCAAACACACTAAAATACACAAACACACTAAAATGTCAGAGTGAATGTGATCCTGTTTTGACTGTTGTCACAAAAACTGTACAATATAGCCATTTGTATTCAAAAAGCTTAATTGCGCTCGCAGCAAGCAGTTAAGTTACATTAATGTCTGGATTTAAAGAGAACCACTGAATCCTTCCTGGTGCTCCCATTTGACCTCACTGTTGATGGAACAAAGATAAAAGAGGAGCTCCCTTTAGGCTTCAGTGAAATGTCACATTGTATTTCAGAGCTGTGTTGCAGAAACCATTTCCCTTCAGTCTGGAGGAGTCATGTCATTCAAATGGCATATCTTTCTTCTGATAAGCATCTGGCCTCCAGCCTGCTATGTTCTAATTTCTCTCTTTTTAGATATAGCAACTGAGCAGAATTAGCACATCAATACTCTGATTCAACTGATAAGACATAAACTTTAAAATTAAACTATCCGGTAAAGTCAAAAATGTATTCCCTTTAACTAGCTGCCTTTAATTGCCTTAGAAATTTATTATAATCTTGCTACTTATTTATTTATGTTTGCACTCATAAATGTCCCAGATCATTGGGTGCACCCTTGGTTTAGGTTCAGGGTTATTGGCAAGGTTAGGCATACACTTATTTTTAAGTTTATAGAGAGAGTCTCTGGGAAATTAACAGAATCAAATTCACTTCATCTCTCTGAAGTCTAAAGGCATGTGTATGTGTCATCTTAGTGTGGAATGTGATTGGTTGGGACCAAAATGCAGACCCTAAAGGAAGGTAGAATTAAACATGAAATGAATTAGAGCAGGCCGGGCCCTGCCATTGACTGACCTAGGTGGAAGCACTGCTGCAGCACACAAAGCATTGATATCTCCACCAAGCTGGGTGCAGAGGTGGTGATGGACAGCATTACGGAGGACCAGGCTTACTCTTTGAAGATGGCGGGCTCAGACAAAGCCTATCTTTTAAATGCAATTCAGAGTTTCCTTACATAGACTTGGGCTGGGAAGCAGCCGATTATTGTTCAAACAACACAATTATAATTTGTGAAATTGAAAATGAAATAACTTTTTTATTTTATATATATTTAATATTTTTATTTTATGAAAAGTCTGGATGTACCTCTTTACCATTCTCATGCATGTGCACACACATGCACATGTGGTCTGCGTCACTGCCATAACAAATACATTCTGTGCACTGCCAGCTATAAGACCTTATGCAGAAACGTTTGTGATTTTCCTAATAATTTCAAATGAATTTCAATCATAAAAAAGGTTGTGAATACTTGTGTAAAAAGATATTTTAAGTATTTAAGTTTTAATAAATTTACTCCCAAACACTCCAAAAACCATCATCACTGTCATGGGGTGGATTTTGTGTGTAGATTTACTCGGCATTGTTTGGCTGTAAAGGGCTAAGGAATGCAGTGCGAGTCTTCACAAAGATAGATGCAATTCTAACATGTGACTGTTATATCAGCTCACACATATACACACCACACACAGACTTGTAGTGTCAGGGAAGCAGGTGCACTGAAAGGGGTCATATTCTAAGAATACACCGTGTTCTTTGTGTCTAAATCAAGAAGAGTAATTTCAAGTGAACTTGAAAAAGTCAGTCTTGCCTTTTTGCCCTTCCTTTGCCAATATAAATAATAAAGGGACTAATAAAGGTTTATCCTATCTTTTGTACTCACTCTTCTCAGGCTTTCACTCTGCCTTACCTTTTCCTCCCAGGAGGAGTTCTAATTACACAACAAAAAAGGCTCTTTTTAAGAGCTCGTTGGTGAGGCCAGTACTTACTCATGAAGCTGAAATGGTTACAGTTGCTTTGTGGATTCCGTTCTGTTATTAATTCTCCCTTCAATACTCACAGTTGTCCCAGATGACATTTTTAATAAAGTCAACCTAAAACTGCTTTTGTAATATTTTTGGAAAGATTAGCTTAGAGACATCTTTACAGACAGAGTGGTTTTGTATTTTTTCTTACTGCCAATATTTCACATTAATACCCACAAAAACATTGCATTCTTTTGTATCTCGCAGTGGTTTCCTGTTTTTTCCATTCTCTCCATGGCCCTCATCCAAAAGACACATTTTTAAAGCTGCAAAGCACTTTTTTTTTCTTTTTTTTTCATTTTAAAAAAGTCTGTAAGTGTAGTAAAACCATGGTAGCTACCTGTCCACCACAAAAAAGCAGACATCACTATCAACTAGCTGGTTGAGTGTTTAGCTAAATAGCGGCAGACCAAAACAGAACTAAAAAGGTGGATACAGGACTTTAATTTGTCTAAAAAAACAAACACTTGGTCTTACAGATTGCAGGGCACATTGACTTTTAGTATTGGAAACAGTGACTTTATCGCCTGTTGTTCTGTGGTTTCAAACCCCAGCTGTGCAGTATATCAAAGCTTAAATCAGTGGCAATTTGGAAACTGTCAAGCTAAATTACATTCTGGTCAATACTGCACATGCTCCAGGAAGAGAAAAGTGACATTTCAGAGAACTGTATCACTCTAAATTCACCACATCCCCTAATGCTGTTACTCCAACGACTTGTAAAAAGACATCCCATGCTTATTGCCTCAGTAACCTCCACAGAAGCTCATACTGAGGCTAGAAAGGAAATTTGCAGGCACTTAGCAATCTGCCTGTGAACCACAGAGATGAGAGAAATCTAATTCTTCTTTCTCTCGCGCACTACAACACATATACACAATATACATCATCAGTGTGTAATTCCCAAACATCTGTGGTGCATTCGCCTCATTACCTCCTGTCTCTAGAGGGGTTTCATGAGACAGTCTCACTTCTCGGCTAACTACAATTTAGTAGCATCACCACATGTACGTGTGTAGTGAGTACAATGAGTATGTTTTTTTTTTCTCAGCACTAATTCCATCTTCACATGTACACATGGAGGCATTATGTTACACACTCTCAGTTATGTCCAGTAAAGAGGGAAGTGATACAGCTGAATCACAGCAGGATCAGATCAAAATATTTAAATAAATTATTGTCTTCAGATTTAGATGCAGTCAGTGGCTTATGTGATCACAGACTGCATGTAAAAGACAGATGTATCTTCCACATCCCAAAAAGTTAATTCTGTTCATCTGGACGTGGCGTTTTCAGTGGGAGAAACATTTCCTCACTCATCCAAGTGACTTCTTCAGTCTCAGCTGACTGCAGATTTCCCCAACTTTATAAACAGTACATGTGCATAATGACCGAAACTAGAATCAATGGTGAAAAATGGACTGTCAGGTCAGTTTCTTGATCGTTAATGTGATCAACAACCACTGATCAAAAACCATTGATTAATGGCCATGAGTACCATTCACAGAGAGTTGGGGAATGGCTGCAATCACAGCATTATAAGATGGTCAAAGATGTACCCTTAGGCACCCTCTTCAATTCAGAGATATCTGTATCTGTGGGGATGGTGTTCGCTCTGCGTTGTACCATCCTGATGACACCCAGTTTGTGCTTCAGTGGATGAAGCAGAAGCACAAGCCTTAAATAATGATCCGTAAGCGTAGGTTTATAGTACACATCAACTTTCAAATGTCCCCATTACTGATGGAAATCTCACAGTCTAAGAAGGCTAACCTGTCATTTTTCATATCATCTGTGGTGAGCCTGAAATAATTTTTCTACTGAGTTAATGTGATCAGTGAAATGTGGTATATCCAGTACACCACTTCCTATGTCCCTACGAAGTAGTGTACTGGCAGATGTTAGAAAGTTTGACCTGCAGTCTTACCAACAGCCATCAGGAGTAGACTTCCACTCTTTAGAAAAAGAGCCCTAATCAGGCACCAACTGGGTACCTGGTTATCAGCACCTGGAGTACCAGAAACTCAAAATAAGAGTCAATAGCAGAATAATCTGTTTGACGTTGGCAGAGAAGATTTGGTTTTTGATGTACACAACCCACACACTCAACTCTGCTACTCAAAATGCATATGCATTTTTTGTGGCACTATTTAAGGAGAAATAAACAGATTTTTCAAAGCTATCAAATTTATTGCCTAAAAGCATTATTACATCAAAGAAAAACCAGATACAAATTTCCTTAGGTTTATGCTGTGAGTTTTACTGTGCGGCTCCCCACCTTTCAGGACACAGTAAACTGGAAAAGCAGAATACATGTAAAGCCTCTCTGTACAAGGTGTATTTCAAAGGAAGAATAAGGAAGTGAATTTGCTGGTGACTCCTGAGTAAAGCTGATATGAAAATTCACTGGATGACTGATGAGGCAGTATCCATATTTAATCCAGCACACTGGGATGTAACTCTTTTCTAAAAATCCTCCATATGCTGAAATCAAATGAGGCTACAAAAGCTGCTTTAGCTTCTCAGCTCTAATCCTTTCCTCCATTCCCCCCACTTATTTTATTTATCCCTGATCATTCATAAAGCCTTGAGGCAAAATTGAGTTCAACCACTGCCTGGTTTATCTGATGAGTGTCATGCCTTCACTTTTTTCTTGATTTGTCTTAGTTCTTTACAAACTGCTCATCATCAGATCAAGTTCAAGTTCAAGAACTTTATGCATTCTATCCCAATTTATGAACCTTTTTCTATTAGTTTAGCATGCCAGAAAACTCACCTGCTATTATTAAAGCAGCACTGAAAAACTCAGCGCTTTAACCCCTGGGCCATTTGTCATTCAGTGCAATTTTAAGGCAGGCCTACTTGTGCATATCTGACCAAGAGCGATAATCACATTTACTGTCTTTTCACACAATATTTGGCCACAATGACAATGAGTACTCCTGAGTTTTATCAAGACAGGACTGGTTGAAATTTTTGTTGCCTTTTTAAGACCACTTTATTACATTTCCATGGTTACTATTACTAGACATCAAGTGAAGACCACTTCTGACAGCACATCTGCATTTGAATCATAAAGCAACTGTAGTGGATGCTCCAGCCCAGTAGCTCTTCTAGTATTCTACCCCAGTGATTAACGGCCACTGCAGCTAATTAGTGCATAAAATACATTACTGAATGTGTATTAAGGTGAAATCTAAGAGTGTGAAGATGAAGGTTCTTTCATGAGAGTTAATGAATGGAAGTCTATTTTTTATGCCTAACTTTCTTTCTATAAACATAATTAAGATTTTTATTGTCTCAACCTGCCACTCTATAAAATGCATTTGGGTGTAAATGAAGAACTACCCTGGTGCCACAGAGAGGAAAGAATGTGAATTTGGCAAAGAACAAAGATTGGCATTGATTTCGGCACTGAGTTTCTTAAAGATGGCATTTCCTTTGCCTTGCAAAGGGTTACCAAAATATTTACATATATTTTATTCAAAACTTATATGTAGCCAATATACCCTAACCTATGCTTAAAAAATTTAGGTTTAGCCTTTCTGCGATTTTTAAAGCTTTCAAGAACAAACGTTCAAACACAGGTCTTTTCATTGCCTGTCTTTACAATCTACAATCCTTTTAGTTGTCTCTTCCTAAACATAACCACATAATGATGAAGAAATCCATCATTCTTGTGGCTTACTGCATTATTTACTGCATTTTTCTTCTGGCAATAATATTTATAATATATTTCACTACAGGATAAAATGTAGTCATTTGGCTGTCACAAGATAAAAGCCACATAGCCTGCATCAAAACTCCCAGATCACTCCTTGAAGAGAGCAGAGAACAGCTTGACTGTGTCGCACTTACTTAATCTGCCACAGTTAAAGGACACTTTGTGGGTGTGGAGGTGGTGGGTACCCTGGTGTGACTGAAATTAAAGCGCAGTAGAAAATGAAATATTGACTGATGGTCCTGGTGACTAAGTTGGATGTGTGAATGCTGCCTTTCATTGATTCCATTGTCTTGAAGGTTATCTCCTCTGGCTTGTGAGTCATGCGGTAATAGTGGTACACTGCCAAGCTCTTAGAAAAGAAAATGTCGGTGCTGCTTGGAAACAGAATTGTCGACCATGACACAGATGTTGACTCACAACTGAAAATTATGAAATGATTGCAAGCATTCAACCATAAAGAGATTTTCAAGGCCAATTGAGACTGCAGCCAGGCTACTTCCTGCTGCTCCCGTATCACTAGGGGTCACCACAGCTTACTCTGTGCCTCTACCATATACTTAGACCATATATATAGAGGTAAGAAATTTAACTGTGGGATTTTATGTGTTTTCCTACAGACAATCCTGGTTGGGGACAGTGGTGTGGGGAAGACATCTCTGCTGGTGCAGTTTGATCAGGGCAAGTTCATCCCTGGCTCATTCTCTGCCACAGTGGGCATCGGATTCACAGTGAGTGCTTGGAACAATTTTTTTTTTTATGAAATTGGACTGGCTTTTATTTATCCATGGTTTTAGATTTGCCTCTGGCATTTCAGACATTAGCAGTGTGGGAGGAGGCAACCTAAGTGTCATTGTGTGAGAGGTGGGGTACACCTTGGACAGGTCACCAGTCTGTCTCCGTTTTATATATATATGCAGATTATACAACTTATATGTATAATCTGCAAATGAATACTTTCCATCCTCTTTAGAGTTTGCTCATTTCGATAAAAAGCTGATGATTCACATTTGCCACTCAGTGCCATTAAAATCAATGCAGAAGAGAGGTTGTAATGAGCACAGGCAGTAGCTAGTGTGACGTCACTCACTGGTTTGTAAGTTCTTATTATCAAGCCTCAAGATGACCCTTTCTGTCTTGGTGTTTTGAAACCAGATGTGATGAGAAAGGGATGGTTCTCATTGGCTAATGACTTGTGATTGAAAAGTAATTCACCGGGAGTATCCTCCTTTGTGAAACTTATCACTTGATTGATGAAAATTTACAAAATGGGCCAAGCAGATTATTCAATATAGGACGTCAGGGCCAGGGAAACATTTCCTTACAGTCATTGGACTTAGATGTGTTTTTGCACCTACATGTTTCACTTTCCAAGCCTTAAAGCTACATCTATCTTTAATACTATCTACATTAATGACATGAGAATGTAATTAGAACCACCCCGCTGAAATCTTAAATGGTGAAATTTAGAAATATTTTTTAAAACAATTCTGAAGTTTGCAACGATTTAATATAGTATTAAATGAAGCAAGTGGGAGGGTTTTCTTTCCCATAAGTTTTTATACGTTGTGACTTCTTTTTGCAACATGAGTCACCCCCTGCTGACCATTAAAAGGAATGGAGGTTTGAGGTAGTTGTACATTGCCTCTCTCACTAAACATATATTTCAAAATCTGAAGAAATAAAGCCACAACTATCGACAAACATAGATAACTTGTCTTTGTACTTTGCATTTTTAATTTGTTCTACTAGCTGCTCGTACTGTTCTTCTGTTTCTACCTCTCTCAGAATAAAGTGGTGACTGTGGATAACGTAAAGGTCAAACTGCAGGTCAGTAAGTAAATCAGTTCCAGTGCAAAGTTGATGTGCTTACACAATAGCACTCTATTTTTAGAGTAGTGGCTGGTTTCCTCTTGGGCATCACCATTATAAGTGAAAATAAGAAGTAGCCAAGTGGAAACAGGCCAGTTCTTTTCTGTTTCAGATATGGGACACAGCAGGACAGGAAAGGTTCAGAAGCGTGACACATGCGTATTACAGAGATGCACACGGTGAGGCGATACAAACCCTAATCCATATCACAGCATCACAGGTGTTACATTGGCACTCAATTTTTGTTGGTTCTCTTTCCAAAGCTTTGCTCCTTTTGTATGACATCACCAGCAAATCATCTTTTGACAACATTAGGGTAAGTCTGTGTTTGTACCCTGGGAAAATATGAAAATGTGCTACAGTTAAAGATTTATTTATGAGTGTGTTTGTATGTCTCTTGCTTCAGGCTTGGTTAACAGAGATCCACGAGTATGCACAGAGCAATGTAGTCATCATGTTGCTGGGCAACAAGGTAAGAGGAAATTGTTTGAGAAGCTTAGCATGTGGAGCAAAAAGTGCAAAAGAAGGATATGATCTGTGCTGAAGACAGAGCAGTTTCTGGATCAGGGCATTTTGTAAAGATAATGTAAACGAGTTATAAAAGAGTTAGAGCAAAGTGATAGTGCTGCTTTGGGTTCAAGTGTCAGGTTTAAGTATATGTAACAATATGAATGCAATGATAAAAATGTGAGTGGCGCCACATCGTAGGTAGCTTAGTAATAATAACATTTTTAAAAGCTATATATAACATATATGATGCTGTATCACATTTTGTTATATATTAAATTTACAAGTCCTCACAAAAAACAGTGTAAATTTAATCAAATGTACAGTCGCTGCACTACTTCAATCACTATGCGTGTATAAAAGTATCTGAACTACCAGCAAACTACTACAAACGTGTTAGACTACTAGTTTTATTACATGATCTACTCTTCAACATTGAATAGTGGTAGCAAACACTGAAAATTCCACAAGATATGTTTTCCTTTAGAAATATCCTGATTGATCTTGTATATTATGAAGTCTAAAAATGTAAATACTCATACCTGTGCATGGTTTTGTTCAGCTTTAAAAAAAAATAGCTGTATCAAGATGTACATTGTTTTTTTTACTTAATAGTTTAAATGTGTTTATTTTTCTGCACCAAGTCTTTCCTAAAATCCTAAACTAATGTGTGTTTATCAGGCCGACATGAGCAGTGACCGAGCGATCAGGAGAGATGAAGGAGAGAGGCTGGCCAGAGTGAGTATTTTATTTACTTCCATAAAAACAGAACTGATAGCGTTTAATCTGCTACTTACTGTGTTGTGCTCTCTTTGTGTGTTCAGGAGTACTCAGTTCCTTTCATGGAGACAAGTGCCAAGACAGGGGTCAATGTAGATCTGGCCTTCACTGCTGTGGCCAAGTATGACACAGATGCCACACAGTAGCTTTTGAACAGTCCATAAACTATAGATGTGTATGATCTGAAATGGTCCTTGTTTGAGCCAACAAGAAGTCATGTAATGGGACTAAACAAAGATAAATTATTATCATTTGCTTTGCTTTTCTTCTTCTGCCACTAATTTCATTTTCATATGACAGCAGCAAAGTTGTTACTACTGAATTTGAGATTGTTTTTTCACATCGCTCAATTTTATCTCACATCTTTGCTGAACATAGTATATATTTTCAGAA
The DNA here is from genome assembly GCF_057382095.1 of Aulonocara sp. 'chitande type north' Nkhata Bay. Lineage (NCBI taxonomy): Eukaryota > Metazoa > Chordata > Actinopteri > Cichliformes > Cichlidae > Aulonocara > Aulonocara sp. 'chitande type north' Nkhata Bay. The sequence continues at coordinate 687,479 of NC_141351.1, forward strand.
AATTCCAGGATTCATTATAAAGAAATGTTTCAATTCCCTTAGTACTATATAATTTAACGTATTTATTGCAAGGGATTTATTCTTAAGTAGTCCACTACTATTTTCATGATGCTATCTGTGTTTTCTTACCACAATCCTCTGCAGTAGAATAATTCTATCAATATCAGTGTTATCTTCTAAAATATGCCTTGTTCTGTTCTTCAGGGAGTTGAAGCATCGGGCCATCCAGCATCCCAGTGAACCCAAGTTCCAGATTCATGAATATATTGAGGCACAGAAGGAGAAGTCAGGTTGCTGCAGCTACTTTTAAAACTTATCTCCCAACTCTTCCTCCTCCCATAGCTCTGGGCGAACAGACTGTCAGAGACACATTACTGAGTGGGAGGAAGCCCTGTATCTCACTGCTGCTCACAAAATGTTACACTGCCATTCATTCAAGACTAAAAGCCAAACGTACATCAGTGGATTAACCATGCTACAGACCCACACAAATTTTCTTTAGCTGAATACCTCCAACTCTCCAGACGTCAGTTTGCACTACTGATGCTTTCTAAAGTACATTCAAGGAAAGAGTAGTTATTTATTTGATATGTTAAAAAAAAATTCCTGAGGGAATATTTTGTAACTTAGATGATCAATATTAGTCTCTTGTATTTGTTTTGTTTTTTTAATGCAATTGCAGTCAAGAGTTAGTAAATCTGGAGGCAGGAGCAAACAGCTAGCCTGACCCTGTCACAAACCACCTACAACTCCATAACATAGTTTTCTCATTTGTTTAACATGAACCATGCTAACAGACAGTGTATCCTAGCCTGTTAGCATGAGAACTTTTACTAATTTTGATTAAGCGCAGTGCAACCGATGCTAAAGGAGCCTTTCATTTAGAGAATATTTGGTTATAAATCCAATTAAAAACCTTTTCATGACATTTACATGCATCTTCTATTTTTAAAATTGTATTTATTTATTTATTTATTTGTAAGTAATTATAATAAATTATAATTATCTATATAAAATGTATTTTCTCTTGGTGAAGTTATATGATTCATGTGTCTTTGGAACAGTTATTTTTGTTAATATTTTCTGTTGTTTCCTCACATGTGGACGGTAAGGCGCTAGGCTGGTTAGCGCTTTTGCCTCACAACAACAAGGTTACTGGTTTAAGCCCTGGTTGGGATCATTGTGTGTAGAGTTTGCATGTTCTCCCTGTGCCTGTGATGATTTTTCTCATGCATATTGGGTTAACTGGTGTTTCTAAATGAACTGTAGACCGTATGTAAGGAACTTAAACTACTTGGAGCATGTAGAATAAACATTGGCATGCAGAGCAATGCATCTGTGAACTGTGTCTCTGGGAGAAGGATTACTGTGAAGAGCGAACATTCGATACTAAGTACTTGAGTTGTTGTCTGTTATTTAAGGAGGCGTTATGTACATACAGCATGAGTTGAATAATTTTATATGGTGTTATACTGTGCAAAAGTCTTGGGTCATCCTTGTAATAGTTGCAGCATCTCTGGGGGGGGGGGGGGGGGGGGGGGGGGTGTCAAACCAAGTGCTCCATTGTCTGTTTTTCTATCCAGGTGTGCTTTTATTGTACATAAAGTGTGTTTGGGATCATTGTCATGCTGAAGAATTAGGCCATTATCAATCTGCTGCTTGCCCGATGGTATTGAATGCTAGTTCAAATTCTGACCATACTTATCTGCATCCGTAATTTGATCAAGTTTTGACAATATCCCCAACATCACTGGGTGAAACACAGCCTCAAACCATGAAAAGGTCTCCACTTACAGATGGCTGTTGAAACTCAACCTCTACTGGCAACTCATTGAGCCAAATTTGGATTTATCACTGCATAAGACCTGTTAGCACTGATTTTCACTCAAGTTCTTGTGTAATTTGGCACAGGTAAGCCTTTTCTCCCTGTTCCCATTCCTTAACAAGAGCCTCTTGACAGCCATCTTTCCACGGAGACCATTTCAGCACTGTAAGATCTAATGAGATGACAGTATTTAAAAAAATTATGCAAACTTGTTGCCTTAGAGAAACTAATTACAGTTTATTTAAGATATACGCAGTACTTTGAATAATCAGATTTTTCTGAGAATGAATTAATGAAAAAGTCAACTGATGAATATGTCAGTTGAAATAAATAATTCGTTTTTAGCACTTTATATAGTTTGTTTTTGCTCTACAGGCCAATTAAAAGCTCAGTTGCACATGCACGCTGAACATGCATTTGAAAGTGCCTCCATTTTTATTTTTGTATAAGAATACACTAATATGAACAGTAAATTTGGGTAATCAGTTTTTAAATGCTCAGGGCTGAATTTAGATCCTCCAACAGATATTTTCACAAAGCTGCATTACATTTTTTGGTTCCTCTGAAGAGGAAAACAAACTGTTTTCATTCATCTCCTGGCAGTAGCATGTATCTTAATGCTACACTGTGTTATTTGCTAACGCTGTAAGAGACATTCTGTACAGAGCATACAGGAGTTTTACCAAAACCTTTGAAATCTGAAATAAAAGAGTGGGAGTACAAGTTTTTATTGACCAGAAAACCATAATGAGCTGAAGAATGCCAAACTGCTACGTAAAGAAGAGGGGAAGTAGTGAGTGGTATTTCTCTCTGTGTCTGTCCCTCCAGGTTACACATTTTAAATAACACGAGTTAATACATTAAGGAAAGGTTGCTTTTGTGACATTTGTTTTGGACAGTAGTCTACAATGCTCTTCTGCAAATATTACTGCTTGATGAGTGTATGTTTGCTGTGTTACTAAGTTTGGACAGGTTTGATATACTTCTAAATTATTCAGATTGTGGTCAGCAGACCTTTTGTCTATTGAGCAGCTGTTTTGTTTTGACAACACCACTGCCACAAGCAGTGTTTTATGTGCTGTATGCTGGATAAAAATAAATAAATTATTTTTACCTGCAGGGGTGCTCTCTTACCTGCAGACAACCACCATAGCCGCAATGGTGTGTGTGTGTGTGTGTGTGTGTGTGTGTGTGTGTGTGTGTGTGTGTGTGTGTGTGTGTGTGTGTGTGTGTGAGAGAGAGAGAGATTACCATACCCCCGATGGTAATTGGTTGCAGTAAGTCACAACGAGCAAGGACAGATGGACTGAACCAATAATTTACAAAAACTAACGTCATTACTTTGATCTGTTTGTCAGAATCACCATCTAGTGCAGGTGCACAGTTGTAAAAACCCAACAGGAATTAAAAAAAAGAAACTAATTTCCTGTTTGTAGGCCTGGCCTTCAAAATAATAGCATGGGTTGTCTAACAGTCATCGTAGCCGTTCTAGTACAGCTAAAATAATCTACTCACTAAATTCAGTCCAGATCAAATGAAACATAAACTCCACCTGTTAAGCAGATGGACTTAAGAGAAGAAATTTTGTTGAGAAAGTAGGATAATTACTTTAAACTTTCAGACTTATCAAGTATGTGATGAAACCATCCTGTTCCAAATTTCATCTCATAGTATTTTATTAAATATCTGAATTTATGCTGTTAAAGCATTTCAAGTAACTAAGCTAGGTCATTTTTGTGGGGTCCCATTTTATCTCATATTGCAAGGTTTCATTGATTATTTACTTATTTATTTATCATTTTTATATCATGTATAATTTCATATCGTACAATTTTCTTAAAATTTGATTGGACATTATGTGAGGTTTGGTTAGACCATATGATTTTTATATTTTAAATACTGTGACTGAATATTGTATGGGCTATATAACAGTAAAACTATCCAATCAGGCTGGTTTACTCTAAACATTTAAAATGCTCAATTTGTATAAAGACATGTAACAGTTTTCTAACACCACTTTTTAAAATTATGATATGTCCCTGTACTAGAAAAATACAGGTTCAATAATACATTTATTAAGGTAGTGTGTTTGACTGTACAGATAAAGTCTTAAAGGAAATAACAGTATCATTCTGTATTATGTATTTTCTTTTGACCAGCTGACTGCTAGAGGTACATTTGATTTTATTTTTTTAAGCATGCCTCTTATTTTTTGTGAACATTAAAAACGAACCACTCTAAGGACTAAACATATACTTGCAGTTATCTGGTCTTTGAAAAATGCAATGTATTACCCTGCCTACTAAAATATGTATCTGATTATTATTATTAGTAATAATAATAATAATAATAATAATAATAATAATAAAGAAGAATGATGATGGTTTACGCTATGTGTTTTATTTTGAAAATTTGATGGCGGATGTTCATTTGAATGCGTTAACTTGACTCGTGGTAGAGCCACTGAAGACGGGACCGTGTTAGGTTGGAGTCGGAAAAAAAACCCCAGACGTTGCAACATAGTGCACAGGGGTGGATCTGTGAAACGAGTCAAAAGGCAACATTAGCAGCGGAAATCTCACTGAGACTTAGTTCAACGGAAGTAGAACTGTAGCAAAGTCACTGTGCGCAACAGGTGTCAGTTTCTTTTCGTAAGCTCACTGTTTGAAAGTTGTTTGAATAGGGGGGCTAAAAGTTTTCGTTGGTTAACAAAACGCCAACATGTCAAAACTTCGACCCAGGCTTTGTGTGTTGGAGAAAGGACCCAGCGGGTATGGGTTCCACCTGCACGGAGAGAAGGGCAAGATCGGGCAGTTCATCAGGCTCGTGGAGTCCGACACTCCCGCCTCCGAGGCCGGGCTCCTGGCTGGAGACCGATTGATGTTCGTGAATGGGGAGAACGTAGAGGGGGACAGTCATCAGCAAGTGGTCGCCAAGATACGGGCAACCTCTGGGGCTTTAGAGCTTATTGTGGTGGACCCCGAGACCTCGGAGCTGCTGAAAAAACACAACCTACAATGTCGGAAAGAATTCGTCACAGAAGGAATTCCCATACCAGGCAGTGACAGCGACTCAGACCGCGGGGACACTCAGAGCAACGGCACCCCTGCCCCGCTTGAGAACGGGGATTCTTCCTCGGAGAGATCCGAGAGGCATAGTGTCAGCTCAAGCACCAAGGTACAGTAAAGCGCAGAAACTCACTTAAGTGAGTACTAAACTTTATTTAATGTACCCTGAACTTTCCTTTCTTTTTTAAAGTGTTGTTTTTAGTTTTTTCTTTTCTAATTAAACCCACACTGGTAGACACGTGGAATTGTAAGGTCGAACGTCAAAATGGTCAGCTGTTAATTTCTTGACTAGGAGTGAGTTGTATTTCTTGTATCATTATTATTATTATTCATTACTCCATTAATCTTAAAGGTTGTTTTTGGCATAGTTTTAGTTCATGAAAATACATGAAAGTATATGCACTGCTATCTATGACAAAGATGTGGCACACTGCGGTAATAACGGGTGTCTGCTCAACAGAATGTTAGTGTATCAGATCCTGTCTGCTTTCTGTACTGAATTTCTTGTAAGGTTTGTCCAGGAAATGTGTCACAATTGATACATTCTGAGAATGAGCGTGTCTTTTTTTTTTTTTTCATTTTTAATATTATCTAAAATGATCTCACTGAGAGCTGAGACTGCTGTGAATGTGGTTATTACTCAAACACTCAAAATATTAAGGTATGTTAGAGGTTTTGTGACGTCATTTGGTGCAATGGTAATGTTCAGGGACCTGTCAACGTAACTGGTGGAGTACTATGACATGTTTTCTTTCATTTGTTCACCACAATCATGCCTCTTTGTAAGGCAGAGCATTTTCTGTCAGTTATGAAAGCATTTTATAAGGTTATGGTTTGAAGCGGTCACAAACATGGCAAGAATTTGTTTGCTATGTAACTGTTTAGCCAGTGCAAAGTCTGGACCCAGATTTAAATGTTGTGTAAGAGCATTGCAAAATAGCCTGGAGGTGTGTTAAGCTGTGTTCAGGTCTCAGAATGGAGAGCGGTTTTTATTAAGGATTCTCAGGAAAAAGTGGATTTTTTTTATTTTATTTCCAGAGCAAGTGGAAAATGTGTTTACTATAAGCAGGTTGAAAGTTATAAAGAGGGGGGGACTTACAAAACAAGTGTGTTTTCATGTTTTCTGCTACTCAATGAATAATTAATTACTTTTAAAACAAGTTCTTTGTTTCTCACACAATAAGGCCTAGTCAGAGGCTAGCCTCATGAAGCCCAGAACACCCGGTTCACGTAGGAAGAGACTAGCATCACTATAGAACTTATTCTTCATTCAAACTTCATCTTTGAGCTGACTGACCGAAGCGACTACTTGTGGAAACAAAGGACATTGCTGACTGTGGCGTAATCTGGTGAGAAATACATAAACAGTTACATAAGCAACCAGAGCACGGAATGTCCATCCTAACTAAAGTGAGTTGATATTTTGCACAGCAATAACTGCTAGCTGTTCTAACTTTTTTATATGGAAATGCAGTAGTAGCAGTGTTAGCTAATCTCACTCGTGGCCACCTATGACAAATAGCTATGACAAATAGCTAATGCTACACTGTACAATTTAAAAAAAAAATGATTTAAATAGATAACGGATTAGCTGTCCAAACTCAGAGGCGAAGCTCAGTTAGAGGACCATTACGTCAAGCGCTCATTGAGCTAATGTTTGTAAAGCTAGCTCTTGGGCTACGTAACATTAGGTTAAGAGCTAGATGTTGCTGGCCTTGACTATCGGATTTCTGAGTCTTGTGTTTTGCATGGTGCAGCCACTGCCACCATAATTGTAATCATCTGGCAGAAACCCTGTCAATTTGATATTCTTGTGTAAATTCTTACTTATTGCCTGTTTGTTAAAGTGAGCTTCCAAATGTACTTTTCCTTTTTGCTTGTGTAATACCACTGGTTATCTGTTATCACAAAAGCATTCATTGCACCCATTTGTTATAACATAGTTTCTAATCTTTGGACTTGGCAAGGATTTAAGAAGTTACTCCAGTGGCCCTCTAAATCATTATTGTTAAAGTTGCAAAAGTATCTCATTCATCAAACATACAGCATTTCTACATTCCATGTGAACCAAGTTCCCACCTTTTGCTGTGCTTCTATTTAACTGGAATTTTATCTGCCTGTGTCTTTGCCCCTTGACTTTACACTACGTGTAAAGTGTGTATTGGCTTGTCTGTATTGCTACAAACCATCAGCGAAATTCCTGCCTAATGGGAAACTTGGCAGAGCTTTTCTGATTGTGTGATATTGGCCATTCAGTGGGATACACTTGGGTAGCCTTGCTTGTGGTGAAACGATACATGATTTCACAGTTTTCCTAAAATTCCATGACATACTTGGATATCTTCTTCTTGTTCTGCAAATTTTTTTTTTTCATGTCACATAAAAGCACAAACTAAGTGAGCATGTTAGCATGTACCATTCGAGCTTCCAGAGTCTTCACACTACACTGAGGTTGTCTGTTGGTCACCATAGAGATCCCCGGCAGCAAAAAGAGGCTTTGTCCACAGTGATTGCCTGTGGAGAACAAGGCTTTGAGTAGACATTTAAGTCATTTCTGAGGGAAAATGCAGGTGGATGTAATCACACATAGACTTTATTTTGTGTGCATTGAAAAGTTCATGTATTCCTCTGCGCCTACTGAAGATTATAGTTTTCTTCTCATTGTTTTATTAGTGCTACAACCCTGAGTCTGTTAATAGGTGGATTTTTGAACTTTCACTGAACCATTTATAGGAGTGTGAGTGTTGCATGGTGAGTAGATTATGAGATAATGAGCTCAAAGTCTATGATATTTCTGCTGCAGTTTAAACGTCGACCAACAAACAATATATTCTCATACTGATATAACTGTGATAGGCATATGGGTGTTTTACCACTTACTAATTTTATTATCTCCACTCGATAGGTAATCTCTCTTGTGTAATGACTGTTGAGGTCATTTTATCAAACAAAAAAATGACAAACAGGACAAATGCAAAGTACTGGAGACAGTAGATAAAATTATGTACATGCAAAGATGTATATATAAAAATACAAGAATGGAGTGGAAAGGATTGCACAGTACATTACTGGAAATCCCTCTGCAACCTGAAGGCTCTGTATACCTGCTGTGTTGGTTACTTTGCACAGACATAGTCATCACATAGCCACATCAATTTAGCCTATGGCTATGGCTATTTATTCTCAGAGTTTTGGCACAGGTAGACACTTTTTCTGCAGTTGGTCAGTACTTGGGTTGAATACCTGAGTACTCAACAATACTGCAACAATACTGCAACATCAGCACCCAGGAGAAGTCTAAGAAATTGTCACATTTTAGTTTGTTGTTTTTTTTTAATGGTTTTTCCAGTCTTTTCAGGTTGTTGCAAAATCCCCCTCTGTATAATCTCCGACTCTCTAAGCTTCTGTGCTAATATTTCATTAAAATGGCAACAACAACCAACTCAGTCGTAAAAATGATTGATAGCTACTAATAGCCAAGCTGCCTATCAACTTCAGTTGAAAGGGATGGGTAGGACTTAGGATATTTATACCCATCTATTGCTGGAACTGCACATAGTAAACTACCTTTTCTATTGTCTAAGTAGATTTTTGAGGAATTAATAGTGTGGATGGTAGAAATCGTTTGGACCTCTCAGCAGTGATCATGTAATGCATCAAATGGGTCCCACGTATTGCAAGTTATAGCTTTCAGAACATAGAAAACATCTCGAGGAGTGTGTAGTATTTTGATTCTCCTTGTACAGAGTGTATGCTAAAGTTATAAATTTGTGATTGGGACCAGAATTTGAATACTTTGCCATGGGGAGCAATTTTCTCTCAGAGGATTCTTTGTATGGACTGCCGTCCAAAACAAACTCCATTAAACTGCTGTTGGTATCATCTGACTGAGCACATTCCCAAAGTTTACAAAATACTGTGTTTATTATCCAAGCTTCTCTCCTTCATTCGTAACATTGAAGAACATGGAGACAACCATTCACTTTAGGCGTTTTAGGCTATTTAAGGACCTTCCAAAGTAGAGGAGACTTTCAGCCTCTGTCATCATTTCGTTGGCTCAGGCTGTGGATGAACTGTATAGTTAAGCTGTCTGGAGAAAGCCTTTTATATCCACTGCTCAGGCTTTTTGGTATTACAGAGATTATAATTACATTTGTTGCAACCAATTAGGAAAGCATCTTTGATATCTCTCCCTCTTTTCAACTCTGAGTGCATTGATACTTTGGTACATATGGGCTCCTGTGTCACCAAGCTGTGGGCTCAGCCTGTTTTCAGCTCTGATCAGTCAGCAGTAGCTAAATTGGGCATTCAGTATGACAAAACAGACTGAGTGTGCACATAGACCAAAACATGCTTGAACTGAAATATGTTGCTACTGCTTATCTGTATCTGGTTGATGGTGGCATGCGGCTTAACAAAGTAATGCTTCTCCCAACCACCTCCATCAGCTCCTGGTAGGATGTGGTAATTCTTCCATAAATCCCTGGGCCCTCCTCAGAGCATCCTTCTAATGGGATATTTCAGGAAAACCACAAATGGGTTCACAAGGTATTCTGCCGGCTCCACCTCAGCCAAATAATAAAATTAGCACAGAAGAACTTCATTTGCTCGCCTATCTAACAAAGAGGAAGAACAATTGGCTCAACTAACTCAAAGACTTCTAGTTCCTCTCCAAGCTCTTGCAAAAACTCACGAGCTACTCTGAAGGCCTCAGTTAGCATGTTACATGTTAAAATTAATAGAAATCCGGTTGTTAAGTGATGACGTGATGAATCCTATTTCCGGGCCTAAAGTAGTCTGCGTTTAATATGGCTTTTGTGTTGTTAACATGTTTAATGTTTTGTATTTTCTTCTATTTAATCTCAAAAAGCTCCTAAAACAGTCAGTGATCACTGTTGACCTCCCTCGGCTTTTATTACCGCTAATCATTTATTTAAGCTCAGTTTTTAAAACCTTAGGATGTAACTACAGCCCAGCCCATGCAGCAGTATATGAATGACTAACCTCGTATTGTGGATGGATTATCTCAGTTGTTCTCCTGGCTGAAGTTTGGTCCTTTTACAGCATCCTGCCATGCGATTACATTTGTTCCTGACCACCGAGAACACTCAGGTTAACTTTTATCGAGTGGGAAAAAAAGTTAGCTTGTTTATATTATGCTAACATAGCTGTGTCGCTAGCGATCACGTAGCACATCATTAGCTATAGCTTGCCAAACTTCAGTAACCCTACAAACGTCACTGCTGTTTAGTTTTCTGTCTTCATTTATGTTGGAAGTGATAACAAAGCTGTACGTTTTAATTTGTTTCCAAAACCCCGCAGTCAGGACATGCTATATTGTATTTAGATAGAAGCTAGCGAGCTAACTTCCTGCTAACCTCTAACTCCGTTAAATGTCATAAATTCCGTTTTCATGGATGCCTGGATGTTGAACTCAATTGTTACACCTGGTAGAGCAGAACGCTGATCATTTTATTAAAGATGAAAGACTTTAGACAGTTTTTCAATTCTCAGTAATGCCATATGATCGTTTGATATATGGACCTGCAGCGGAGTTTAGGCCCAGACACGGCTAGTGACGTCAGACTGAACAACCGGATAGAAAAAGACTGGACAAGTGGCTCTTTTGGAAGAATTCCCAGGACAGAAAGCTTCTTTCTAAAAAATATAGCAGCACAGGTTAGCATATAAACAACTGTAGGTGGTTTAGACCAGGGGTGTCGAACTCCCGGCCTTCAAGGGCCATGTTATGCAGGTTTTAGATCTCACCCTGGGTCAACACACCTGAATCAAATGATTAGTTCATTACCAGGCCCCTGAACTTCAAGACATGTTGAGGAGGTCATTTAGCCATTTGAATCAGCTGTGTTGGATCAAGGACACATCTAAAACCTGCAGGACACCGGCCCTCGAGGCCTGGAGTTACCCACCCCTGTGGTAGAGACGGATGATTTAGGCTTGTTTTGTAGCAACAGAAGTGGTACCCAGCAGTCACTGGGTGACCATGAACTCCCAAAAAGGTATTGAATCACGGGGTGTAGTTTTTCACAGGACTAAATAGAATCCAATCAAAGGTTTCTTTTTTTTTATAGGACTGTATATGTAATGTTTTTGTTTTTAATTCCTGTGAGCTCATTTTGATATCATGCTACCATGTAAAGCTAAGCAAGTTAGTTCAATAGCCACTAGAGAAAATAAGTAAAGGACATACTTGGTCTTGACAAAAACAACAGTTTCAGTAGCGGATTTTCTAAATATAAACATACAACCAGAGCAAATGTGTGTTCATATACACACAGACTGACACAGACAGCGGGTTCCTCTGCAGAGTTGTTCGGGTGTTGGGGTGGAACAGGCGAAGAAACCACTTCCTGCCCTTTTAGCTAGTTGCTATAGTGCTGAAACATCACTGTTTGTTTTTTGTCTCAGCCGATTAATGATAACCATAAAGCTGTGTACAAAGGCATATATGTTTGGTTTTGATTATGTAAGCAAATAAGCTTGTCAGGCAAAACTAAATATTAGTGCATATATCAGGAAGTAAAGTCAGTTTGTGGCTGAGCAGTTTGAAATAACTGGATATCAGGCACTAAAGCACTGACTCCTTTTTCTAAAGTGCACAAACATAGACTGTAAACGCCTTTGAAATCCTACCCCCTAAGCTACAGCATAGTCTCACATGCACTTCTCTAGCAATATAACTACATGTCAGGTCAGCGTAGCCCACAGCTTCTGTGGCTAATTGGCCTTTTCAGTACTGTTGATTTCTACTTTAATTTCCAGATAATTTTTTGGCACTGTTTTTGAATTTTAACAATCATCCTCAATATAAGTAATAATAATCATAGCATCAATATAAGGATTCACAAATGTCATCAAATTCCTGTAGGAAGATTGTTGAAACTGGAGGTAATGGACCAAAGAAGACCAAAGATGTGGTAAACCTTGGGGGATAAATGTGTTTGCCTCCAAAAAAACCCCCAAATAAACCACAGCAAAGACTGGAGACCCAGACTGGGAAAAAGTCCCATGTTTTTTTGTTTTTTATGTGCTGACACGACATGTAGAACACCAGGATGTGACCACAAGGTAAGTAAGTTGTAACGTACCACCACAAGCACAAGTGCTGGCAACAACATAGACCACTAATGTTGGTTACATTGTAACCACAGAAGTTTAAATCCTGGTTAAATCAGTTATTTAACTCTGGCTGTTAGCAGAGGTAAGAGGGGCTGTTGGTTACATAATACTGACAAACCTGGTATGTACAGTTCTGCAGACACAGGTTAGTGCAGTTCAGAATTTCCATTTACACCCTGTTCGAGGAGTAGCTTTTATCTGTGTGGCATAGATGGTCATAAAGTTTTCACATCACTCACTCCCTCAGTACAAGGTCCTCCCAGCTGTCATTATGATGAGGTTAAAGCACAGGATTTGATGTTTAACTATAGTCAGCTGTAAAACCATTAACCTTTGATGTTGAACAAGCTTAGAGAATGTTTATCATGGCTGCTCCATGCCTCTTGTACCATCACACCAACGCTGGGTAATCCTACGTTTACGCTGCAGCTGCTTATGGCAGATCACACACCAGATATTTTTTCTATGCAGGCACAAAATTAGATTATATCACAAGTAACATGTGCAGATGAAACATGCACACTGATACCAACCAGTACAGTGCATACCCCCTGTCAATCAGCAACACAATACAACCAACCAATTAAGCTTAGAGATATTGATGATATTGATGCCTGTTGGTCACATTTAATATTGTTTTCCTTGTTGTCTGAGATTTGTTAGCATGGATTACATTTCTTTAAATCTAAAAATTGTATGATTTTAATGCTGCCAGTGTACTTAAAGTAAATGGACTGATTCTTATATAGCGCTTTTCTACTCTCACGGAGTACTCAAAGCGCTCTATACCTGCTCAGTACATAACATGTGTAATGAAGTTATGCATGGATGTATTATGCAAATTATGATTGAGTTTACAAGGCACAGCAGATGCTTATGTTAGTTGGGTTGAGGCATCTAAACATTACAAGTAGCCTGCTGGCTAACGTAAATAGTAGCTGATGGACGCAACTTTGGTTTTTCTCCTTTAGTGTTAAGAAATTGGAAAAAAATTGCCTAAGCTTTTCTATGATGTGGAAACCCCTTTTAATGGTCAGTAACTAGTTCGCTAATGAATAATGAAAATGCATCCTGATTGGTTAGCAACAGTGTGTGTAAAAAGGGCACTGCTGGACTTTACCCAGCACTTTTATTATCATACAAATCTCACTGTCACTGCAGTGTGAGTGTGTACGTGTCTGTGCGAATTTGCTGATGCTGTATTTCCTGCACATGAAACAAAATCATCTGAAAAGTTGAGTCGGACTCAATGCACTCAAGAAATCAGACAAAAGCTGAGGGAGTTCATAACATGACATTCTCTGTGCTTCTCATATATTTTTCTGTCTATATTTACTCAGTTCCCTGCTTTAGCAAACAGTCTCCAGCCTGTTCATACAGAGAGGGAGAAAACAGTGCAGAGACACCTGCTGACCTGCTTGCTAATAGACCCAGTAGTTTGAAAACAATACAATGATGAGGATTTTACTCATTCCAGGCACAAAGTGTCCAATCCAATTTTGAGTCTAATCTAAAGGAAAGCTAGCCTGGCTTTGAGTTTCTGCTCTCCGTCCTCCATTTCCCTGCTGAGTGTTGTCACCACGCCTAGACTTTGGGCTTTTGGGGCCTCTTAGAGTCCAGTTTGACAGAAACAGCAGGGCTGTATTAAACATTTAGGAACAAAAAGTGGTCTGACGACAAACACATGCCTGGCTTGTGAAGTCAAAGCCTGTGTTTCTCTTCCCCTCGCTGTGAAGAGTCACTGATGTCAACAGAGAGACTGAAGTATGAGGGCTGGCAGTCTATTCCTGGTCACCTGCTGTGCTGCTCTGCCATAGGTTGATTCTCAGGCTCACCTATGGTGCAGTAAACAGATTAAACTGTGCACTGTTTCTACCAGCTAGTCTAGTACCTGATATATACCTGCAGTTGCCTGCTGTTTGAAATGAGACTGATGTGATGTTTGTGAATATTGCCCTGTTATTTAGGCAAATAGAATATATCCATGTCAGTGTCTGAAAATTACCCATTGTCAATTTGGTGCTCACAGAATATTCATAAAATGCAGCTTTGTTTGGTTTTTGCAAATATATTTTCAACTAATATGCCAGTTTTGCCTTTTGTAAATATTCAGTTTCCTGTTTATCTAATAAGGCAACAATTGTAGCTTCCCCTCGAGCAATAACTTGAATCATTATTTTAAAATCAAACTATGTGCCATATCAGCCAGCTGATTTGTTATCTGATTGTTGCAGCTCTAGGTGGTACTTATAACCAAAGGTGTGATTCTGCCTTTGTGATATAACCGTTGCTCGCAGCATTCCTTTGGTGTAACTTTCCACCTCAGTTACTTTGTCATCCTTATCATCATTAACAGACTGTGTCATAAATGTGTGATTCCATCCAAAGGTTGCACCTGACTATCGCCTCAACCCATCATTTTTCAGCAATCATCAACCGGCCTGATTTCAGGTCATTCATTCCTCAGAGACTTTGGTTCATGTTGACATGTTACCAGTTAATACAGTTGCTGAAGATTTGCATGGTGCAAATATGCCGTTTCACCACATCCCAAAGGTGCTCAATTGTAACTTGTTTTGTTTGAGCTTGAGGTTTCTGACAAGGCACAATATCCTGCTAGAAGCCTCAGAAGATTCAGTTCAATTCAACTTAATTTATTTAGCTCCAAAGCACAACAACAGTCACCTCAGGGTAGGGCTGGGCGATATATCGAGTTTTTTAAAAATATCGAGATATGAATTTTGGGTCATATCGCCCAGCCCTACCTCAGGGTGCTTTATATTGTAAGATAAACACCCTACAATAATACGGAGCACTCGCTTGGTGACAGTGGGAAGGAAAAACTCTCTTTTTAAAAAGAAATCTCCAGTATAACCACACTCAGGCAGGGCTATCCACTGCGACTGGTTGGAGGTTGGGCGATGAAACAAAAGCCAGAGATAAATAATAAATCTTCATTACATTCGCAGTAACATGTAAAGACACAAGAGTGAAAAGAGGTGAGTGAAGAAGGAACACTTGGTACAAACTAGGCCTATTGCAGCATAACAAAAGGAGGCTTCAGGGTCACATGATCCAGCCCTAACTATACACTATAACTGTTTATCTAAGAATAAAGTTTTAATCTTAATTTTGAAAGTAGAGCCGTGTCTGTCTCCCAAATTCTGGTGCTACAGAAGAAGGGCCTGAAAGCTGAAGGCTCTGCCTCCCATTCTACTTTTAATTACTCTTGGATCAACCAGAAAAGCTGCAGTCTGAGAGCCAAGTGCTGTTATTATTGATCATGGTGATGTGATTTTATGAGGTCTCCAAGATAAGATGGGGCCTCATTATTCGAGACTTTGTATGTGAGTATTTTATGTTTTATTTGCATCACAAATAACAAAATGGAGTCTGTTAGATAGATATGATTCAAAGTGCTGTGGCGGAGTATCTTTAAGACCTACACATGCTCTGTTCTCTGTAATAAAATATCATCAGTATCAAAGTCTCTACTGAGGTGCAAGGATGGGGGCACTGTGGTCACGAAGGGGTGGACATGGCCAGCAACAGTTCTAAATTAGAATAATTTAGTTGAAGTTTAAATTAAGTATATAAAAGATTTTCTTAATTAATATGTTGGTATTGTGGCCTATGCTATAATTAGGACTTTGAAAATTAAATAAATAAGTAATAAAAAAAAGTCTATATACAAATGTTCTGTTAATTAAGTTTACTAACAGTGAATGTTTAGAAGAGAGAAAGTGAGGTATTAGAAAATCTGTAATCATTTCCAAGAGCCTTGTAATAAAGATAAAGTTCATGATGTCAGCACAGGAGCACATGTGTGATTACAGTACTATAAGAACATATGTTGGATTAAACACTTAACTAGGCACAGGTCACAGCAGGATTAGCCTGAGCAGCAGAGCCAGGATGCTGCTGCTTCATTCGGTTACCCATCTTACCTCATTATATACATGAACATTTAATGTACTTGACGTTATTTGAAGAAGCTTCATGTCTACAATATGTTAATAGGGACTTTGCATGATGTCCAAACCTTGCAGCGTAGAACAAACATGTAGGAACTGTTGATGTGGCATCTCAGGTTGACATAAGACATAAACCTCGTCACACACTCTAATCACAAATAGATGATTTCCTGCATTCTGCTTTTACTGATTCACTGCAAAGAATAACGAGATTTAAGAGTGTCACCCGTGTGCTAGACTGATGTACAGTTTCAATAAAAAATTAAGTCCGAATTCTAAAATAATATATAAAAAAGAATTGGCATTGTACTAAATGTTAAAATGTGATATCATTATTTATTTATATCAAGTTGTGCAGCGGTGGAGCTGTGACTAGCACTGTTGCCTCACAGCAGCAAGGTCCTGGGTTTGATCTTTCTGTGCATGCTCTCCACATGTTTGCGTGGGTTCTCTCTAGCTTCCTCCCACAGTCCAAAGAGATGTAGTTAGTGGGGCCGGGTTAGTTGGTGTTTCTAATAAGCGGATGATAGTACATGACTTTGAGAATGTGCTAGAAATGGTACCATTTTTATTTTTTTTGATAATTTTATCATTGTAATGTTGTTTTTTAGTTTTTATCAGTATCTCCTAACTTTCTGTTTTGAGTCATGACCTGTGATTGTTTTGATTTAAATAGTCTTAAATATAAAGTATTATGTTAAATACTTTGTGTCTTGCTCCGAGTATTATAATTATGGTTTCTTCATAACTGTGACAGGTTTATATTTAAAATTAGAAGAACAGATTAATAATTTTGACGAAGCACCGATGTGTATGAATATGTATGTTATGAGAGTAAAATGTTACACTTTAGGCTGAACTCTCACACTGAGTTTCATGTGTGATCCTGTGTAGGAGGAGAGAGATGGGCGCCGGCCTCGTCTCTGCCGCTTGAAAAAGGGCCCCGGTGGCTACGGCTTTAACCTGCACAGCGAGAAGTCAAGACCAGGCCAGTTCATCAGAGCTGTGGATGAGGACTCTCCAGCACACAGCGCCGGCCTCAGGCCGCAGGATAAGATCATCCAGGTACACACTCACTTTTTCAGATATCCCTGTGCTTTGACAGCAGCTGCTGTTGATAAACAACACCCATTACGACAAGAGATGATGGCACAGTTCAGTATTGTGGCCATTGCTTTTTTTCACCTGTCGTTAAAAACGTCACACAATAAGAAACCAAATATGTTGTTATTATTGTTATTATTATTTTTTAAAATATTATTATTATTATTATTATTATTATTGTTAAATAGCAACAATAACCAAGAAGATCAAAGACAATTATGTTTGAAAATTAGTGTGAAACTTTGTGATCAAAGTTGGATTTTATTACTGAGTGTAAGGAAAGACGATATAAGAAGAAGAAGAAGAAAACAATGTGACATTCAAAGAATATTGAAAATAATACTGAGGGAAGTATAACATTAGGGGAAGAAAGATTTTTGACATGATTCAGTAAAGGACTAGATGTTACAATCCCAGACAATGCATTGCTTTTAATGGAGAAAATCTTGAGGGATGGCTGTTATGAGGAAAGCAGCCCAGAAACTTTATCAACAGCGTACATTGTTGTGTGCCTCAACTTTTGTTCTTTTACCCAACCTAACCTGCCATTTTCCCTGGTTAGGGTTAGGGATTAGAAATCAGATCCAAATTGTTCAAATGTGGGACACATCATCAGTAGTGGACCTTGGATTCATCAGGTGTTTCGGCCATTATCACTAGACACCCTCATACAAGGAGGCTCTGCCAGGGTTGATCAGACCCCGGAGTGTGTCACTGGTTTATGTTAAAATTGTTTTTGTCTTCTTCTTTCTCCTGTTTAATTTTCTACAGTTTATTCTATCTATTCACTGCAACTGAGAAATACTTACCTCTTTAGCATTTATGGAGCCTCGTTTCTTCAAAGAGACAGAAAAGGTGACAGAGAGGAGTAAGACAAGTAAGATAAGATAGGAGAGAGCAGAGAGGAGAGCCGGAAGGGGGGCGCCCGATCTGGCTTCCCACACCTCCCCACCGGATCGGGCTGTACGCTCTACCTCCCCACTGCCTCCCAGAAAAGGGGAGAAGAGCAGAGGGGAGAAGAGCGGAACATTTTTCAGTCTTCTTTTTAGTTTTACTACCATGAGGTTAACTGCACAGTCCCCAGGAGGCCCTGAGACTGTAGCAGTCAACCACCAAAAATTCTAATGTTATGTTTTACCCTTTCGACGCCCTCTGTTGTGGCAGGCCCACCACCAGTCGATCAATCCTTGGCATGTGTATCGCGGTTAGCTGACTGCCTTAGATGCCCAAGTGATGTCAGCCCGTTTTAGCCATAGCCAGTGACTGGTCCTCTCAGCAGTGTTAGCTAGTTCTCTTATAGCCTGCCGTTGTGCCTGTCCTCTGATCCAAATCTCTCTAAGAACTTTTGCTGTTGTACTGGCAACAAAGCCCCTGCACCCCACTTCCACCAGGCGCACCTTGATCTTCCAGCCTCTGTCCTCTGCCTCAGCTGCCAAGTTGGCATACCGCAGCTTCTTACGCTCAATTGCTTCCTCCCATGGTACCATCAGCTCAATGACATACGCAAGTTTATGGGAGTTAGACCAAAGGACGAGGTCTGGTCGCAGAGTTGTTGTTACGATCTCTGTAGGAAAAATTAGCCTCTGATCCAAGTCCACTTGCATTTGCCAATCCCTGGCAACCTTCAGCGGGCCCAGGTCTGGGGTTGAGGGGTTCGACCTCGGCTCGTCTCCCTCCCGGACAAATGCTGATGAAAATTGACGGTCCTCTTGCTTCGTGAAGGGTTGAGCGTTGATGGATTTCCTTTTGCGCTCAACTTTCTCAGCCAGACACCTGAGAACCTGGTTGTGTCTCCATGTGTATCTGCCCTGAGTAAGGCTAGTCCTTCAACCAACCAAGATATGCTTGAGTGTGGCTGGGACTGTACACAGGAGGTAGGCTGGGTCCTTTCCAAACCACATCTGCAGATTTATTGGGGAAGGTAGCACATCGTACGTGGCTCGGATGATGAAACTTAGTCTATTAGACTTCATTCCCCAGATTTCACTCCATGAGTTTCCTCTTTTCAACACTCTCCCAATTCATCCAGCGACCCTGCTTGGCCAGCGCTACGGCTCTAGCATGTCTGACTGTTTCCTCCTGTCGTCGCACCTCCTCCACTACTTTCGACATTCGGTTACAGATGCCTGTTGTCACCGAGGTGTTACTGCTCCAAGACCGAATCCTCCTCTGCCCTTTTGGATGTGACCCACCACGTCACGATGTCGAAGAGGAGATTTGGCCTGTAGCACAGATGTGGCTGGGTCGACTTCCTCCCCGTTGCTAGGGTGGGAGCAGTACCTCTCATTATGGGGTCCCGGGAGTCTGTGAGTGACATCTCAAGCTTCACTTTTGCACATTTAAACTCCTCTACCAGGCTAGGGATAGGCAATGCCAGTATCCCGTCGCTATAGAGTGCAACGCTGCTGAGGCATTTGGGAAGTCCAAGCCACAATAATTTTGGTGCAAAATTAAAACACCAGTAAGCTCAGAAAGTTAAAGGTATTCTACGTAATTGTAGGATTTGCAGTCAAAAACTTAAATTGATAAATTGTGATAAAGCTCTTTGAGATGGGATATTAGGAAAAGTCTGAAAACAAATTCTTAAGGAGAACCAGTCACAGTCACAACCGCAGATTAAAAGGGCTCGTTTTATGGTTTAAAGGTGCCAAACACAGCAACAGTTGCCTTAAGGTGATTATAATGAAAGTTAAACAACTTTCGTGTGTGTGTGTGTGTCTGTTTTAGCTGTGTTAGCCATATATATATCAGCTGTAATCCTATTACTTCAGTGTGAAAATGAGAAACTGAATGAAATATTAGCAGAAGCCGAACTATTAAGAAGCTTCTTTGTTTACATGTGGTGTAAAGGAGAAATCGGTATTCTCTGCCTCATTAAGTGTGTGGGAGAGACAATAATCCTTTAGAGTTAATCTGCTTAACATGTCTGTCGGCTGAATTAGAAGCTTTCAAACTGTCCACTCGGGCTTCTCCCATGCATGGGAGAGAAAGGCTACATTTGGGATATTGTAAAGATTTAAAAGCTGAATTTTAGTGTAATTTGAGTCTTGTGGGCAGTCCTGGAAGTTCATGTCAAGGTTCTGAAGCACGGTGTTCTGTACCATCTCCTGATGTTCCAGTGTGGGAGCTGGTGAAACTTCTCCGATTTTCCTCCCACAAAAATTCCTCAGTGACTTATCTCCCTGGGTGCTTAATCAGTTTCAACTCTGGGAGTATTCTAGTACAACACTCCTCGTAGTATGACACAATATTAGCTATCACCAGTGCCATTAATCTCCTTTAGGGTGTCCATTCCATTGTCATGACAGTTCACTGACTTGATATGTAGTCCTCTGTGTGAATGGGCAGTGACAGCCTACAGACAATGGATCTGAGTATTTCCATTTGTCCAAAGAAACTCTTTGCCAAAGTAAGCCGGTTAACTTACTGTTAGATGAATGCAAGAAAAAGGAATGATGCTCTCCACCATGTGTTAAATATCCTGATTCGTTTTATTCAGTTTTATTTATGTGGCTCCAATTTCACAATAGTACTCATCTAAAGATATGTATATATTCTCCCAATATTAGAGACAGAACACCAGCAATCAGTCTCCTTTTACCAATAACTTGGCAATTGTGGGGAAGAAGAACCCTCTTTCCATGTTAAGCGACCTGCACCAAAAAACTTCTTAGAGAATGTAACAAGTGACTGGGGCGATGAAGAGAAATATAAAGAAAATAAGTGCATAGATTTCCAAACCAAGAAATATGCTTTTAACATAGTCATGCTCAACAAAAAGAAGTTGTTTAAGGCATCTACCCTACGTTCTACCAACACACTCTCTTGGGCACTTCAGAGATTTTGCGACATTGTCAGTGATGACATAAAATGGTTGGTACTAACTGCTATGCACTCACAGGGAGTTCTGATCGCAGAATGAGGTAAACCAATCAGTTTGTTTAGTTAGTTAAATAAACAGTAGCTTTTCATTCTGCTTTGTTAGTATTACCAATATCTTTGATAACAGACAATAGTAAAAGCTCACACACAATCTAGGTAAACACGTACATGTTTCAGATTTTTGCTAAACTATAATAAAGGGTTCGTTTTCATGCTGGTTTTAGTAACTGCATCAGCTGGCTAAATTCTGTCGCTGTCATTGAGCACGCCAAGTCAAGTTGAAACATTCTGTCATTAGAAGTAAATCAAGAGTAATAAAAAGTGAGTAATAATGTTGTACTAATAAAGAATGAGCATGGTAAAAATTGGATACTGAAACTGAAAGTTAAATCGAATTCATATATGCATCGTACTCATTGAATCATTGAATAAAGAACTTTAAAAAAAAAAATTAAAAATAAATAACATGTTTGGAATCAAAGAATGCCACATCGTTTGATGGAAGTAAAAAATTAACTTACTTCAAAGCTGAATTATAGACACCCTGAAAATCCAAGTGTAAAAATGATGTGGCAGGCTAGTATAGTTTGCTGAAATTTCATTGCAGCAACTTAGAATGGTACTCAGTAGTTTGTGCTTGTATGCATGCCTGACAACATAAGGACATGCTCCGAATGAAGAGATGGATGTTGTCCTGCAGGATGTCCTCCGAGATCTGGACCAGAGCTCCTGGACTCTCTAAGATGCAACCTGGCGGCGTCGGATGGATCCAAATATAATATCCCAGAGTTGTTCTATTGGGTCTATTGGTCAGGCGAACATGGGGGCCAGTCAGTGGTTGGGTATGAACATCCCGCACACAGGATGTTGGGCACAAACACTTCGCATGAACATTCTGTCCGAATAGTCTGTGCACAGAATGTTGGAACCTTGCATCTACTGCATCGCTGTAGCATCTGACGGTCGGTCCAAGGATTTCATCCCAATACCTAATAGCAGTCAGGGTGCCGTTGCCTGGCCTGTAGAGAGGTCTTTGCATCCCTGCAGGGATATGCTTCCCCAGACCGTCACTGACCCTCCATCAAATCACTCGTGCTGAATGACATTAAAGGAAACATTCTCAGTGACTTATCCAGACACTTCTAAGTTTGTCACATGTGCTTAGGGTGAACCTCTCTCTCATCTGTAAAAAGCACAGTGGGGGGACCTGCCAGTTCTAGTATTCTATGGCAAATCCATAGTCCACCATACCAGACAGTTAACACAGGGCTAAGGACGCTGGGCTCTGTCTGTCTCCTGGAACGTCCTCAGAGACACAGCAAACCTACCTGTGAAACAGCCGAGCGTCAATCCAAGTGTAACCTTCAATAACAGAAAATTAGAGAGCAACAATTTTACACTCAGATCATTTCTGCTTCCCTTTGGTTATACAGTCACTATTTATTCAGTCTTTGTGTTTAAGTTGGACACAATAAAATGTTTCTGCTTATTTACTGATTTATAACACGTAAAAATCATGATCAAAAATACAAAGATAAGGTTGTTCTCCAAACCGTTAACTGAGAAAATAATAAGCAGGCTTTAGTAAAATGGGCCATGCTATAACTTTCGGTCTCTGGAGGGAAACATTGAAAATGGATCATTTTAGAATTTAAGAACTTTTTCCTAAGTTTCTCCTGTTGTCTCTTCAGGTTAATGGTATGTCTGTGGCTGGGATGCAGCACTCAGAGGTGGTGGCAGCCATAAAGGCCGGAGGAGACGAGACTAGGCTACTGGTGGTTGACATTGAGGCAGAGGAATTCTTCCAGAAATGCAATGTTATGCCCACTGAGGAACACATCAGTGGTACCACACTTTTTACTGTTTCCTTAATATTTAGAAGTACAAAACATAATACTGAGGAAAATTATTTGAAACAGAGTGAAACGAGGACTTTTCTGTTTTGTTTGTTGTTGAAGGACCTCTTCCAGAGCCAATGGCAGAAGACAAGGTAAGGACCCCTTGCATGCGTACACACACAGACAATGCTAATACATTTTGTTCTCACCACTAGATGCCCTTTAAAAGGCTATTTTTTTTACATTTACCAAAATAACGGATCATTATCACAGTTAAACAACCTAAAGAACAGTAAGAAAGTGTCGTCTACTTCAAAATTCTGACTACAAACTAATGAATGAAACCAGTGAGCATGTGACTCAAAGTTATTAATGTTTGTCAATCATTCCAAACTAGACAGTTTGGAGTCACACCAGTCACACCCCCAAGGATGCTGTTTTGAAGGAAGGTTCAGAAGAGGTTGCAGATTGTTACCATCATGGGCTCATCCGGTCAGGATGAGAATGAACAGTCAGTAATCACTTGCAGGGTTTTTTGTTTTATTAAATAATGAGCAAAAGGAAAGACACACATGGACTCTATCTCTGAAAGGAAATAAAGTATGATTTAAGTAACTCAAAATAATACATGAACTCAGAAGACTTGAACAGAAACTCACCTCAGCTGCCGCCCCATGTGGCAGTGAAGAAAGAGTGAGCTGTAGGTGAGTGCAGTCCTTATATAACGAGTTACAGGTGAGTTCAATTAAGGGCAAGCACCACACCCAATCAAAGGTGAGGAAAAGAAACAAGGTGCATCTAGTGAAGTGAGTGTGCTGAGTGGTGAGCCTTTACAAAAGATGCTGTCTTTGAGGTCTACTATCTACCTGATTATAGCATAATGTTGAAAGTGATCATCATCACACAAACCATTAGGACCAAAGCTGAAAGAAAAATCACATACACATAATGTTATAAACAAAATATATTTAGTACTTCATGGAAGTAAACTGGCACTGTGCAGGGGTTCATATATTTGATGGCAAGTGAAAGCTCGCTGGTTTGAATCCAGTGGCAGAGACATTTTTGGGGTTGCATCTGGCATGAAAATCTGCCAACTGAAAATAGCCCCCTAGTGGCTGTCTGTGGTCCTACACTTTAAGATGCTTTTGCATTGAGTTCCATTTAAAGCTCTGATTGTTTCTTCTTTGTCCCATCATGATTTGCATTACTTCAATTATGCATGCTACTTTGTACATGTCTGTATTCATAGTAGGGTTATTTTAAAGGATTTTGAATTTCCACATTAAATTGATCACGGTCGTTGCATTGACATTAATATTAACGAGTCTTCTGCAATTGAAGAGATAACATTAAGCAGCCCGAGAGAGTGAAGCAGGATGCAACTGTGTGACATATACTTAAGTAACAAATGTCACATAAAGAGTTCAAAATGTAGCAGACTCACTTCTCCTCAGCCTGAGAAAACCAGTGCAATGCCCCTTTAATTAGCACAGGCTCAGTCATCAAAATAAACACCACCCACTACGTCTATACACACGCACACACACACACCCAGTGACAACATGGGAATTGTGGATTGGCCCCTCTAGTGACATTGTGGCTGACCTCTTCACCATGGCAACAGGAGTAGAAGATCATGGGATTGCAGTGGCTTTAATTTGAGGATTATGCTAATGAGCAGCATTCACACACTCTCGCATACAGCCAGACTTCTGTAGCGAACAATCAGTCATTCACCAGCTGTTATATAACATGGCGGCATGAATCCATACCCTGACCTCTGACCTCCAGTGTGCCTTTTATCATCAGGTGGCCAATAGTCCTGCTTAGATATTCAGTAACTTAAAAGGCTTTTAAGTGGCATTAGTGCAAATGGAATACTATTAGAGGCGTCTGATGAAGACACCTTACAGCAGAGGGCTCATGCTCGTGTGCAGCATGGGGCTGGGGTTATTTTTAGAGAAACAGCTGCTTCCACACTGGAGGCCAAATTTTCATAGATGAGGTGAGTTCCACACTGCATATCAGATAGGAGCAGGGCTATGTGCCGATCCCTGAACGGTCTGCTCAGAGAGAGGACTGCTCACACTGAGCCTCTGAATGACCAGCCCCCCCTGCTGGTGACACTCCCCTCTCTCTGCCTGCACATTTGGTCTTGATAATTAAAAAGAAATGTTTGTGTGACTCTCGTAGAAGAAATACACCACGTCTGTGTTCTTGTACTTCGCTTCAGATTGTTTGATGTAAAAACACAGACTGTCTTATATAGCACTTTCCTACTCTCCCACAGTACTCAAAGCGCTCTATACAGCATTCACCCATGCACACAAGCACTATCTTCTATGTTTTAAAGTGCTTTATATCTACCATTCTCACTCCAATGGATGCATCAGAGAGCAACCTGGGGTTAATATTTTGCCCAAGGACATTTGGCTTACAGACACCACCAACTGTCCGATCAGCAGATGACCTGCTCTACCTCCTGAGCTACAGGTGTTGGACTCTAACATTGAATGAGCTTTTATTTTTGCTTTTTTGGTGAAGTTTCCTTTCTCTGGAAATTCAGAAAGGCTTCTAATGAGCAGCTAGTTGAAATGAGCTACCGCTAAACTTTGAGTTTCCACTGGGTTTGAAAAGAGTCTAGTTCTGCATAATCGAAATGTTCATGTCCTTTGAAGCTGAGATGCTTTCCGGATGGTGTTTTGTACTTTGGATGAATTGACCCTTTTGAATGTGTGTTGTGTGTTTGGCAGATAAATGCAAAGCCTAAAGTATCTGCGAGCTCTTCCGTCTCCAGTGCCTCTTCCAGCAGCTCCCTACCAGCAGCAACAAACAACTCCTCGCCTTCAGAGGTACTGTCTCCATGCCACTGAAAGATTTGGAATAGTTTTAAAGCTCAGAGAAAAACGAACTTGTTTGAATATATGTGTGTTTCTAGATTGAAAGGGCTTCGAGGTCAGAACCGGCCCCAGCCATTGACAACCTGGGTCTTGCCTTGACAGTAGCTCAGGCCAAAGAAAGAGCCCAGCAGAAGCGTGGCGCCAAGAAGGCCCCGGCCATGGACTGGAGCAAGAGGAATGAACTGTTTAGCAACTTATAAACACCACGGGCGTCCTCAGGTCCTCCAGGTGGTTCTGTACTGCCATCCAGAGGCCAATCCAGAGAAATAATCAACCCACGCTCTGAGTGAAAAATAATGTGGCATCAAGCTTATTTTAAACTCCCATGTTAAACAGTATTATATGATGATTTGTTTGTTTTAATTTAGGGTTTCTGTGACTTCTTAACTTTTGAATGACGTTTGAAATGTCAGCATCACACACAGAAATGAATGTTAATAATATATCGAGAAGAGAACTAGCAGTGTGCACTTTCTCATACGAAAAGGAGCGTGAAAGGAATTTTGGGGCATAGGAACGAGAAATTATTGATTATTTTTGAGTCGTGATTTTAAATCTGAACATTTTAGAAAGAATGTAGCACCTCTGTCTACTCTTCTTTACCTTGTTTTTTTTTTCAGTCTTAATTTGTGATTCAAACGAGATTATTATTTTTCTTTTTAATGTGGCTTTTGATAAATTTGTATATACACACAAATGTATTCTCAAGGAAAAGAAATGTTCTGTGTTTTGTTGATTCTGCTGAAGTCTGTTCAATTTTAAAGCTGCATCTTTTGGCTCGAGCGTCACTTACACACTTTCACTCCAATGGAAATATACAGAATGTACTGATGGCTCTGTGCTGTAGAATGTCTTAATGAACATTGATAAACATAGCATATCAATAAAATGGAACCCAGTCTGGTTTTTAATGCACATGATCAACCTTGAAAACACTGATCTGAAAGCAGCGTTCCTGAAATTCCTGTTATAACTGAGGATCCAATGCTACTTGGGGTGATGAACCTGTGCTTGGTGAAGTTTTACCTGTTTTATACTCTATGCACAGTCTGGTGCTCCGTCAGATCAGTCCAAAAATTCCCTTTTTAATGGAAAATGTCATGAGGTGAAAGAAGAATGTGAAGGAGAATCCATAAGCACTGAGGCAAAGCACGGTGAAAGAATGTGATTGCACTTATACTAAGCTGCTTTATAATGTGACAGCAGATGTTGGTGTTGCAGATGTCCAACAAAGCACATCTTAGATATTTCATCTTTATGTCTTCAGTCTGTCGTGGTGAAGAGAGAGCAGAGTGTAAAAGCAAAGCTCTCGATTTACTACGTCCCTATCCTCACCTATGGTCACCAGCTGTGGGCAGTGACCGAAAGAACGATATCGCGGATACAAGCAGCAGAAATGAGCTTCCTCCGAAGGGTGGCCTCTCTGGTCCTCACTGTGTTTTATACAGGCTGTGAAAGCATACGCAGATCAGTGGGAATCACTTAATTCCTGAGGTAGTGGGATGTACTAGGTTTTACACGTCTGTTCATCTCTGTCTGTATTTACCACATTTGTAGAGTACTAAGGAGCCGACTATGAAGCAAGTTTAACAGGAGCACTCAGAGAGAAGGGCTATCCTAAAACGTTGATGTTCCACAATTTTATATTACAACGTGCTGACGTCAGCCTGTTATGGACTCATAGTGATGTCACAGGGCGCTGTTGTCAACTTTGACTTTGGGCAAATGCTAGCTGTGCATAACATTGGAACTGGAATGTGCATGTATTTAGCTGGTGGTGCAAAAAAAAATCTATAAATGTATCTGCACTTGATTTGAATATTCTGCCAAGTCTATTTTGAACTGCTAAAATTGCATCTACTGGGGAAAAAACACATAGTTTAGATTTGCCGATAAACTAAAACAATGTCTCCTCCTCTATTAGGCTATGGGACAATAACCTTTAATGTTTAAATGTATCCAGTTTCAGAGCTCTAATGTGCAGCCATTACCTTAAACATCAACAAAAGCACACTCAATGTTTCAATGATTCGTTTGAAATAAAGTGTTTATTTTACTGCTCAGTGAGCTGAGCTGCAATGATCTATTTTTATTCCTAACTGCCCATTATTCTGTTGTTTGATATTCTTTTTAATCCATTCTAACAACATCCTCTGATTCAGTCACTGATTGGAGGAGGCAGAACTCAGAGATCATTTTGTGCAGAGGAGTCAAATGATGCATATAATGAACCTTTTCATGGTGATTCCCATCATATCCAATCAGGGTTTTTGTTTGTTTTATTAAGCCTCTTGGCCACAGAAAAATAACATAATGGTGGAGAAAGACAACAGTGGTAATAATTGTGTCTTTACCCAACAATATAAAGGGACATGAGGTGACTGTTGTGTGAACTGCCTTGTAAGTTCACACTCCCTTTATTGCTAACAGCCAAACTATATTACTGTTATCACCATATCAACTTTTTATGGTGATGATGTACTTACAGCTGCTTCTACAGCCCCAAAAGAAAAAAATATTACATATTCCTTCAATTATCTTATGCAAATTAAAGCCATTTGATGTGACTGAACACAAAAAGCTGCTAAATGTACAGAGAGGAGGTTATGGATCAGCTGTAAACTGTAAACAATGTATGCATCAACTATATGGCACATCAAAAGCTCTGAATGAGAATGGCAAAAACAAATGAAAAATCTTGAAATAGTAATGCATATTTTATATTGACAAGCAAAACAACAGCACCCGGTCAGTACAAATCCCTTTAATTATTTCTGGTTTGACACAGAATTCAGAAGGAAACATTAATAAACAAAACAGAAGATCGAAACCACAGAGAAAAAAGCTGTTGCATGAATTTGAACATGCTTGGTATCTTAAAAAATGTAAAAACATGTCAGCTTCCATTAACCAAATCTTCCCAGCAAAGGTTTGGGAGAGAGATTCGACTCCATTTTTAAAATGAAGGCGTGCAGAGGAGTAAAAGAAGGAAGCCTAAAGATGGCTGAAGGTAATGACTTTTCTAAAAGAGCCCAATTAAAAAAAGAATGGCTCAAAAACAGATATTCCACTGGATAGTAAGCGAAGTATTGAGTCATGCAACAGCTTTTTTTTAAAAGGGAATTTTAAAGTGAATTGGTACAGGAGTAACTGTCAGTGCTACAATAGATTTAGCATCTGCTGACAAATGTCTTCAGTGCAGCAGGAACAAGCGAAGAACAAAACTCCAAAGTGAAGTTCTTATCAAACTTTGCTGGTTATTTACAGTTATGAGACTGGTCCCTGCTCGCTACGGAGGCTGAAGTATGCCAGAGTAATTTAACTGATACAAAACTCAAAGTAATCATTTTCTCAATTTACAACTCAGTTCTACAAATCAAACCAGTTTGATCCCACAAACTAAGTCTTCTATTTTCTTCTTTAACAACAAACAGTTTCTCCGGCCCCGGCTGAGCAGGTGAGTGAGCTGGTGGTGGACGCGGAGGTTGCTCAGCGGCCCTCCTCCGGGGAGCAGGAATGGGTGCAGGCACCAGCATGCACCAGCTGCTTCCACCTGAGGAGTGGGCACGGGTGTGGAGGCAGACGGCATCCTGGCTGGCCTCACCCTGGGGACCGGAGCAGATCGGACACCTGCCACTCCCATACAGTTGTGGTGCGCCGGCAGCGGTGTTGGCCAGGAACGGAGCCGAGCCGCCAGAATCATAATCACGTGCACTCGGTCTGGTCCTGCAGTTCATCCACTTCTCAGCGCGACACCGCCGCCTGCTCCCTCCGTGTGGTCACCAGCTCAGCCACCATTTGGGCCAGCCCCTCCCCTGCCCCGCCACAGAGTGTTTGTGACATATTTTGTGTGCCTATACTGCATTCAAAGACCTATAAGAGTGTAAGACAAAAGCAACTAATTGCTAAATGTTGTCAGAAATCTGGCACATAAAACCTCTGTGGGATTTAGTCTGAACACTGCTGGAACAACATTTAACACTGAACGAAAAAAATGGGAACAGGAAATGCTAAACGACTGATTGTGAAATTAAAATGGGAGAGACAATGTTCTAAAAAATTTAAAGCCTCTTAAAAATTTGATGTCAAATTCACATCGAGTTTGTTCATTTAAATATATAATCAAATATATAACTATCAGTTAATACGCCAATTAAACATTTTGGCAGCAAATGAAGACTCCATGTTCAGTCACTCTGAGTTCATTAACATGTTGCCTTCCACGAAATGTTTTGGCCACTGCTGAAATGAAACAGCGTGCTGACGGTACCATACCAACCTGAGATGAGCTCTGTTACTAAATAACTTTAAAACCAATAAGCATCTGTTTTTACTGACAGTAACAGTGCTTTAAAGAACAACAACAACAAACACTTGTGTTAAAACAGGTCCACGCCAATCCATCGTACATTTATGAAATATAATTCTTTCCCTATATTAAACACTCATTTCCCCACGCTACAGACCATAAGCAGCAAAATATACATATTAGATCATCTTGCTAATATACAATAGAATGGGTTAAAGCAGCCAATAGGAACTCTTTTGGTTAAAAAAACCCCAACATATATAAGTATAAATATAATCACAGGTCAATATGTTAAGTATAAAGATATTTGACTACACACATAAACACGTGTCTGTATATACACAGGTTACATGGATACAATGGACTCTTATTCCCTTTTAGTGATACTGAAGATACTGAACAACATCGGGAAGCTCTTCTGGCGGCTGTTTGTACTCCCTCCAATAACTTTCCCAGGTGTGTGTCCTAAGGCGAAGTGCTCAAAAACAGAGGAAAAGCTGTGCAGGAAAGTCCTCAAATATTCACAAACTGATTGATCTTAAACCCCAGGAAGTGCTGAGCTCCACGCTCTCTGTTCTTCCCAGCATCTAAGGTTCCCTCTGACCCTGTGCTCACTGTTTGGATTTCTGTCTGCTGCTCCCTTGAGACAGAAACTTTTTCTGTGTGCAGGACAGAAGTTGGGAGGTCACTCCAACATGGCGTCCAGTTGGTCGGCCAGGTCATCAAACATGTTGCCAATGTCATCCAGAATATTGCCTGCTGCCTTCACTGTGGTGCCCCCACTAGGAAACAGATGGGACAATGTGAAGTAAAAAAAGAGTTAAGCTAACTCTCAAATTAACTGGTGATTCAGAACAGCTATGAATGTGAGACAAAGTGTTTGTATAGAGAAAAAAGCACTATATGAATGCATGGTATCGTGTAGCTTGTAGTCAAGCACTCTGGCATGCACAATCACAGAAGCTCCACTACAACCATGTCTGTCTAAAACAGACCAATCACTTTAAGGACATCTTAGCCCCTGTCCCCACATCAGGCATGTTTGCTTTCTTTCCTGTGAAGATCACTAAAGCTCCTCGGCGGTCCTGGAACAGGATTATCCATTTAACTGTTTGCTGATCCTCAAACATTAGCTTTTCTTGTTTCAGGAATTTTATGACACTGTAATATTTTCATCACAAGATTTAGCGTCAGACTGGCGTTGTGTCCAGGGTGTATAACACCTTTCACCCCATGGTTGCTGGGATACGCTTCCCGTGACCCTGATAAGGATAAGTAGAAGAGAATGGATGAATAAATAGGTGGAAAATATATTCTTCTACGAGCGGTTGTGACATTATAACACGTGGGTCTGCAACAAAGCTAGCACGTCAAGGAAGCTTGTGTTTGTATTTGTGTAGCTATAGCTAGCTCTCAAGGCTGAGTATTAGTGATTATGGCTAAAACTAGACCCTCGGGAATGCTGCTGTATTCATTTCCTCAGCCACATGCCCTCAGTACTGAGCTGGGTGAGGCACTGAAACAGCCTGGCCATGGATGGCGGAGCTAGCTTGTCTGCTCCACAATCATTCATGGCCACTGCCTTGTGCAGTGACTAGGCCTTGCAGACAGATTTGTCATCAGCATTTGAGTTAATTTTCTCAGCCTGACATTTGAAATGCTAAATTTAAATGAGTCTGGTCTCCCTTTCAGGCTGACTGAGACCACTCATGGTGTAAGACTTCTTTCCACATGCTGACCTTATGATGGCAAATAGTGTGTACTTCAGAGATAAACCCAACTATAGTAAAGTGGTTCTGCGCCTTAACCCAGCCTCTGTGCCTAAGGTTAGGGAGTCTACCTATTGTTACCTCGCTCTCAGGCTATAAGCCCCTGCCATCTGCTGATGAGAACGAGAGGCGGCTTAATTCGCTGTGGCCTGTCTGAGAATTATGCATTTATGTAGACAGAAATAAGGGAATTGTAAAAAGCAATCAGCTCTCTGTGTTCCAGGCTCCTTGGCACATAGGGAAGCCTATACCAGCTGTCACAGTGGGTGGTAGACGATATTGTGATGGCATATGAATGCCAGGGATAGCAACCTCCTGCGCACCTGCGTGCACATTCTACCTCATGGGCCCTTTTTAAGGGTGTTTCTTGGCAGGAGCATCTGTGCAGCTGCTAGTTGGAAATTTCTACATACATCTGTTAGGTTTTACTGCCTTAACATTAACCTTCACTGGCACACTCAGTGCTTACTGTGGGCTCTTAAATTTGTGTGAGGTGGTGCTCTTCCTGGGTGGAGAAGTTATAGTGTTTGGACCATGCAATCTCAGAGGGGTCTACATCTACCATAGTGAGCTACCAAGAGAGGTTTGACAGACAACCTTGGCTACTATCATAACTTTGCAAACTGAGTTTGGCTCATTGCAGCGCCCATTTGCATGGACATCAGGAAGAACTACTTTGGGTATGGGTCCAAGGGCTGTTATAAAGGGGGTCATGCCAAAGGGCGCTTTTCAAAGTGGAATACCAAGCGAGGTTTGAAAGAGAACCAGGTTTACTCTAGTAACCTCTCTTTTCATCAGTGTGGAGCAACAAATAACTAGAGAACTAAACAAAGGACAAAGTTAATGCTCGAGGACCTTCACTGAATTCTGCAGATGTTTTTGGCATTTTCCCTGTTGCTAAATTTAGAGTTAGCATGAGCAGTGCAGTGCCAACTACACTGAGACTACATGTTTCTATCAGTGATAACATTTGGCCTTCTCTCAATTTTAGAAACTTGAAAAAAAGAGGGCAGGTGCTAAAACAAAGAAGACAAAAGAAAAACTGAAAAAGAAATTTTGTTTTGTTTTTTTCTTTGGAGATTCATGATTTCAAGTTTTCCACAGGTTATATAGACTGACAACAGTAAAGCTTGTAGACGGTGTCCTCACTAGGGACTTTAGTTACAGCCCAGCAGCTGATCTGTCAGATCTGCTGCATGTTCACAAGGAACAGTTCAAACAACCAGTGCAAACCAACGGTTACCGCGGTACCACAGCTCAGCAATCAGTATGAAGAGCACAATATTATCATTCCAGGTAAAGCACACCACCCCAACTACACCAATACAATACTTCTTACCCGTCCACATTGCTCCCCTGTGCCAGTTTGGTCTCCACTACTTTGAGAGCAGCTTCCAGTGATGTACTAGTTTGCTCTAGTTTCTTCTGGGCCAGCATCTCCACACTGGCCACACCAGGCGGAGTTACCCATCCTTTTCCTGGCTGACTGGGTAGTGCCGAGGGTGGGCAGCAAGAGTTCAGCAATGGTGACGGTGGAGCAGCAAAGGCAACACTTTGAGCCATGCTGAGATTCGGACCTGAGGAACAATAAATATTATGTAACCATCAAAAAGAAGCTCGCTGTTAGGAAACAAGTTTAACCTCTTAACATCCACCAGATCACTGGTCGCCCATCTAGAATTGGTGTAGGGACTGGATTATGTTTACACCCGGCCATTTTTATAGCAACTTTAAAAGCTTTAACAAGAAAACCGTCATGCCAAAATTAATCTGAAAGAGTGGATTTGAAAATGTGGCTAAAACAAAAGCCAACTGATGGCCTTGTTGGTATTATATCTTCTTTTCATTGTTACCTGCTGTTGCTGCATAGGTGTTCTGAGGGAGTCTTGACACAGCGACGGCTTTCTGTGGACTCTCAGGTTCGGACGTGAAGGTCTGTCTGTGTTTCGCAGGTTTTGGACTGGACATACAAGTCTGAATGTACATGTTGCTTTTCAGCTTTGGGGAGACTGTATGAATCTGTACGCTCGTGAGGTTAGGGATGGCTGTTTGTCCACTTGGTTGCAATGGCGAAACAGTTTTTTGAGGAGTTGTTGGTTTGCTGTTGGGGGTTTGTTTGAGGGGACTGGGAGGTTTTGAGGACACTGGAGGCTTTGGGCCTTTGCCCATTGATCCTATCCTCTGGAAAACATTGTGTGGCCTCTGAGCTTCATCGTCACTCAGTGTACTGATGTTATTTTGCATGTGGAGGCTGTTGGGTTCTGGGTGCTTGTTGTTTCTGTGTGGGGTGCTAACCTCTTCAGGAGTGGACGCGTCTTTGTCTTTGGGTTTGTGCCGTCTTTTCACCGTGTCAGACTCCTTTAGATTGAACTCTGGGAGTTCAAGGCTGTCTGGGGTCTGCACCGCCTCTGAAGGAGTTTTAACTTCAGCACCCGGCTGACTAACGACTGCTATCCTGGGTCGCTGTTTGATAGTCAGGTTGCCTTCTTCAGCAAACGGTAGATGGTCCTTGGACCTGTGCTTGGGAGATGCAGCAGCACTCTTTGATATGTGTTCAGTTTTCTTTGCTTTCACTTCCTCACCAGAGTCTCTCTCTGTACTTCTACCTCTTTGTCTATTGAAGTCTCCTTCTGTCCTTTCACTTCCTACCCTCCTAAGGCCCCCGAGACCCAAGGCTGGGACAGGTTTGGAGTGCTGAGTGATGGTGTGAGAAGGAAATCCACGTGGGATCGGTGAGGAAACAGGGCTGAATGCAGGTGAAACAGGGAGGTGGGCTGGTGGTATATCTATTCTTCTAGATGGGCTACTGCTGCTGCTGCCTTCAAGCCTAGCTGCGATACTCCTCACACTGCCTGCACTCTCCATCTCTACCCCTTCCTTCACCTCTGGCTCCACTCCTTGGTGGTTTCCTGGTTGACACACACGGGTGTCGTTTACCGAGCTCATCCTCTTAGGTGGGGGTGGAGGCGGACCTTTGCGTCGAGAGCGCACAGCAAAGGAGTGGCTACGGTTGATGTGACGTTGGGCCCCTAGAGGACTTGCATGGCCACGTCCCGGCCTGCGTGACATGGTGGCATAAGATGGCATGACCGCAGAGGAAGCAGAGGTACAAGGGGAAGTGGGATTGTCGTCTTCATCTGGCTCACCATCTGACAGAGCATAGCGATTCAGGCTTTGCGAGCGCTTCTTTTGTGGGCCTTTTTGAGTTTCATTGGCTGGGCGCTGTACAAGTAAGGGCCCCAGCAGCGGGACAGCCCCAGGCAGTGGCTTGGAAAGTAGTCGTGGAGCCCCACTGACTACTTCTGCTTGAGCTTGGATATAACTGAAAGCCTTCTGTGTCGGAGAAGCTTGCGGGGATGGTGAAGATGGGGAGGAGGGTGGGTGTTGTTGAGGCTGATAAGGGCGGTTAGGAGACTGGAAGTGTTTGGCTTTAGGTGGGACAGCTGGGTAGGCAAAGCGGGGCATCTTGCTGGGGGTCAGTGGAGGTGTGAGAGGGGAGAAGGGGATTTTATTTGGGATAGCAGATTGACTCTGATACACCCATGACTCACTGGGTCTCTGTCTACTTCTGCCTCCAGGACTGCTT
Organism: Aulonocara sp. 'chitande type north' Nkhata Bay; assembly: GCF_057382095.1. Taxonomy (NCBI): domain Eukaryota; kingdom Metazoa; phylum Chordata; class Actinopteri; order Cichliformes; family Cichlidae; genus Aulonocara; species Aulonocara sp. 'chitande type north' Nkhata Bay. The sequence continues at coordinate 722,877 of NC_141351.1, forward strand.
CTTCCACTCTTCACCTCCTCCCCTGCTCCACTACTTAAACTCTCCTCAGACCGGCTCGATGTCCTGGCTGAAGACAGTACGGCCTGCTGATCCTGACAATGAGCCAAATTTACATTTCCAGAGTTCCCAGATTTCCCTGAGCCCCGCGAACGCATGCCAATGCTCTCTTGACTGACTGACATGGCAGTCCCACCTGCAGCAGAGGACACACCTTTAATGCTGAACATCTCAGCGGGACCTCCACCCGCCTTTCCCATCATTGCACTCTGTAGCTCCACGCTTAGCTCGCTGTCCTGGAAGGAAAGGAGGGCTCTGGGAGTACGAGGGGAGGAGCAACAGTCATTGGATGGAGTGTCAGCGTGTGCCTGAGCATTGTGTGTCGGCGCGTGTTCGATAACCACCAGCTCCAGAGCAGCAGGCAGCTTTCGTCTGAGAGTTTCGCCTCCGGTTCTGTCGGCATGGTTACGAGAGCGATGCAGGTCACACAGTCTCTTCACTGCTAACATTAGTTTCTTCTGATGACCTGAAACACACAGATTTATTTATTTATTACAGAGCTCAAAAAGATTTAATAAAAGTGATCAAACATTCCCCTTCTGTGCTTTGACAATGTCACAAGCAGTCACAGCACACAAAAGATTCAGTTTCAAAGCCTATGAGGCAGAGTACACCCCGGACCAGTCACCGATCAGAGAAGTTATTAGCAGAAGTTATTATAGAAAATTATAGAAATTCCTCACCCAGTTTAGTAATGCCTATCTCCTGCAGGTCCTCCCAGGTGATGTCCTTGACAATGGCAATGGAGTCATAGCCATTGTCACACAATCTTTTCTGGTACTGAGGCAATCCAATCACACTCAGCCATTCCCCCAGGTCCGACTGAACACGACAACACAGACAAAATTTACAATGGCTGCAAGAGCCAGCTGTTTACATGATGTATATGGCAAATAAGAGGGAGGACTGATTTCTCACAGGAATGTAATCTGGGAGCCACTCAGGAATGCTCAGCTTGCTAATCTCCATCGATATCTTCTTCCTGTGGCCTGGTTTGGTCACTCCGATAGCTGTAAGATCCTGAAGAATATCCACGCAAATAATGAGTGAATCATTAACATAACCAACAAATGAAAGAATCAACAACAAATCAATTAAATAACTGTACTTTAGCCAAGAGAAATCATTTTTTCATCTGTAAAAAAAGAGTGTAAAAAAAGAGTGCTTTAGTTGCAGTCATGTCAAGTTTTCAATGGACTTCTTAAACCTTTTTTTTTTAAACATACATATCAGGCTCAGAGGGTTTCAGGCTGAAATGGAACCTATTCATTTTCATATTACTTCACAAAACAGTCATCCCAAGGTTTTATGTAAAAAAAGAAGAAGCAAAAAACAAACACAACTTTAAAGTACAAAGAACAAAGAAAAGTCTAACGGCATAGAGCTAAAAATGCTGAAAATTGTAACATAAATACACACCTCGGGGGTCATTCTGCTGATGGTGGGTACATCATATCCTGCACTGATGAAGCTGGACGTGTACTGCTCGAGCTGGAACCCACACAGCCACTGGTAGATAGCTTCTGAATCCTAACGACAGAGAGGAGATTCATTTCCAAAACCTCTGTGTGTAGAAAACATTTACGCAAACTTGCACAACTCTAAAACTCAGCTCACCTTGCCTTCCAAAAGCTGTTCAGGCCTCACAAAGTCTTTCTGAGGAGTGCCGTTAACCTGTTGGCGGGAACCACCTAAAAAACACACACAATTAATCCTGTGGGATGTGTTTTGTGATGAGTGCGTGGAGGAAGACAGACACTGGAGGAAAAACAAGACGAACCCAAAAAAAGACAGCCATGTTTTCAAAGTAACAAGATTCTGCTTTGTGACAGCAAGAGATCAATCCGGTCTGCATTAGTTGAGTCATGTTAAATCGTTCTTTTCCAAGCAGCTGTGTGACTGAGTGGGGCCGTCACGTCTCTCCGGGTGAGTGAAGCTGTGCCATCTACCAGATCTCATACACCCCTCACTCATCTTATTTACAGTCATTATATACTCAGATCTCAGAGGAACGATACTTTGTTGCCAACTGCTCCAATTTCACTTCTCTTCTTGCCCAAGGCTGAGTCTTTTTTTTCCGCTCTTCTAGTCCTTTCTCACAACAACATTTGATCTTTTCATTTCTCAATAACTTTTATTTAAGACCTCTTACAGACACGCAGATACACCTTGTAACAGGGCAATAAGTAATATAAGACACTGCACTGTCAAGATGTTCCTGGGAGATGAGTTAACTTATTCAGCATGATAATCACCCATCAAAACAACGCAGTCGTGCTTCTTGCGACATGCTCTTTGTACAAGATGGAAAGAGATGAGGAATTTGTGTCATTGTACTGTGGAAAAGTACAACTACAATTCAAATACAGTCAGTTACATTTCTAGGTTAGTGATCGCCCATCAAATCAAGAATGGTTTTAAAGGTGGAGGCAACTGACATTTTTTTTTCTCTCCTCAGCTTTTCTGACTGTTTTTCACTAGTTTTGCATTTGGATAGGAATAGAGGTTGTGCAGGTAGTCCAACTCAATACATGCTATTGCCAGAAGGTTTGCTGTGTCTCCCGGCATAGTCTCAAGAGCATGGAGGAGATTACAGCAGACGGGCAGTCACTGTAGGAGAGCTAGACAGGGCTGTAGGTCCTTAACCCATAAGCAAGATTGGTATCTCCAGGCTTCCTGAAGGGCTTTCACGTGTTTTCCAGTCTTTGCACCCAACTATTTCCAACTGTTTGATCTTTTTAAGCCACTTAAGTCTGACCACGACTCATTCAAGTACAGCATAAGAGGAACTCAATGATCAAATGTAAAACAGTTTTTCATCTTATTATTTATTTATCTTTTATCTGCCCACAACAGACAACAAGCAAAGAAAGAAAGGTTGAAATATTGACAATAACTATCAGACTGTGGCAAAAACACAATTTCTTTCCCATTTCTTTAGCTGAATCTATCAAAAATGTCGAAGATAACAAAGTTTGGCAGGCATAAAATTATATTTCTGCACCAATAAGGTGATTCCCAATGAAATATTAACCAAAAATTTGGAATGCAGTGGGTCCTTTAAAACAGGATCGAACCCTTTCTCCTTTGACAAAACGTCAAACATCATGTCAAATTATAACAACGGTCTTACCCCTGAGAAAAAACGAGAGCCGGAGAGCTCCTGATGTCTCACACTTCATCCTTCCCTCCACCTATCCTTCGTGCAGGGCAGACATCAGCTCCTCTTCCCTGTCTTCCTTCCTCTTTCTCAGGCATTTAACAGATGTCTTTTGCTCCTGATGCTCCCTGTCTCCTCCCTCTTCTCCTGCACTTTAACCCCCCCTTCCGATTCACCCTGAGGTCAACGGGAATTCTCTGCTTCTTTGAGTGTTAACATTTGAAAAGCCTTATCTCAGCAGAATGAACTTAAGTTCTGAAAATACTGTAAACATGCAATCCTGCACCTGCCATTATACCTGACAGCAGAGCACATTTCTCCAGGCCTTTAGTGTTTCTTGTGAAGTAGTGATCTGGGCTTTTATGGCTTGCGTAGATGAAAGAAGATGCTGGTTTTATTGGCTTCAGTGGTGAAGTAAAGTATGGTAAGCATTTACTGTCCCCCTCCATCTCATTTCCTTTCAGACCATCAACAAAAACAGCAGAACAATGCTCTATGATCCCTGCACACAGCAGCCCCGTGGTTTCTAAAGATACAACCCTTTTATGGTTGAAAGATTCATAGGCCAGTATTAAGTAGATAAAGAAACAAAAAAAACATTCTTCTGTAAAAGAAGAATCGGGTGGCTGTAGCTCAGGAGGTAGAGCCACCCCCGATCTACTGATCGGAAGGTTGGTGGTTCGATCCCTGGCTCCTCCAGTCTGCACGTCAAGTATCCTTGGGCAAGATACTAACCCCAGGTTGCTCTCTGATGCATCCATCGTGTGAATGTACCTAGAAAGCACTATGTATAGAGAAAGTGCTCGTGAGAATGGGTGTGATTGGGTGAATGTGGCATGTTGCATACAGCGCTTTGAGTACTCCGGGAGAGTAGAAAAGCGCTATATAAGAATCAGTCCATTTACCATCTACCATTTAAAAGGTCAGGTAAAACAACTGGACTGAAAAAGCAGCCAACCCGCAAAAGAAAAACTCTGAAAGACCTTCAGAAAGTCTGGGACCTTGGAAGAATCACAGCTAACAGAATTATTATTATTGTCAAACAGAGTCACCGAATGAAACATCTGTCATCTTCTTACTAACCTGTGGATCCATCAACCTGTGTGCTGTGGTCCACTCCTATAACGCGGTCCCTTGATTCGCCAGCAGAGGGAGCCAGCTGCACACACAAAACAAAGGCGTACTCAACGATAGAGAAAAGTACTTTAGTGCATTACTGACATCCTCCACACTTTGTTCATTTCTGTTACTATTAGTGAAACTGTCTGCTGTCGACATATGAAGCAGAGCATCTCCTTGTTTTTTAGTGTCCACCTTGGTTGTCTCTGTGCATATCTGACCTTGCCAGCGTCATTGTTGTGGCAGCAATGAATCCCATTCTGTTTGTGGCCGCTCTCTGAGCTCTGACCACTCCCTGCACTGCGGCTGCTACCAACACTGCCAGCGCTGCCGACACTGTTTCTGTCACCTGAGAAGAGCAAAGAAAGCAAAACAGAGAGAGATGACAGACTGACAGGAGACCTGTGGAGTGTCTGAGTTAGGAGACAATTGTAGCCGGCAGTTTATAGGTTATATATTTATATGTGCTGCCTACTGTACTAAAAATAAGTAAATAAATAAATACATAAAAACTATTAAGTCCTATTTATTACTGAAGGATTTATTGCCTCACCATACAGATTGAATCGATGCAAGGTGTTTGTTAGTAAGTTGTTTTATGCTAAGCAAGGCTAATCACGCTCTGCCACTAGCTCCATATTTAACAAAAAGATGCTAATATCAAGCTTCTTATGTATGTAAAGAATTTTCAACGTTTATGAAATTATTAAAACATTATGTTTTAGTGGAATCGACATTCTCTCTGTTCAGGAAATAACTGAATATATATTACATAGTAGAAGAAAAACATTAATATGTTTGTGGAGATTTTCAGAGAATAAGAGGAAGCTCCAACATGCTTAAAAGAAGAAGAACTTAAAAAGAGACCTTCATGCTGCTCCCTCATAGTAATGTCCTGCTGCAAGAGAACTGGTTATGGTTGCTGGATTGTTAGATGTGTATAAAGCAGAGGGTGGGATTTGAAGGGTTAGCATGGTAAGGTCAAAACTCTGGTATATAAAAGGATAAAACAGGAATAAGCTTCTTTAAAAAGACCCAGTTTATCAAAAATGTGGTGACTTGACTGGTCTACAAGTTCACCGGCGATTGGGGTTTCGGTGGGTGGGGTATTAGGGGTTTAGGACCACACACTCTTACCAGTGGGAGAGCTCCTGAGGACCCAGATTTCCTGAGTGGGGCTAGCAGAACTAGCTGGGGTTGAGAGCTGACTGCCCAATGGAGCACCTAATAAACACACACACTTTAGACAAACGTTCACGGTACACTCTGCCTACTGCAGAACCGGAGCTGGGACTGGATCTATCAAGCTGACACAGCATCAGGGAAAGTTTTTTCATCAAGAAAAAACTGGGATTGGGGTGCTGTTTGGGAGCATATGGACAGAAACATTCCTGTCCAACAATCCTTGCCTTGCCTGGGATAACGTGAATCCACCGCAGGTGGTAAAACAGGGAAAAGGTTGGTGAGTGCATCTGTGTGTGTACCTGCAGGGTCATAGCCAAGGATGTATAAGTCATCAGTCTGAGGGGCAGGGCCGTGACTCGAAGGAGGAGCTCCGGACACAAAGTGTTGTCGTTTGCAAGGCATTGAAGCTTGGCGGAAGAGCGTGCCTCCTACGGCCAGGGAGACAGGTTTGGTTTGAGGTGGACATGCATGAGTGAGGGAAAGCAGATAATGCACATGCGTGTTCGGTGGCAGTTTGAAATGCATGCACAGGCATCGAAAGCTCTTTAACCATGCAATGAAGAGCTATGAATATCATCAACTTTAACATTTGTCTCCGTCATGTATTCTTTTTCATTGAGTACATGGAACAACAACTAAAAACAGACAGATCCCCTCTCGGTAAATCCCCTCTACAGTTACATAACAGGCTGCTGAATGGAAGTTTAAGATCACCAAAGACACTGAGAAGGCTTACTCTTCCTTAGTGTGGTATTGGTCTCTGTTTGCTGACATCACTGACATTATCACAGAGCTCAGACACACTATTGCACAGGTGCACACAACCTGCTGAGTTTGCCTCATAAGCAAAGAGCCCATCACCAACTTTGAGGCGAACTCTCTTCTTTCGTCTCTTTCCTCAAGCATGAGCAGTCTCACACACACACGCCCACACACACAGAATACCCCGATGTAGGCTGTGAAGGCTTTAACACTGAGCTGACACTTTGCAATCTGGCCATAGTAATCCTATTAATGTGTTTCTCCGTGAGACTGTCGTGTGTGTGTGTGTGTGTGTGGACTGGCTTGTTGAAGACACAGAAGTGTGCACTCATGTCTGGAGCTGTTTTTGGAGCCCTGACTGTGCTGGTCTCTCTGTGCTAGAAAGTCGGGGGTTTTACAGCTGCAAACAAGTGAGGAGCTCATATTCACAGGGATTAAATTTGTTGATTTACAAGCATGCTGAATTCTCCAGCGGCCATGTCTGCAAACATGATAGATCCTGCTCGTGTACAAGTGTGGAGATATTTTGGTAGCCCAGATATATAAGAGTCGTCATGGGTCAAATTAGGTGTTATCAACACCAAAATACAGTTGTCTGAATTCATGTCCACAATAAATGTGTTTGCCCAGGCTGGTGGTACTTCAGGGGTCCGTTCTTCATACCTCGCTTACAACATCCAAGATCAAATCATCGCGCTAACTTTGAGATCGCTATCCCGGTTCTCCGAACACACCTGTTGTTGACGATTAGTATAGCTGGATGAAGTAATGTGACATCACTGGGTGTCGTAAAAGGGGCTACGCATCGATAGTAGAAACATTGATCGGCAACCCTTTGATTGGTCGGCGAAAATGTCGAAGGAGCGCGCTCAGTATTTTTCAGTAGCAGAGCAGGAACTCTTGAGTGAGGGATTTCAGGAGTTTCAGAGTTTAATTAAAACGCAAGGGAACACTGCAAAGGCTGCAAAAGCAAGGAGAGAGGGCTGGCAGGAAGTTGCTGACAAATTAAACTCGTAAGTAATTTAATAATAACAATAATAATGGATTGGGTTTATATAGCGCTTTTCAAGGCACCCAAAGCGCTTTACAATACCACTATTCATTCACTCTCACATTCACACACTGGTGGAAGCAGCTACGGTTGTAGCCACAGCTGCCCTGGGGCAGACTGACAGAAGCCAGGCTGCCATATCGCGCCATCGGCCCCTCTGGCCAACACCAGTAGGCGGTAGGGTAAATTCATTATATTATATTACATTATATATTATATTATAATATGTTATATTATATCCTCTTTCACATTAGAGCCACAAAACAGGACCCACTAGAACATGGGAACAAGTAAAAGTGAAATATAAGAATATTCTACAGAATGGTAATATTTATCACTTATATTGCTTTTAGTCTCTTGGAAAGAGACCCTGAAATAATCTGTTTGTTTGTTCATAACAGCAACCAAGAAAAGGGCAGAGCACAAAAAGACAGGTGGTGGTCCTGCACCCCCTTGTCAACAAGTTGGTTAAGTAAATAATACCCTCACGGGAAAATCGATATCTCTCTATGAGCACACTGTCGCGCTGAGCTAAAGGATCCTGTCTATCCCGCAATATACGCTGAATCTGAAAACTCTCCTTATCAATCTTGCAACTTCCGCAATGGGTGGCTCGCGTAAACGGACAGGACATGGCTGCAACAGACTTCCCAAATCCACCTTCGCTTTTATAGCCGTGGTCTCTCATCTTGATTACACAAAGTAATTTGCAATTACTACTCTGAAATATGAATTACATCTGTAATAATCACATACATGTAATAGAATGTTAATAGTACATTTCCCTTTTTTAGGAAATGACCTGTATGTATCTGTCTGAAATCAATAAATGGATCAAGTGCTGCATTATCTTCAGTTACATTGATGTTATTTATTTATGGTGAAACAGTGGTGGAATATCGCTGTTGCTTTCGTATAAATGAAGCGGACATACCTGCGTGGCCGCGATCTAATCCTGTTTACATAAAGTGAACCTGCTCCCGAGCAGGTTTACGCTTACGGCTCTGTTGCTATGGCAGCAAGTCCCGGATGAGCTTCGGGGAACCGAACGATCCAAGATCACGCGAAATCGTCAACAATCTAATCCAGCTAACCTACTTAGCGAGGTACGAAGAACAGGCCCCTGGACTACAAAAATAAACAAGTAAACAAATAAATAAATATGAAACTTGACAGATATTTTCATGTCTCAGATAATTATATGAATATGAGACCTGGCACTTCCTCTTATTTCTCAGCAGTATTTCTGAGCCCTTTTAGTATGTTTTAGTTCACTGGGTTTTTTTTGTTTGTTTGTTTTTTTAACATTTTGTAAAACTATTGGGAATTTCTATTGAAATGACACAAATTAAATGAAAAAGTTAGGCTTGGTATTTCATGTGAAATTGTACAGTGCACATGTACACTGTTCAAAAAAATTAAAGGAATACTCTGAAAACACATCAGCTCTCAACAGTGAAAGAAAATCATGCTGTATGTCTACACTGATATGAAATGGGTAATGTGTTAACAATTAAGGGATGGCACATAGTTTGATGGAAATGTTCTTGTTAAAAGGGGGGTTTTCCTTTCCACTGTCGCCAAACAGCCGCTGTATAAATAAAACTAAATTGAACTGAATTGAAATTGAATTCAAATGAAAATGATTATCCAGATGTTGTTAAGCATCCATTTAAGCACATAGGATAGCTTAGTGTTCTAGAGGATCTCCTCCCAGATGTGGACCAAAGCATCACTGAGCTCCTGGACCATCTGAGGTGCAACCTGGCGGCGTTGGATGGATCGAAGATAATATCCCAGCAAAGAGACACAGCAAACCTTGTGGCAATGGCATGTATTGAGTTGGACTGGACTGGATACAGGTTGCCATGTACACAAAATTCAAAGTATGCCACTGTAAACTGAAGATGCAAACCAAGGTGCCGTCCTCTCTGTTCACAGTCTTGCTAACTGGATAACTCTACAACTACTGAGAGGAGCACAACTATAATACTTGCATAAATATTCTGGAGTGTATTAATGTTAATTATTAATAAGGTAACTGATGTTTATGCAGGTGTGAATAAGCTATTTATTTACCTGCTCTTTTGCTGAGGACCTCCACCACTGAAGGGGGGAAAAAGCCCACCCGGTCTGTCCCCCGCTGGGTGTCATGGATGTGACCTTTCCACCGGCCATCTGAGTGCTGCTCCAGGACCTGTCAGCAAGAAGCCATGAGAACACTTCATTACAAATGGCATTAGTCTTGGTATACTTCACAGTCCCAGCAATTGATACAGTCATATGAACACTATGGGCGTTGATTAAAACAAAAAAATGCTATGTGTTAGCAAAAATACAATAGCTTTAAGCATGCATGTTGTGTGCGACACCCACAGGCATGCACTTAAGTCCATAATGAGTGGGCCAGTAGGCTGGAAATACACTATCTATTCATTGTGAGTATTAGCAAAGCGCCTCGAGAGAAGAAAAACAAACACCTCTGCTTTCTGGCAGAGTAAGAGACAACAGCATACAAGTTCAAACACAACTCTCAGATGTCCCTATGACTCACATAAATATATCAAAATACACAGCAGAGAGCACATAAAGACATGAACACACGAATTAGAGCAAACTGTGATAATGATGCTGATAATGAGAGACACAGCAGCAGCAAGTTTGTGCCTGTTCCTCTGCTGTGGTCTCCTGCTTTGGAGTACATGAAATTACCCTGAAACATACCACACAAATCCTAACAACAAGGCTTCACTCTAACTTCACCTAACAACTTCATCTCATTTTCTCATCTCAATCAAGCCGATTCCGATGTTTGTGTTGGCTCTTCTTTGTAAGAATTATATATGTCAGCATATACAAACGAAAAAACACTTTTCTTGAAATTTTTATAATAAAATAAATGATTCAACTTCTCTTCTTTAAACAATTTGCAAAATCTTACCAAACAGAAACTGCTGCTACTGATTGATAAAAACAAATGTCGGCTACATTTTTGTTCAGTAGGTTTTTAAATTCATTAAATAAGGAAATCTTCTCCTTTCATAATTTTCCCAGGAAATGAATAATAATGACTGTTTTAAATGTGATATTAGGGATTTTCAAATTAATTTCATTTAATTACATTTTTCTATAAACAAGGACAATGAAAATAATGAACAAAAACAATATGACAACCATAAAACAACATTTTGAGACTTTTACACACAAAACAGTACCATGATCAGATCTCCCGCCCGCAGGTTAAGTGCAGTGGGATCATGGAGATTCCAGTAGTCCTTCACTGCTCTAACTTGAAGGGAGCTTGATGCTTCTGCAAAAAAAAAAAAGAAAGAAAGAAAGAAAGAAAGAAAGAAAGAAAGAAAAAGACACCTGATCACATTTCTAAACCAGAGAAGCCAAATTACCCAAATGTATCAGTGCAACATCAAGACACCATTTCATGAGCTACCGACCTCTCAGCAGCTGTTTGATTTCCCTGCTGGCTGTGGAAGTGGTGAACTGATTGACAATGTCCAAAGCCGTCTGGTTGTAGGTGTTGCGCATGTTCACGTTGATGCCCGCCTAGACACACACACACATACAGATCGTAAAACGGCTACGTGGGAGTCGGACTTTTAAAAACAAACCCTCCCTTAAATTCCAATCTGCTTTATTAAAGAATAATACTGAGCAGGTGAAAACATAGTGTGATGTTTCCGTGAAGAGTCTTTATGTTGACACTTGTTGTAAAAAAGCAGCCTTCCACATGGCTCATAAGACTAACAGATACAATGTTTCTCTTCTTTCCTTACGTCAAGGAGCAGCCGTACTACATCCGTTTTGCCATAGAGGGCAGCCTCGTGCAAAGACGTCCCCGCTTTGGTGGCTCTGTTAATGTCAATGCCAGCTTTGAGGAGCAACCTAGGAAGTCCAATCAGAAACACCGTGTTAGTGTGCAGGTGTGTGCAGACATCTGCAGCAATTTATGAAGTCATATAGTCACAGTCAGCAATTGCAAATTTAATTGGGTTGACGTCTGGACTTTAACTGGGTCATGGCAAAACCTCGATTCTTTTTGTTTCTGTTTTTGTTTTCAGCTGTTCTGTGTGCTTAGGCCACACATCTTACTCCACCTACAGCATCTCAATTGGTTTGAGGTCTGAACTTTGACTCTAGAAAAATTTGGTATACAGAAGGCATGGGTTGGCATGACAACCCTTCCATACAAGTCCATCTTGTTCAGTTTAACTGTACTATCAGGAACTTTAATATTTAGCATGCTAACTGAGGCCGGTAGTGTCTAAGAGTACATCTTTTGCAGTTTCTCTGACCATTGGGGAACCTTAGGGTAAATTTGCTCCCTCTCCTGGGAAGACTGTGGTATTTTTTTTGATAATATTATAAGTGGTGACACCTCCTGATGATCAATTAAACAAGTGCATTTGAGTAGCAGCACCTGGCTGCTACTTATTCTCTTATCCTCACCATTACTGCTTAGCTTTTTGCAAGACTGAACACAGTCCTTTAAACTCAAAAATGTTGCAACTTATGAGCAAAAAATGTTTGTAATTATTCTATCAAAAGTAGACATTTATGGAATATGGAATAAAGGTGCAGCAACAAAATTATTTTATTTTTGATCTTTTTTTTAATCACATACTTTAAGAACATTCATGAAATGTTTTAATGAATAGAACCTTAAATAATTATCTAACAGCTTATTAAAAATAATTTAAAACATTTCCTTGTGAGTGTAGAGTTTTTAAACCAAATGCTGCAGATAGTACTGACAGGAGAAATACCAAGTTGTAATTTGTGAGGATAAAAGGTTCCTATTGTAATCTTCTTGCACCACTTTTAACCTTGATGGTATGAAATCTTGAGAGGGCTGAATGTCTGAAAACCTTCACAGAGTTTAGACTTTTCTGTCCTCCATAGAAATGTTATTCTCAGATACTCCATTCAATTTACACTGTACACAGTACAGAATGTGCTAGAGCAAAGATTCTGAACATGAGGTGTCATGATCAGAAATGATCTCTGAATGAATTGCTAAAGCGTAGTTTCTAACACAGGCAGATGTATATGATACTAAAACAACAGAAAGTTCCCATCTTTCCAGGCACAAAGTCATATCCTGTTTGCATAAAGCTCCTCCAGTTATTGCAAAAAGGGAGAAGTTACAAATACATTTGCAGCTTAGGTATGGCAGTCTTTGAAGTGCCATAAATCCCTTAGTATCATATTCCAAATTCTGCTGTGTAAATTCTGAATAAACTTATGTGGTTGTCAGTGAAGTGTAGGAGTGTGTGTGTGTGTGTTATTTTTCAGTTCATGTTTGTGTTGAGCATAGGCTTCTCTGCTACCAAGGATATCGCAGTATGACATTTTTGTATCATGCACAAACTTCCACCAGTATTATCACGGGCGGTATGATGTTGTACGGACTTATTACTAAGTATTCACTTTCAACTCCAGGAGAGGGGGAGATGGATGGTGTTGCATGAGATATTTAATAATTTAGACGGGATGGGAATAGTTGGCAGCATGTCTAAAACAGCGGGATGGGATTACATGGCAAAGACATTTTTAGGCTGAAACAGGCTGAAAGTGCAAAGTCGATTGGGATTAAACCTCATAGTACAATGTTTTCTTTTTGGTGCTGGACAGATTGTTACAAAGTTACAGAATTAATTCAAATGGTAACAGTTCTTGTTCAGTCTTGACACATGCTCGAACATCCACGTAAAGAAATCCCAGAAAGTTGATTCTGTTCATTTGGACATAGCGCTTTCAGTGGGAGAAGCGTTTTGTGACTCATCTGAGCTAGCACCATTGCTTAACAATGGGCCGTGAGGTCAGTTTCATGATTGTTAATATCCAAAATGTCATGACCACTGATCACTGGCTATGAGTACCATTCACAGAGAGTATATGACTGCAATAACAGCATTTTAAGCGATAAGAGGGTTGCTTCCCTACCCTTCAGGTCAGAGAATGTCACTCCACTGGGAGACTTTACCGCTCACGTGGAGGCCAGTGAAATCTGGAGGGGCGTGACTGGCAGGACTGGTCAGTCTAATCTGAACTCAAGTGGTGTTCTGTTATTGGACTTCTGTGTTAAGTTTACCCATTACAGTTTGCCTACAATAAACACCATGTTAAAGCAGCAGCATTTATAAGGTGAAGGTCATTTTGCATCCTTTTTTTTAAATGATGCCAGCAGCAGCAGAATTATAGTACAGTAGTAGTGACAGTAGTTTTATTATTTCCTTTAGGGGACCTCCCCAAGGGATTAATAAAGTTCTATTCTTTTGCACAGCATAAGTGCAAAAGTAGTTTAGGCAGTTTTTTTCTTTTGATTATCCAAAGTGAGGTCTTGGGGCAGTAGCAGAAGCGGGGGAAGACTTCCCTCAACCCAGCCAGCTCCTCCAGTTTATCTGGGGAAATGTCGGTGCATTCTCAAGCCAGCTGAGAGATATAATCTCTCCAGCGTGTGCTAGGTCTGCCCCGCGTCCTCCTTCCAGTAGGACAATCCTGGCTGGAACACCTTACCCAGGAGGCAAACAGCTGGCTCCTTCAATGTGGAGGAGTAGCAGGTCTACTCTGAGCCCTTCCTGAATGACTGATTGGCTCACCCTGTGTTGAGGAAGAGTCCATCCACCCTTCGGAAAAAGTATTTCTGCCACTTGTATCTGCAGTCTTATTCTTGGCCTTTTAAAGAACTAACAATAATAGAGTTAACAAAAAAAAGAGACAGAGGTCAACACTTTTATGGCCCTTCTCTACAACGATGCTCCAGCAGAAAACTGCTCCATCAGAATTGGGCATCAATTAAAATGTGAAACAATTAGATTAAATGACTAGTGTGCCTGGTACTGACTAGTGACAATATTGACAATTAGTCATCTAGTCGCCTAATAAAATATTTTCTACTTGGGCTCAAGCTTTTAAACCAGCTGTGTAGCTGCACCGGTAATTCCCATCCCCTGTTTGCGCTTCCTGTCATGTGGAGTGCAGCTAGCGATTGTTCTAGTGACATTCGTTGGAATGATTCAGGGCGCGAATCTCCTGTAGCGTACTTAATGGTGTGTTTTTGCCTGCAGTGGGCCTGCTTTCTATTTCCCATGACTGTAAATACTAGTTCTTTAACTAGTGGGCATAAGTATCAGTTCAACAACAACTTTGTAGCTAAACTATTCGTGCATACTATACGTATTTTATATTCCTTTGAAAATTAAGAGTTTATTTTTTCAATTTTAAGGGCTGAACTACAACAATGTGCAAATGCTGGCTGTGAACGCAGATGCTCAGACTGTCAATCAAAGGAAAAGCAATGCCTGGATATTGAATCCAGAATCCACTGTGTTACATGATACTGTATCATAATGTTTAACATTTAATGCCACTCTGAGCTGCTGTTTACTTGATGATGTCTTTGTGTCCATTCCTGGCTGCTAGGTGGAGTGGGGTGGTGGAGGGAGAGTCCAGGCTGCCGTTTCCTCTTTCTCCTTCTAACAGGGCTGCAACCATATTACTGCTCAGCAGTAACTGAGTCACCTAACAAAAAAATTGAGATGAAATGGCAGAATCAGGACAGGAATTACAGCCTTAGTAACACACACACATATATATATATATATGTATATATGCTAAAAATATATATTGACGTATTAGAGTGTAAATGGTGACTTATATATAGGGTTAAACGAGCACAGAGGCTTATCCACTACTCAGCAGTCGTCTAAAGATACCACAGCCTCTGCATACACCCACAAATACTGTGTGACAAAAAACAGCCCAAAGCTTACGATTTTCTTTCATAGCCAAACTGCAAACTCAGAGCAGACGAGCGAACGTTTAACAAGCATGGGAAGTGTGCGTCTGTCTAATTCTTAATAACAGAGCCAGCTATACATCTCACAGCTGGGCTTATCCACTGATGTGGCAGAGGCACTGCAATATGCAATCTCTTCACAAAGTCTAAAAGGAGCTACTGAAGCCTCTTCTGCTTTCACAGAAATGAGCTCGATTTAGCTCAGCCTTGTTGTCTCAGCAAAGGTTTGTGTTTGCCTTAGGCCATTCACATTAAAATAAAAAAAAAGCATGAAAAACACGTGTTCTCATATGCAAACAACTGGATTGCACATATGAAGAAAACCTATATACATCTCACTAAAGGGCTAACTTTAGTACTCTTTTTGTTTAAAAAATAACCCCGGGGTTCCTGTGACCTTTGTAAAACATCAATAAATAAACTGTTTCCATCAAGTTTCTTCCACTTATCCAATTCAGGGTTGCAGAGGGGGTGGGGCCTATACTAGGCGTCATAATGTGAGAGGCGGGGTACAACTCGAGCACCTTCTAGTCTGTCACTATAACACAGAGACCACCATTCAGCTGATTCATTCGAAACCAGGACCTTCTTGCTGTGAGGCGACACTGCTGACCATCGCACCACTGTTCCACCCTCATTCAGTTAGATTAAACTCAATTAAAAGGTCAACATTAAAAGAAATTACATATATTATTTGGACTATGATGGTACACGACATTAAAGTGAAACTAACTGAACTGGAACTAAACAGACTCTTGGAGCTGAAGGCTGTTCATGGTTATTGAACATTACTCCCGCTGCCTCTCTCGTTGTCTCTCCTATTTGTACTTTCATTTTTTTTTCTTTACATCAGTTAACAGGTAGTGTAACACAAGTGCATGGGCCTCTACTGTGAAGTTGCTAATGGAGCAGTCATAGACTGCATATGAAAGATGGGCTTAACTTATGGCTCAGAAAACTGGGGCATTTTAAACTTCAGTTCCTTCTAACAGCCACTAAGGGTCATCTGTAGGTTTCATGAATAACTTCAGGTGTATGGAGCTCCTCACCACCTTCGATCTTTCGAATGAGTTTAAGGTCTCGAGGTCTTACTAAATGAAACATGTCCACATTATGGTCCACATTAGAGCGCAGAGAAGTGCACAAAAAGCATAGACATGTCTACTTTGTAAATAATACCATATAAACAGGCAACAGACCTCGATTTTAAAGTCAGATCTACCGGCACTGTGGTTTTAATAAGCTAGCGTGCTGGGGAGAAAGCGATCGGTGAAGTCACAGTGTCTACATCCATCTGTCACCTGAGCAAGTGACATTACTGTAATAACTATGGATATAGAAAATGACCCACATTAAATAGAAAATAACCCACATTATAACCCACATCATGGGGCGATCGTGGCTCAAGAGTTGGGAGTTCGCCTTGTAATCGGAAGGTTGCCGGTTCGAGCCCCGGCTTGGACAGTCTCGGTCTTTGAGACACTTCACACGTTGCCTACTGGTGGTGGTCAGAGGGCCCGGTGGCGCCAGTATCCGGCAGCCTCTCCTCTGTCAGTGCGCCCAGGGTGGCTGTGGCTACAATGTAGCTGCCATCACCAGTGTGTGAATGACTGGATGTGTAAAGCGCTTTCGGGTTCTTAGGGACTAGTAAAGCGCTATACATTGATTTTTAACTTTTTTTTGCCAGCTGTAAAAACGACTGAACATTTAACAACTACAGTATTTCTCTTAAAAAAACGTTCATTTTCAAACTTTGAGACTTTTTCAGGCTTTTTTTGACCTGCAGCAACCCTGTGCTGAGTACATATCATGATCTCAGAAATTATTTTATTACTTAAAATAAAGTAATGGATAATTTTCATTTTGAGCAGATGTGTGAACTTTTCATGTGATGTCATAATCAGTTTTAATCCAGGGAATATTTTGGTTTATAAGCAAATACCTGCAGAAAAAACAACCTCATTCTTATTTTGGAAAAGAAGACATCAAAGATATGGAACTTCCACAAAAATCTTTTCATACCTTCAGTCTGCCAAACTCACAGGCCAAATCTAGTGGTGTCTTCTTAGCTTTGTTCATGAAGCAGGGATTAGACTGATGCTGCAGCAACATCTCAGACTGAGAGCCAAGAAGAGGGAGAGAATGTAAAATTAGTGCAATCAACTAATATATTACGCACTCGTGGCCCAACTCGTGGCTCAAGAGTTGGGTGTTCGTCTTGTAATCGGAAGGTTGCCGGTTTGAGCCCCGGCTCGGACAGTCTCGGTTGTTGTGTCCTTGGGCAAGACACCTCACCTACTGGTGATGGCCAGAGGGGCCGATGGCGCGATATGGCAGCCTCGCTTCTGTCAGTCTGCCC
This sequence comes from Aulonocara sp. 'chitande type north' Nkhata Bay, assembly GCF_057382095.1. Taxonomy (NCBI): domain Eukaryota; kingdom Metazoa; phylum Chordata; class Actinopteri; order Cichliformes; family Cichlidae; genus Aulonocara; species Aulonocara sp. 'chitande type north' Nkhata Bay. Next base: position 740,386 of record NC_141351.1, read on the forward strand.
CAGGGCAGCTGTGGCTACAACTGTAGCTGCCTCCACCAGTGTGTGAATGTGAGAGTGAATGGATAGTGGTATTGTAAAGCGCTTTGAGGGTCCCGAAAAGCGCTATATAAATGCAATCCATTATTATTATTATTTTTACTTGCTTTCACATGTCAGTCTTCCCAACATGCTCATTAATGTGTGTGTGTGTGTGTGTGTGTGTGTGTTCTAAAGAGGTCAGGCATGGGTAGGGGTTGTATGACGTAACAAGTTCTGTATGTGCACGGTATACGCAACTGTCATTTCAAACATTCCAGCAAGCACGTAGAAAGGAATATTCGTCGTTACTCCCTGTAGGCTGGTATGGTATGCATTAATGGTATTACTGCTATTGTTGCTGGACAATACCAGCTGAGGCACAAAGGGGATCGATTTCAGTGAAATGGGAGGACAGGTAAAACCTTGGAACTTTGCCTTTAGCCTCTGGTGTTTGTCTGCTTACTCACCACCTCATAGTGTCCGTACTGTGCAGAGAGATGCAATGGTATCTGTCCATCATTGGAAGGGGAGTTGACTGCAGCGCCGGCTCTCAGCAACAATAGAACAGAGTCAGCTTTACCCTGCCACGCTGCGTAGTGGAGGGGACGCATGCCTAAACGTGGAAATGAGAAAGGTAAGAAGAGGTTAGGAGGTAAGAATAAAAAAGCAATCGTTTTAAAATGTTATTAGATACAGGGACTGCTACTTAGGCATGACCTCTTAAAATGAAAAATTATTTTATTTCATAATAACTATCAGTAATACACATATACTAAGGCTGTCACTGTTATTTTTGTAGGCTCGCGCACCACCTCCCTCCACTTGAATTATCATCCAGATCATTATGCAATCATATCTTTTGACAAACTAAGGCATACATTTAATTGGAATATGCTTTTTATTGTAACTGTTCCTCACAAACACTTATTGAAATAATGATGATGATAAGAAAGTGGATTTACATTCTGTTTACTGGAGGAGTCCACATTAGAAGTTAAACACATGGAAAGAAGATCTGAAAACTGAATTCTCAGCTAAAGGTTGGAAATTAGTCAGTGCTGCAGTTCATACTCAGATGTGGTTAATGTGTTAAAGTTAACTTCTAATGACAATATAACAGTAGTAAGTGTACAGAGGCTGGAGCAACAGTTTTTGTTTCACAGTACAGAAAGACTAAAGCTTTTTCATATTTGAGAAGATATTTTCATGTCCCATAAGATCCAGCACTATCTGTAATTAATGATTTGGAAGTATTATGCCATGTTGAATAAGGAGAGCAGTTTTATTGTTTGTTTGTCTTTCACTTCCTGTTGTTTTCTGGTTAGGTGAATTTGTTTGATTTTGTTTGTTTGTCTGATTAGGATATAGAGCTATTCTGTTTCCATGCACTGGCTGTCAATAATGCTTAAAAAAAATCAGCAATTTCTATGTCCATAGGGAGCCCAAAGGAGGGTTGACGCCCCCTGCTGAGGCCAGTGGATACAACAAAACTGAAAAGCTGGCAGGACATGCTTCAAGAGCTCTACACACCTCTGGTTTCAGGAGCCAAGCTGCCAAATTCAACTGTATGTGTTCCACTTGGAGTCTGAGGATATCTACATTAGCACTGCAGCCACTTCAAAGTGAATCATATTTATTCATATGGGTCAAATTTATTTTCAGCTGAGAGTGTCAGAAAACTTGTGAAGAGGTTTCATGCTCAATTTAACCTCAACTGACTTCTTCATCATGAACATTTGGGATTTCCCCCCCCCCCCTAAATTGTGGGTTTGCGTGGTGACACTGGGTTAACCGGCAAAGCTGTTCCGCCATCATGATACCGTTTATGTCCTTGATATCCACCGTGGCCTGGGCCTCCAGCAGCAGAGACAGCAGCTCGATGGTCCCCGTTAGAGCTGCATGATGCAGGGCCGAGAAGCTGCGAGAGGAGACAGAGGAAAAACATGGAGACAAGACAGATCAAGAGTAGGGACAGGTGAGGGCATGAGAGAGTTAGAAATCATCCTGTTGCCTTTACAGTGAGACCTTTTGCAAAAAAACAGTAAACTGATGTGTATGTGTGTGGTCACATCAAACCTGATCTAATTCTGATAAAGTGGGTGTGACGGTTTATGTGTGTGTATAATTTGAAAATGTGTGAGTGTGTTTGTTCATCACAGCTTCAGAGATAAAATCTAAGTGTTTGTCTCTGGGTGTCTGTCAGGTCACGATATAGATGACTAAGGGAGAAATTAAAGACATAAATTCTTTGGTGATGAGTTTTGCTTTTTCTGGGGGGACAGAAACACAGTGAACACTCCACAGTTGAAGCTGTGACACACTCGTCTGACATGGGGATTAAATATCTGCTTCATTCATGCTTTCAGGTGATTTGTCACAGCCTGATGCAGTCATTGCGAAACAAAACTTACGTAGTCACAACAGATAATTTTTTACCGATACCTCACATTAAGCAACAGGTTCATGCAGATCTGACACACAGCTTCCTGGCACACAAAGTGACCCACAGACTTTCATGTCAAAAGGTTGAACTTTACATCATTAAAAGGCAGAAAATGTCCAGGTTTCAAAACGTTCAGTTCAGAACAAATAGATGACCTATGTCCCATCTTCTATCCAAGATGTGTATTTAGAAACATCGATATAAATTATTATAAACTATAATATATACATTCCTTTGATCCAGAGTTATTAGGTACAGTTAGCTTTAAAGAGGCCAGGTACACCAAAAAAAGAAAACAAGACGAAACTTGAGTTGTAAGGTCTTTTAGAGTTTAGACCAGACCCGAAGCTCCGACTGTATCTGCAGACTGTGAGATGGCGTATCTTATCACTCACATTATTCAGATGTCTCCTCAGCACACATATACCACCATTTATTCTTTCACATTCCTGTCTACTCATCTTGAGTCATCAGTTACGGTGACTTTCTACAAACACGTCTGAAAATGTCCTCCTGGGATAATTTTGACTTGGTGACAGCAGACGATTTGTTCACCTTCTGCACTCGTCTTGTCGCAGTCGTGCATGTTTGATTTCAGCACCCCTATTGTATGTCGCCTCCCACACACTGAACTGACCTTGCATGTAGACACACGCAGCGGGTCTAAGTCAACACAGAATCACATCACACGTAGACTGAGACTCAGACTGCAGTCTGGAAAGGGAGATTCTTTGCGTGTTTTAAGGCCTACTGAAATAAAACTACAAAAGTACATCTGAAGGGAAAAACAGTAAACGTCTTACATAAAATGTGCATTCTTGAAGCATATCTACACAGGATGAACAGAAGAGCCAAACTGAATCAAAAGCGGTTACTTTATACCAAAAAATCTAAATAATAAAAGAGTACAATACTGACTCACAGCTGCCCTAATGGGAGCAGTTTATTTGTCTGCAAATGTATTCAAACAAGACTAAAACATATGTAACCAACCAACACTGGCTGATCACAGAAGTATAACCAGGCAACACGTGGACACAGTGGAGCACGGACATCATTTCATATTTTCATATTCTTTTTGCTTAAAGATGACATAGAAATAGGCCTTAAAAATATCTACACAGTGCAGTCAGGACAGTGGTGCAACAATGGCACCGCGTCTTCCAGCTCCATGAAAGCCAATTCTGAATGCTACATCATAAGAAGTTAGGCTAATGTTGGCACCATTGTCCTATCTATACTATTTGGAACACGGCTCATCAGGTAGCAAAGATGCTTTATTTCTCTGCCTTCATAACTTCCTGCTGCCTCAGCCACACTAAAGGAAAAAAAGCTGGTAACCATCATGGGACCATGAAAAGTGATTGCATTTAAGTTTGGCTGTCTGGGATCACCTGTAACTAGTTACAACGATTAACTGGTCACCCAGAGAGCATGCAGCACCCTCAACCCCTGGGACAGCAGTTTAGGTCACAAGGTGACTGCAAAGGTAACCTGTCTCCAAACTATCTCGGTTGGACAGCTTGCCAACACACTGCGATCAGTCACTGTGCCAAGGAGCAACTCGTCTGCTCCATCATTTATTTCTCCAAGTCGAGACACAATGAGTTACTAATGTTTGTGGCATTCAATTTTGTATAAATTACACTAAGTTTAACACAGAAAAGCACTCAGAAAACCTTATTGTGCATCTCATATGTGAGTAAATGCCGCTAAGTGTTTGTTAAAATTCAAGGGGAGATCAAATGTATCAAAACAAATGCATAATCCGCTGGATGGCTCAAATCTGTAAGTGCATTGCCAAAAGTTTTGGTTCTGTCTCTTACTCTTTACTCAACTCTCAATTCTCACTCAGAGTGTTTTGAGCCAAACTCCACATATTCCTTCTCTGCAATAATACTTAAAATGAAGATAAGATTTTTCATTGAAACAGAGCAGAACTGAGCTAAACAGAGCAAGCTGAAGAAGAGAGGAGGCAAATCCCAAAACACACACACAATGATATAGTACACCTTGTTTTCCTTTCTTTTCCAGTGTTTTAGGCTTTTAGTTTCATTTATACACAGAGATCAGCACACAATGAAAGCAGCTTTGTGTGTCTTTTCTCAGCAGTGCACACACACAAAGCAACATTCACATTTCTTTCCCTTCCCTTCCTCAATAGGTGCTAGTGCATAACAAATATCTCTTGCTGGAATAATGTCTGAATGTTAAGTTAAAGATTAGCCAAATCAATATGGGCAATATTCCCTGTCCTATTCTTTCCTGTTCAGACACTCAACAGTAAATGCAACAACACAAACGGTTTAATATATAGAATCATCCCTATAGTACTGTTTAGTGAGTTGTGCCACTTAACTTCAATAATTAACACCGACAGGTGTCCAACTTGGTAGATGACACAGGATGCAAACTAACATGTCACTCTATGTACTCTATATGTCCCTCTATAACATGTCACCCTATGTACTCTATATGTCGCTCTATAACATGTCACTCTATGTACTCTATATGTCGCTCTATAACATGTCACTCTATGTACTCTATATGTCGCTCTATAACATGTCACTCTATGTACTCTATATGTCCCTCTATAACATGTCACCCTATGTACTCTATGTGTCGCTCTATAACATGTCACTATGTACTCTATATGTCCCTCTATAACATGTCACCCTATGTACTCTATATGTCGCTCTATAACATGTCACTCTATGTACTCTATATGTCGCTCTATAACATGTCACTCTATGTACTCTATATGTCCCTCTATAACATGTCACTCTATGTACTCTATATGTCCCTCTATAGCATGTCACTCTATGTACTCTATATGTCCCTCTATAACATGTCACCCTATGTACTCTATATGTCCCTCTATAACATGTCACCCTATGTACTCTATATGTCCCTCTATAACATGTCACTCTATGTACTCTATATATCGCTCTATAACATGTCACTCTATGTACTCTATATGTCCCTCTATAACATGTCACTCTATGTACTCTATATGTCCCTCTATAACATGTCACCCTATGTACTCTATATGTCGCTCTATAACATGTCACTCTTCTTTCAGTATCCTGCTCTGTTTGCACACTATCTGTACGCTAAATTTAACAACTGTATTGTACTCTGCTCTGTAGCTATTGTCCATGATGTAAACATGTAAAAATTGTGTTTTCTGTTCTGTGTCCTGTTCTTTTTGTGTATGCGTGTTTTTTTGCTGCTGATACAACCAAATTTCCCCTTGTGGGACAATTAAAGGATTATTCTATTCTATCTACTCTATTCTACCTCCAGACATATATGCATGAGACCTCCCCTCCAAAAAAACATGAAAATGAAAATAAATAAATAATAAATAAATAAATGTTTTGTGTCAGTCAGCATCTCATACATGTCACCAATGACACATAGATTTCATGTTAATATGGAGGAATAGTAATAAAGCAACTCGTGCTCCACCTCAGTCTCAGTTCTCAGAGCAACACAGTCCCTGGCATTTTCAGAGTTCATCCTTCTATCATAAACATATTCAGTTTTCCTCAGCCTCTTCTTATTGTTTTCATTTTTAGTTTGTCAATACGCTGACAGTGGCAAGCCTGCCCCTGGCTCTGTACCGCACTGCAGCTGTGATGCAAACAGAAACAGTGAGCAACAGATTTGAGGTTTTTCACATTTAATTATGGTACATTTAGTTGGTACTTATATGCAATAAACATATTGCATATAAGTGCCAACTTAACCCTATTCATTCATAAGCTGATAATCCATCTTAACACAGTTTTATTTCTGATTCATCGCCATCATGATGCACCAAAGTCACTTTGAAGGCAGCAACTGAATAGGAGCGGTCTCAGACCTGATGCAACCACTTCGACTGGATATGGTTGCAATAATGTTGCTCGGTGGTCTCCAGTCACTGTTTTCCGTAGAGTGTCTGTAGCCTTAAACTGCAGGAATAAAGGTAACATCTTCTATAAACCTCTGAAAGAAGTCAGAATGAATCTAAGTGAATATAAAGAATCATTTTACTCCAAGCTCTAACAGACATTATCGGAAAACAAAGAGTGAGGTAAAAACTGAAGGACACTCTGTCAGCACATGCGTGTGATTCTACTGTGAGTCATTCTGTGAAGACTGAACACAATCTGCACATCAATCAAGAAACAATGACTCTTCCATTGCATTCCACTGACTCAGCTTCGTGTTCATCTCTCGCTGAGACGCACATAAACACGTACACACATGCACGCCTCTTACCCATCTGAGTCTTGGTAGTTGATGTTGAGCCTCTTGGTAGAGCCCAGCAGCTCTGGAAAAAGACAGACATGGACAAAATGACAAGAGGGTCAAAAACAGACATATTTGATTCTATTTGTTTTTATTCAGAGCGCTCTGCCAATCCCTCAAACCTGTGTGTGCCTTCAAAATGTTTCTCTTTCCTCTGCACTTCTCTCTGTCGTCACTCCCTTTATCAAACAACGTGACATCCCTGACAGGATGGAGAGCTTTCCTCGCCTCCCGTTGCCTCACCCTTCCCCATCTCACAGCGAGTCTGACACCCTCACAGCAGCCAAATGATTCAACCTTGCAGAAATGTATGATTTGCCCTCATTTACATCGGCATCTTATCACAGCTCTTTAAAATTGAGAGTGACAGCTTAAAAAACTCGAGCATGCACGGATAAAAGATATACTTGGTGCAAATATACCAGTTCAGTCTTCCTAACTGACTACAGGTTGTTGTTGTTTTGTTCCCCACTCTCCTCGGAAGAGACAGTGCTTCTTATTCCATGTCTCACTCATTCATTCAGCACTCCAAGACAGACTACACTGCAATGATCTTTTGTCTTGCAATCATCCTGACTCACAACAACTGAGGTGAACTCAAATTGAAGAGTAGTTGCCAACAAACAGGTTTAGCGGTTATGAAATAAATACATTTTATTCAGGAACCTTTAAAAAGTTTGATAAAATATCAAAGTCAGACCTTTCAGTGTGACAGAACTAAATCTTGTACGTGCATATTTCTCTTTTCTTTAACTATCCAACTCACATCTTACATCATCCCAATGCTTCACTCCACCCTTAATGTCACATTTTAACTAATACCAAACTACACTCCGATAGCAAATATAATCCATCTTCAGCATCTAAAAAGAAATGAAAATGCTCCTCACATAGCTCTATTGTTTCTCATCCCACAGCAGAGACTGGCAAAGTAAAGGCTCCACTGTCTACCAAGGACCCACACAGGAACCAGATTACCAGGCCCTCTAAATCAGCACCATTCATCTGAGTCAATTCCTTTCATTGTGTTTTCCCACACAGGTGTGGAAAATCACATGTGACTGTGTGTGTGTGTCTGTAGAGGTGTGCAGAAGTGTGGAAAACTTGTTGCACTTGTAGAAACACTGCCAGCATCAACTCAACAGTCCACTGTTTCTACAGCTATGATTACAGCTGACATGTTGATCATTGCAAACTGTGACATCCACCCTTGCTGCAACCATTTTTATTAGTGCTTGAGCCAAATAGCAGACTGCAGACGGATGGATAACAGGTTTCATCGCTTTAAAAAATGACCGCATTGTTGATGAACACGGTATAGATTAGGGATGTGTGCGACAACACAATTAGTCGTTGTTATCACTATTTGGTACCAGACGTTTAGTGTAACTGTTAACATTTTAATTGTGATTAATGGTTTCAAATGCCTTTGTCTGAGTTTTTGACATTGTCCTATTCAAGGTTCACAAATGTAACTCAATGTCTGAGTGTTTCTTAGTTTTAGACGAGCTGGTTAGCCTCATTTTTTTCCTCATGTAGTCGACTAAGAAATTAGTTGCCAGGAACATCCCCAGGTCTGAAAACTGAACCCAAGGAAGTGCATTTGGACTTGACCTCAAAATTCTTTAACTTTTTGGTAGGCCACTGTTCACCACTGTTACAAGGTTTCTCCATTTGTGGATAATGGCTTTTATCGTGGTTCGCTGGAGTCTGGCCACTGCTACCCCTCAGCCTCCTAAACGATAGACCTATGGAGCAATGATTAAATATTATTTCTGTCTTTCTTTCTGATATATTGATTTTCCAGTCCACAAAAGTCATCAAGAGAAAATGACTTGGATTTAGATTTTTAAAGTGACACGATCCTGTAATGACTCGTGTGTAAAACTTAAGTTCGTTAATGATCCAATTTAACCTTTACAGACTTATGCGGGTCAATTTGGGTAACTTCTAGGAAACTTCAGTGAATTCAGTGGATAAATTAGAAATTCTCACTTCATGTGAGGAAATCAGTAAGAGTGTTTGAACACTTGTGCATAGAGAATAAATACAGTCACGCCTAACGTTGCTGTGTTCATTTTACAGCAGTTCCAGGCCTTTTGTAGAGCTGATGTTGCTGAAGACATACATAAAAACAAGAGTCCAAAGACACAAAAAGGCACATTGATAATTAGACAGAGGGGCTGGGCTCAGTGCCAAAGCGGGGTCTGAGATGTCCCAGCCACCAGGAAAGAACAGACCCTTTCAGGAGTTCTAGTTACAACATGAGTTGGAATTCCTAACATAGCACGCCCACCATGAAATCCTACATGTTAGCTCTCTATGAACTGTGGCCTCCCGACTTTTCTGCCCTAGCTCTTTATCTCTTTACACAAAAGCAGCAAGGGCCTCCTTTTCACATTAGCATACATCCAATTAGCAGCATCTTGACTCAACGTCATTCCTAAGAGTTGGTAACAAGGGATGTAGTAAATCTCTAATATTGTGTTTTCTTGCAGAGATGGAGAAATGACGGGGTCTGCTCTCCTCTGAAAGCTGATGTGTATAGACCAAATGAAAAGATTAAACACTAAGATATGAGACGATGTTGATGTGAACACTCTCTGCCAGAACAAAGAGCCAAAAAAAAAACCCCAACCCACAGTGCTGTGTTTTGATAGCATCACCAGATGCATTAGCAGTTTGCAAAACTACTGTTGCTCAAGCATCCCGGACAGAAAAAACGGATCTCGACTCTGATGTGGAGAGAATGCAGATGAAGGAAGAGGAACAATCAGAAGAGATGAGATGAGCAGGAGGAGAAATGAGTTTCAGGTAATATGAGGGGGAAGTTTCTTTTTAGTGTATAGGTATGTGTGAGGTGAAAGAAAACATGTAAATGAGTTGTGGAAAGTCTTGCTGCAAGATCAGACGAGTACGGCTGTGAACCCTCTTTATGTTGGGAAAAACCGGCTGGAAAATATAAATTAAAAAGAAAGAGCAGAAAAAAAGCTGGCCTGCTTATTTTTGTCTCCTTCAACAAGACTGGAGCTGACAGAGATCCGTGTTGGTTTAGTTTGTACAGCTGCAAAACTCTGTTTAAAATGGCTTTGATCATCATCTACTTGCGTAAAAAATAAATGCATAAAGCCAAAATACACACTTGTGTATAAAGGCCTACTGTTTATCTCTGTCTCTATGCTGGCAAGAGATAACTCGTTGATGGCAACAACCAGAACCTTCATTTAAAAAAATTACTAAAATGCTGCAGTTTTCCTCCAGGTCCCAAGAGTGTGTCATTATACACTACACTGTCTATGAGCTACACACATTAGCCATATAAAAGATGGAAGCATGAAGTCATCCACTGATTTCTTAAATCCCATTTTGAAGCCTTGATATTAGCATTTTCACCATCTCTGCTCCATAAAACTAGACTTGAGGAAGCAGCGCGTCTGACTGCAAAACCGCAAGCTCACTGGGTAATGACTTGTGATCGAAAAATAATTATTCATTGAGCCAATGAAACACAGTATGACCAAGACTTCTAAAACAGACAATTTTGTAGTCAATATGACCCACAAGCATGACAAATCCCATAAACTCAATAGGAAAGAGTACATTTGTATTGCCAAATGGTGGCCTTCAGATAGAATAAAGATTTGAGGGATGTTCGCATTGGCTTAATTCTTCTCACTTGGAAATAACATCATGTTTTATGCTGTTTGTTGCCATTTTGTACACTGTACAAGAAAATAGCAAGTACTGCTACCTAACTAATTAGTTTTTCTTCATTTTTACATTTTAAGCAAGCAGCAGCAAGTACTAAGGTGCAACTCTGCAATGTAATATGTCAGATAGCCAATTATGTAATTTGTAGTGTCTGTATTTTCAGTATGATATCAGAAAGACAGAAAAGTCTTTTAAATGCCTTTTGACAAAAACATAGCATTAATCCCAGTGTTTACTTGCAAGCTAGTCTCTTTGGAATGTCATTATAGTTTTCCCTCTATATCTGGAAAACAGTCCATGGACTTATCCCACAGAATATGCAAACCCAATTACACCCTAACAGACTTCTCATTTACAACAGCAGAGAAGGACACTTGATTTAGGAGTTGTGGGCTGGGACAACCGCCCCCACCATGGGTTGTGGTAAAGACCTCATCAAGGGAAACACTTATCTGAGGAGCACATCCATCTAAGTGCACTGATTACTGAGAGAGTAAATACAGTCCCTCAAACCAAACCACCAAGGGAGAGCAGAGACTAACCCTGCTTTACTCTGGCTCCATAATGTATGTATGCATAAAGGCAAAAAAGCTGAAAAAAGCTTTATTTTTTGACACAACAGTGACAAAATATGATGCAGTACTGCAACTTAAACCACCCAAAAGTACAGTCATTCAAATAAACTCATCTTTAAACACTTGTACTTTTCATAGATGTGTGGCCTTGTTTGTGGATAAAAATTTAAAATACAAGATGGTAGAAAAAATGACGATGGCGGTAGATAATATATTAGAGTGTGTAACAATAGAAATTAGTATGGGAAAAGAGAAAAATGTCATTGTAAGCTGTATATATAGAACACCAGGTTCTAATATTGAAATTTTTAAGGAGTGGGTAGATAAAACATTCATTAGGACAAATCAAAAAGTCATGTTCATTTGTGGGGATTTTAACATAGATCTACTAAATCCAAACAAGCAGAGAGCGACAGAGGAATTTATTAATACAATGTATAGCTTGGGACTTTTTCCAGTGATCACTAAGCCCAGCAGGATTACAGCACAGTCGGCAACCCTAATAGACAATATATTTACTAATGAAATAGAAAATAGAACCATAAGTGGTCTCCTAATTAATGACATCAGTGATCATCTACCTGTTTTTATAGTGTATAACAGCAATTACAGGAAGGTTAAACAGCAAAACACAATAAAATATGCTGTATAAGGAAAAAAATATTGATAAAGCTTATGAGATTTTTTTAGGAAAATTTAAACTGTTATATAATAGTCATTGCCCAGTAAAGAAATATAGTAAAAAACAAAAATATGCAGAGTGCCCATGGATTACAAAAGGATTGCAAAATGCATGTAAGAAGAAAAATACCTTATACAGAGAATTTATATTGAACAGAAGTACAGAAGCTGAAAATAAATACAAGAAATATAAAAATAAATTAACGAGTATTTTAAGGTCATGTAAAAAGGAATACTATGAAAAATTACTGATTATGAATAAAAATAATATTAAAGGGATCTGGAAAACATTAAATACCATCATCAAAAAGGGCTCGGGGCAGGCAGACTATCCTTCGTATTTCGCAAATAATGATAGAAATATTACTAATATGAGAGATGTGGTAAATGAGTTCAATAAATTCTTTGTAAGTGTTGGGCCAGACTTGGCTGAAACAATTCCTGATATAACAGATTCTGTAGAGAAAGAAACTAGACTCATTGACCGCAATCCTCATTCAATGTTCTTAACGGTGGTGGAAGAAATGGAAATCATTGATATTGTTGGGAAATCACAAACAAAAAACTCTACAGACTCTGACGACATTGATATGGAAATCGTTAAGAGAGTGATAGAGGGCATTTCCAAACCCTTAACACACATTTGCAATTTGTCCTTACAAACTGGTACATTCCCAAAACAAATGAAAACAGCTAAAGTAACACCACTGTTTAAAAATGGTGACAGACACCAATTCACAAATTATAGGCCTGTCTCTCTACTTTCTCAATTTTCAAAAATACTGGAAAAAGTCTTTAGTAATAGACTTGACAAATTTATAGATAAACACAAAATAATAATGGATAGTCAGTATGGTTTCAGATCAAATAGATCAACATCATTGGCATTAATGGAACTGATCGAAAATATCACCAACAATATAGATAAAAGACAATGTATAGTTAGTGTATTCATTGACCTAAAAAAAGCTTTTGACACAATTAATCATGACATATTACTTGATAAACTGGAGTACTACGGCATTAGAGGAGTGGTGTTAGAATGGGTAAAGAGTTATTTGAGAGACAGGCAGCAATTTGTGAAAATTGGTGAATATCAATCAGAGTGTATGGACATTGTTTGTGGAGTTCCGCAGGGGTCAGTATTGGGACCAAAGCTGTTTATCCTCTATATCAATGATATATGCAGAACATCAGATATACTACAGTTTATTCTATTTGCAGATGATACAAATATTTTTTGTACTGGAGAGAACTTACAGCAGCTTTTGGAAATTGTCACACAAGAAATGATTAAACTGAAAACATGGTTTGATAGAAATAAGCTATCATTAAATTTGGAAAAAACTACATTTATGTTATTCGGAAATTGTAAAAAAGATGCAGGAGCAAAATGATTAGTAAACAATGTTGAAATAGAGCAAGTTTCGGATACAAAATTTCTGGGTGTGATAATAGATAACAAAATCTGCTGGAAACCTCACATAAAGCATATACAAGCCAAACTGTCAAGAAGCATCTCCGTACTAAGTAAAGTTAAATATTTTTTGCCTTCCAAATCACTCCGGGTACTTTATTGTTCACTTATATTGCCATATTTGGAATACTGTGTGGAAATTTGGGGAAACACATATAAAACTGCACTTCAACCAATATGTAAAATTCAAAAAAAAGCAATCAGGATGATTAATAAAGCAGGATTTAGAGACCATACTAACATCATGTTTTTGAAATTAAAAATACTGAAGTTTATGGATCTTATAAAATATAAAACTGCAAAAATTATGTACAAGGCCAGATACAATATGTTACCAGGAAATATACAGAGGATGTTCTATGACAGAGAAGGAGACTATGAATTGAGGGGGAAATTGAATCTAAGGATTCTTAAAGCACGGTCAAAGGTTAAAACCTTTTGTGTCACTATTTATGGGGTAAAACTGTGGAATAGTTTTACTATAGATCTACAGCAATGCTCAGGAATTAGTAAGTTCATGAAAATACTTCGAAAACTGATTTTGGAAGAATATGATACCGATAAAGATGATCACCCATTGTATGTATAAAAATATCAAATTATATCCAAATTATATCAATCACGGTAGCCAAGTTTATATAGGTTCTCCTCGTGTATCGTGTGGAGTATGTGATGATGGGAATTAGGTGAATTATGTGGGATCAATAAGATGTTGAGCAGGGGTAGGAATTAATAAGTATGTTCATACTTCTTCCTACTCCTTTTCAGACCAAACATTGTTACATTATGTCAGACGATTTTGTTTTATTTCATTATATATTTTTTGTTTATCTTAACACATACGTGTGTGTGTGTATATCTACATATATATTCGTATCTGTAAATGAAAATATATGTAGTGTGTATATATTGTTTTTTGTTTTATATGTCTGAAACAAATAAAGATACAATACAATACAATACAATACAATAGATGAGGAACTTGCATATTTTTACTTGAATTGAATTCCTGGCGGCGCAGTTTCTCTTCTAGACTGTTCCCCTACTATTGCTGGGATAAATACACTTACCAGTTACACACCAGAGGATCGCTGTAGTAAAATGATGCTATCAGCAAGTGGAAAAGTTGAATCTTTCTGCCATATTGTTCAAAACTCTTTCCAAAGTTATTACTAGTTTCACCTCAGATTTTACTAAATATCCTCATTCAGCTTGACATTTCATTCAATTTGAAACTTCAAATTTGGAATTGACCAAAGTGTCACTGTGTGTCCATTTAATATGCCTCAGAGAACAGCAGCTTGTCAGGTGTAATAAGGTATAATCCTGCAAAGGCATAGCTCCACAGCCCAGCATGTAATGCATATTAATGCAGCTGGCTGAGCAGAGGAATATACATCTGCCTGCACAGACAAACAAGCCCTACAGCAAGAGCACCATGAGTCTTTAAATACATAACTGAGTGGCAGCCAAATGGGGTTTCCTAGCAGACTAACACCTGCAACAGAACACCTTTTGTTTTACCCCCAGTTGTGCAGGGACGCAATGTAGCACATGAGCTGTGACTGAAAATGAGAACTGCATGTTCAAGTGAGTTGCAGAGCTTACTAAAACTACTCATTAAAGACAGGACCGTAAACAGCACACGGCACACACCCGAGGGCATGCACATACACCAAACTTGCAAAGTGACACACTTTGGCTTCATCAATTCTTTATCAATTGCTCCAGCGCTGTATCGCTTGCTATAAGAATAAGCGCTTGAACTGGGTCTTGAGAAAAACCCTTAATATCAAAACAGCTCCGGGCTGCATTATCCAATAAATTTGCTCCATTGTTAAAAATGAAGAAAGTAATCTCCCATGGTGCTGCTGGCAACTAGGTCAGACACACTCAATATTCTCTGCCAATAAGCCAGTATGGAAATGAAACAGATCTGTTGTGCAGCGTGCACATGAACCAGTGTGAATGTACACAGGAGACATGCGCACAGCTGTACATTTCATATTACATAACATGTCAACCTTGCACCCTAGCAACTAAACACTTTACATACCATTCAAATCATGTTTACCCAAGTCACTTTGCTGCCCCTCCTTCATTTTTCATGCATTCTTCCACAATTATAAGACCCGAAGCTCTGTTAGACTGTTTTAAAAATAACAAAAATATTGGTCTTGGAGGAATGATTACTTCCTGGGTGTACTTTGGTAGTACTTTTGTATTCTCTAGTGAATCACCATACTCTGAGATCAGGTTTTAAGGTTTGAATTACCTCTGAATGACAAAACGTCATCTTGTTTTGAACCAAACACAGTGAATTTCTTGTTCACTTGTGAGAAGCACATAAGTAAACACTAACATTACGAGTACATTGTGTACCTATCTGCTTGGGTGGAATAGAAAAAACCCATAATCAGTACCTATGCTTTGAAAGAGGCTATAATTTTTGTGAAAATGAACCTGATAGCTATACAAATATATCCAGCACAATACGCTTTAAATGTAACTTTAAAGGAATTGATCCAATACACAGGCGATGGACAAGTGTGCTCTCAGACATACATAACTGCTGTATGTGGTTAGGTGTGTGTCCCCCACATGGCTTGTGGCAAACTGCAAACGGGACTTCTTATGGTTTTCTGTTAACAATGGCTTTCTTCTTGCCACTCTTCCATAAAGGCCAACTTTGTGCAGTGCACGACTAATAGTTGTCCTATGGACAGATTCCCCCACCTGAGCTGTAGATCTCTGCAGCTCGTCCAGAGTCACCGTGGGCCTCTTGGCTGCATTTCTGATCAGCGCTCTCCTTGTTCGGCCTGTGAGTTTAGGTGGACGGCCTTGTCTTGGTAGGTTTACAGTTGTGCCATACTCCTTCCATTTCTGAAAGATCGCTTGAACAGTGCTCCGTGGGATGTTCAAGGCTTGGGAAATCTTTTTGTAGCCTAAGCCTGCTTTAAATTTCTCAATAGCTTTATCCCTGACCTGTCTGGTGTGTTCTTTGGACTTCATGGTGTTGTTGCTCCCAATATTCTCTTAGACAACCTCTGAGGCCGTCACAGGGCAGTTATGGAGCTGTTTTGCAAAGAAGAATGGGCAAGGATTTCAGTCTCTAGATGTGCAAAGCTGGTAGAGACAGACCCTAAAAGACTGGCAGCTGTAACTGCAGCAAAAGGTGGTTCTACAAAGTACTGACTCAGGGGGCTGAATAATTACGCACACCCCACTTTGCAGTTATTTATTTGTAAAAAATGTTTGGAATCATGTATGATTTTCGTTCCACTTCTCACGTGTGCACCCCTTTGTGTTGGTCTTTCACCTGGAATTCCAATAAAATTGATTCATGTTTGTGGCTGTAATGTGACAAAATGTGGAAAAGTTCAAGGGGCCGAATACTTTTGCAAGCCACTGTAGTAATCTCTGGATTGTAGGGGGAAATTGTTCCTTGGACATGCTAAAAGGATGCAGGAGCAGTGGCTTAATTTCAGTTAAAATAGGTCAGTGGACATTCTTGCTCCTTGTGCTATGGTTTGGGTTCAGTTAACAACCCTATATAAGGTATATGATATTTCATTTCCATGAAGTACCATAATTTAGCCACTAATACAGAATGCTAATACATTACACCTCTCTAAATTATCAGTCTGGTTACACAAACACATCACGGCAATCACAGATTATTTTCTCTCTTATGAAAGCAACGATTGCAACCGGCCTCCCATATCAATGGCGCAGCCACGACTAGAAGGATTTTACAAAGCAACATTATTTAAGTAATGTAATCTTGTTTACATAGGATAAATCTGCTTCCTAGTAAGGTTGACCTTCCGGATATGTTGCTCTGACAGCCAATCCAACAACTGTTTCAAAGTAGCAAGAAGCTGGGATCACACCGACAATTTAATCCAGCTAAAACGTTAATCCACAAATGGAGAACAGATATACCACTGAAGAGGCAAAGGAAGAGCCACATACCAGGATTGAAACACCTCTTAATAACAAAAAACATTATGATAGATCGACTAAGGAGACATTCCTTTCTCTTTCTTTTGTCTTCACTGAGTGGCGAGGCAGTCATTCCAAATACTAGAGGAAATATGAGACCGGTCACCAAAGGTTCACCAGCCTGGAAAACTTTTGTGTATTGCTTGCACAACTTGTGCTGGCTCATAACCTCATAATCAGCTCTTTGATGATGTGGAGTTGTCTAAGGAGTCTGCTGTGTGCACCCGTTTTTGCAAATCGTATTTATTTTTTAATTGTATGCTCTATATTTGGTTTATTTCATTTGTACTTGGGTTACAGCCTCGAAGGTAACTTACCTGGGTCATTTGTTGTGTATTTACTGTTATCAAGCAAAGACACAAAGTACAGTTTGAATGACTCATCTTCCACCAGCTGTTTGCTCACTCCACTTTCAAAATCGTGCCAGCAGCACAGCCTTGAGGCTTTTTCCAATCCAGCTGCTGAGGTGTAAAAAACAAAAATCAATTGACCATGAGCTACTGACCTCCTCCACTAAGTTAACTATCAAATGATTATTGAACTTGCAGCTACAGCTACATGAAGCCCGACTCTACTACACAGATGGAAAAGCTGTAATATTTCTTTCTAGCTTAAGAAGAGAGTTCAGTTTGTCCTCTCTGCAAATTAGGCATAAGATCCCAAACTCTTCTTTTAGGACACAAACCAGGACAGAAGCTACAACACCATGGACTGCTCTAATCAAACAAAACGTAACAGCCATGACACAAACCCCATCATTCATACTAATTAACTGACATTTTATTTGCTTTGATATTAATCAATATATCAAATAAGCACAGAAGGCATGGGAAAAATTACTATTTCATATGACCTGAATTGCATTTGCAAGCTTAGAGGTAACCTGACTAAAACACAAATGTATCTAAGCTACAATGTGACGCTCACGTTACTATCTCTGCTTCGAGTGCCTATGTAAATATCTTTAAAACAGTTATCAGCATTATTATTATAAAGAAGCGAATCATCTCCACATTCAACTACAGGCAAATATAGAAACAACGTGGGGAAAAGAGTTTTTGACAGCCACTCAAAGCATTTAAGGCACTGGAATAAAGGGATAAAGTTCTAATAATGTTACACTTTAAGTCTCACATCGTAGAAACCTCACATCCTTCTGCATCCTTGTTGGGCTGTTGAGAATCCAGAATTTGAAAAACAACTAAAATGAAAACCTAAAAACATCAGATCCGCTTGTTCTTTCCATGTCACAGATGCCTAACATAGACACACTGATCTGTTCATCCAAGACACTGTTATCCTGTTATCCTGGCAGTTCTTACAATGAACAGAGTACAAAGTCAGCACAGGATGGGATTTTTATTTGCATTCAAATCAGCGGAAGAGACATGAAGAGTTGCAAATGATAAAATGTAAATGAATGTGTTAAAAAGAGAAAAGAATGAGAAAATGAGAGGATCAAAGCAACATAAACAGCGTCTCCTGCTGATGCTCATTAGCTACAAGATGCATTTGGAAAGTATACTCCTCGTCCATACACGTTCCAGTAAATAAACACTGAAACACCTCCATGTCAGACAATCACATGTCCTTGTCTATACAAGCACGCAAGTAATTCCACAAAGTCAAACTACGCTGCCTACAGATACAGATTTGTTCTCTTTCATTGCATCACAGATTCATATCCAAACACAAGAAAACTGTTCCAGGGCATGTGGAGGCAGCGACACCGTAGCCACAATCTGAATGCCACAATCATTCACCTGCCTGACTGGCAGCTTGTTCTTTTTAGCAAGAAATACATAATAGACCTGAAGATAGCCCTGAAGATGAGTTCCAATTCCAACTATGTGTTGCCTGGAGCATGTAATAAAAGCCTAGTTGTGCTAGATTAAGTGGTGCTGTCTATTGGAACCACACACATGCTACTTAATTACTTTAGTAATTAAATAGCAATCCTAGACAGGCTATCCCATCTGTCAGGGAAGGAAAGGGGTCAGGATTAATGTGTGTAGAAGAGTAGGTGAACTCCAGAGCTTGTCACACACTACTTGGCTGCCACCCAGCTGTCTGGGTAATAAAGTAGAAGACTGATTAGCCCAGTTAGCCGGTTAGCTAATGGGCTAACTACAGCACCCTGCTGCTGAAGACTCAAAACTAATGAGACGGGACAAAAGTTAAAGAAGTGAAATGCATTCATGTGCTACTACTGGATACTCAAGAACACAGCACACATGTGGCAGTCTGCACAAAGACACTTAATTGCATGCAGACACAGACACTTAGATTCGTTCAAGTCTAACAGACTTCTAATCTGACATTTAGCCAGATGGGTTATCCCTAAATCAAGGTACAGGGATGAGGGAAGTGTAAGTGGGGGTTGTTTTTAGAAAAGACAAGCTGAAACCAAGACTTTTATAGCTAAGCATTAGGTTTGGATTCTTCTGACTTAACTTTGGCATGCTAGAGACATTTCTTGACATACGCACTACACTTCTTTACAATACCTCTAGCAGGAATTATTACATAAAGGTTGTCTGAGCAGGTTTTTGCATAGATCTTAGTTGTAGCTATGGAAATTATTGTTCATCTTAAAATAGATCTAACTCTATAAGGGTTGTAGCAATGCTAGAGTTTCCAACTTGATGCCGAAACCCAGGAAATACTCGATATTCATTAGCATTTTTAAGGAAAATTCTGACACCATCCTTGTCATTTTTTGAAAAAGTTACATTTTTAATTTTCATCTAATTTAAGACTACATTTTAGAAAGATAGGACTCCGGAGAACAGCAAGTGAGAACGTCTGTAGTGACTGAAAACCCCTCTCTGCTAACTGGACAAATGGAAACCTGTTCACCTGGGGTGTCCAACTCCAGGCCTCAAGGGCCAGTGTCCTGCAGGTTTTAGATGTGTCGTTGATCCAAAACAGCTGGTTTAAATGGTTAAATGAGCTCCTCAATATGTTTTGAAGTTCTGCAGAGGCCTGGTAATATCTAACCATCTGATTCAGGTGTGTTGACCCAGGGTGAGATCTAAAACCTGCGTACACAGATGGACAAATTTCTGGTACCATAAATTACACTTCAGTTTGCAGCCCTTCACGTCCTCAACCCTGCTCCTCAGGCCTGAACGACTAACATTTAACTATGAACTAACTTCTGATAACTGTGTTGTGCAAATTATTATCTAATCCTACGTTCACTTTTGGTAGCCTTTAGTATTTAGAGTTTTTTGACTGGTGTTTTAGGTATTTTCACACCTAACCTTTGCAGTTAAATATTGTAGTTAAATGTTAGGGTTAGATTGATCTGTACATCTGTAGGTTTAACTTTGTATGTAAAGAGCCAGTTTGACTGTAAACCAGCCCAGAACAAAAAAGAAAACATGTCAAAATGAGATGCAATACTACCAACAGACCTTAAAATAAGACCACAGTATTGACACAATACTTAATGAGACTATACTGTAGGTTTGCTGTGTGATGTGAAAGATGTGAAATCCCCACATTTGTTTAGAAAACTAGTGTTTAGAAATTATATAGTTTTGTAGAAAGGTCATTAATGATTAATCAGTAGGAAGCCTGGTATGAAGTGTGAACTTCTTTTTGTAGTATGAGCAGAATTTTTGAGCAAGCACCCAATCAGAAAGCCCAATTTCTTGCAATAAATTTCACTGTGCTTTTCCGCAGCAGAGAAACAAGTGGTCTCGTTAGCAGCCATAAAAATCTTACAAATCTTACAAATCTCAGTGGAGCGCACATAACTCACAAAATGTCACTGTTTTTATAGTTTTGTGTTAAAAAGTAGTTTGTGCAAAGTGGCAAACTTTCTATACTTCCACCTTCTAAAACATCAAGAATCACAACTTTCTTTAAAATGTAGTTTGTGCAATATTGTCTGATCTTATTTAGAGTACACTGAAAAAGATTAGATCATTTTTCAATAGCTTTTCAGCAATGTAGCTCACAAGCTATTTCTCAGCTTACCTTGACTTGTGCTCTAATACGCTAATATGCTTAAAACAGCTAATGTGTAGACAATATTTTTTGATTGATATTTATTTCCACCTTTTGTTACATGGAATTGTTTTAATAAAATAAAAAGTGACATGTTTAAAAGTCTTTTAGTGTTTCATCAAATTGATTCTGAACATTTAGCCCATGAAAAAGAAAAGCGACTCATCAAATAAACACAGACCTCCAAAGAAGTCAACGTACACATTAAGGCAAGCCTTTTATACCACAAATAATAATAATCACAAATATTATTATTTTGGTCAACTCTTATCTTAGCTATGTGTTAACACTGTTAAAACTTAACGAACTTCATGTAATTTTTTGAACATCAGTCTTTTTACAATGGAATTCTTTCAACTTTAAATAACTGAAACACACAAAAAAACAGCTAACCCCACTAACCCACAGCCCCCATTATGGGTGAAGACGGCCCAGTTAGCAGCCTTGGGAGAGCTGACCGCAAACTGTTACACACTGCACAGAGAGGACCATGTCAGAGAACCTCTGTGATCATGAGCAAGTGCAATTAAATTTTACTTTTTCTACATACAGTGGGGCAAAAAAGTATTTAGTTAGCCACCGATTGTGCAAGTTCCCCCACTTAAAATGATGACAGAGGTCAGTAATTTGCACCAGAGGTACACTTCAACTGTGAGAGACAGAATGTGAAAAAAAAATCCATGAATTCACATGGTAGGATTTGTAAAGAATTTATTCGTAAATTAGGGTGGAAAATAAGTATTTGGTCACCTCAAACAAGGAAAATCTCTGGCTCTCACAGACCTGTAACGTCTTCTGTAAGAAGCTTTTCTGTCCCCCACTCGTTACCGTATGAATGGCACCTGTTTGAACTCATCATCTGTATAAAAGACACCTGTCCACAGCCTCAAACAGTCAGACTCCAAACGCCGCCATGGCCAAGACCAAAGAGCTTTCGAAGGACACCAGGAAAAGTATTGTAGACCTGCACCAGACTGGGAAGAGTGAATCTACAATAGGCAAGCAGCTTGGTGTGAAAAAATCAACTGTGGGAGCAATCATCAGAAAATGGAAGACATACAAGACCACTGATAATCTCCCTCGATCTGGGGCTCCACGCAAGATCTCATCCCGTGGGGTCAAAATGATCATGGGAACGGTGAGCAAAGATCCCAGAACCACACGGGGGGACCTGGTGAATGACCTGCAGAGAGCTGGGACCAAAGTAACAAAGGTCACCATCAGTAACACACTACAACGGCAGGGAATCAAATCCCGCAGTGCCAGACGTGTTCCGCTGCTGAAGCCAGTGCATGTCCAGGCCCGTCTGAAGTTTGCCAGAGAGCACATGGATGATACAGCAGAGGATTGGGAGAATGTCATGTGGTCAGATGAAACCAAAGTAGAACTTTTTGGTATAAACTCAACTCGTCGTGTTTGGAGGAAGAAGAATACTGAGTTGCATCCCAAGAACACCATACCTACTGTGAAGCATGGGGGTGGAAACATCATGCTATGGGGCTGTTTTTCTGCCAAGGGGACAGGACGACTGATCCGTGTTAGGGACAGAATGAATGGGGCCATGTATCGTGAGATTTTGAGCCAAAACCTCCTTCCATCAGTGAGAACTTTGAAGATGAAACGAGGCTGGGTCTTCCAACATGACAATGATCCAAAACACACCGCCCGGGCAACAAAGGAGTGGCTCCGTAAGAAGCATTTGAAAGTCCTGGAGTGGCCTAGCCAGTCTCCAGACCTCAACCCCATAGAAAATCTGTGGCGGGAGTTGAAAGTCCGTGTTGCTCGGCGACAGCCCCAAAACATCACTGCTCTCGAGAAGATCTGCATGGAGGAATGGGCCAAAATACCAGCTACTGTGTGTGCAAACCTGGTAAAGACCTATAGTAAACGTTTGACCTCTGTTATTGCCAACAAAGGTTATGTTACAAAGTATTGAGTTGTATTTTTGTTATTGACCAAATACTTATTTTCCACCCTGATTTACCAATAAATTCTTTACAAATCCTACCATGTGGATTCATGGATTTTTTTTTCACATTCTGTCTCTCACAGTTGAAGTGTACCTCTGGTGCAAATTACTGACCTCTGTCATCATTTTAGGTGGGGGAACTTGCACAATCGGTGGCTGACTAAATACTTCTTTGCCCCACTGTAGATCTTGTTGACCGAAGGCTCTTTAAACATCTTGGCTTGAGCTGAACAAGTCGGAACCATGCTGTTGGACAAACTCAATTTTACACCAATGATCTTTTTTTCATTATTATGTATAAGGTCTAAATCTATATTAATGTACCCGTGACAGGTCTATACCAATATAGTCAGTGTGTGGAGATTTTTGACCACATGCCTGCCAAAGAACAATCCACCCAACCTCACCTTGGTGATAAATATATATATATATATTCTAGGGTAAATATATAAATATAGGTTTCACTCTAAGATATAATGGTGGTATAATTTATTGCTGATATTTGGAGATTATTAGCTAAACTAGGGCTGGTCAATTAATCAAAAATGAGTGAAAAACAACCTCTAATTAACATAATCCTGCAACTTGCAGACTTTTTTTGGCATAATATCTGCTGGGTGAGCTATCAGTATATTATATACACATCTAAAAGTGCATGCAATAGCACAGTACCGGTATACTCTTTTGCCTTTGTGTTGCTGCTCTTTGCCCAACTATAACCTTGTATTTAGTACTTGTGACAAAAGGGTGGGCTGGACCAAGGGTCAAGATAAAAGCAAGCATGTGTTACAATGAAAGACATTATAATCATGGAGGCCTGTGAAAAACCTCTAGTAATAATTTCCAGGGTGAGGCAAACAACACCCACATAAAAATGACTTTACGGGTCAAGCTGTGAATCTGAGTTGCTACCCACAGCCTACAGCCTTCTGTGTATCTATATACACTTTGCTTGCAACAGCTAAGCAAAAAGAAAACGGCTGTGGTGATTCCAGCTAAATTGACTGAGCACCTAACCTGAAGTCAGCAGATGGCTGATCGAGAGAAGAAACCTCCCTTCTCAGCTCATCGTCCATCAAGACAGCCACAGTGCCATCGCTAATCCCCTTCAGGACAAGCCCTCACTGGCAGAGGTCCCTAAACCCAGCACTGAGAGAGATAACGCTGAGAGTAATGCTCATATTCAGACTTTTAACATATTTGACAAATGTTTTGAGATGAATCTTTGAATTTAAAAAAATTGAATCTAGTTAAACCACCTACTGCACCCACTAATAAACAGTTATAGCAGTAGCTGAGGCTGAGAGGCTGGGACACACAGCTCACAGAGGCAATAAAGCTATTATAATATCCTTAGCAGCAGATTACTGTAATTTGTTTCAAAACAGCACTGCTTTTCAGTCGCAACTTACTTAAAAGACATGATGCTTGTTTTGAGCTTCAGTGTTATTTGCACCAGGTCATTATTACCTCGTATGTGTATCGCTAACTAACTCTAAAAAGATATGTAAACAGAACAGCTTTAAGGCAGGATTCAGGTTTCAGCGAGGTCTGTGTGGAGGGCAGGGTGTAACAGCATCACAATAGGAAAAACTCCTCACTCAAACTGTTTGGTCAACTAGCTGTCAGCTTCAAAGTGATGCACGACAAGCAAATTAATTCCAGTGTAGGCACAGCTTAAGTTGTACCTGTGTGCCCATTTTGGTTGCCAAACTCCTAAAGAATAACCAAAAGGAGAGAAGAGGAGACATCCTCCTGCACTGTTACAAACTAAGCACTTATCTCTTTGCTGAAAAGCAGACAGTTTATCCATTCTCCCTGTTTTGTCTTTCACTGTATGTCAGGTGCTGTTGCGTTAGTTTGTGTACAAGCTGAGGCTCGTTTGATCTGTGCAAAGGGGAAAAAAATTACACTTGTTGCATCTTAGTTGTGGTCCATTATTTTGAAAACTGTAGTGTTTAGTCCCTTTGCTTTTAGACAGAAATCTGACTCCATTGAGGCACTAGAGCTCATCACACCCACCCATCTGTGTTTCTACCAGATGTATCACAGTGTGTTTTGGAACAATCCCATGATCAGTTCTCTGCTTTGCATCCATTTCTTTTACAAAAGCATTTTTAGG
Organism: Aulonocara sp. 'chitande type north' Nkhata Bay; assembly: GCF_057382095.1. Taxonomy (NCBI): domain Eukaryota; kingdom Metazoa; phylum Chordata; class Actinopteri; order Cichliformes; family Cichlidae; genus Aulonocara; species Aulonocara sp. 'chitande type north' Nkhata Bay. Next base: position 765,703 of record NC_141351.1, read on the forward strand.
CTGCAGGGAGAAGTAAAAGTGAGACACAGGAACAGCACAGCTCCTACTGTGTCTTACAGTCAGATGAAGGATGGAAAATAACAGTCTAAATATAAAGTAAAAATGGCCAACTATATCTCAGAATTGCTACATTTGGTAAAAACAATAATCTCATAATTTTAGAGGGAATTAATATGATTGTCAAAAAGATCACATTGTACCCAGTATTTACTGGGTACAATTTAATTTTCTTTAATTAATTTTTTTAAATGTTTCAAATGTTTAAAAAGGGAAAACAAGGAACACCATAAATGATAAAATAATAATGATAATCATAATAATGAAGACATCCAACCACCTCTGGCCAGGTTACCGGAATAAATCCAACTTTAGCCTTGATAAGATATATTTTGCTGCTGCAGACAAGTATAGAAGATGGAGAGAAGGACTTACAACAAACTGCACCACAAAAGTCTATATTTTGGAGATATTCCTCTCCATCATTAATATGATGGAGAGGAATATCTATTATACTGTATTAGGTATGCAGTGTGACAAATTTCACCAATGGTAAATGAACAAGTTCCTTTATAGTGCCTTTCTACTCTATCTGAGCAATCAAAGCGCTTTACACAACTTGCCTCATACATCCATTCGCACAAGCACTTTTCTCTACACTCTTCTATCTAACATTCACACACATTCATACTCAGATGGATGCATCAGAGAGCAACTTGGGGTTATTATCTTGCCCACAGATATTTGCCATGCAGACTGGAGCAGACAGGGATCGAACCACCAACCAGTTTGTAGGTGACCTGCTCTACCACCTTAGCTTCAGCCACCCAAGCAATTGTCAAACTTTTTGAAACTTGAATTCCAGCAGAAATGACCATTTTAATAAGGTTTATAGCAATATGTTTAAGTATTTTAGCATGAAACCTGAGTGCCTCTGATGATCCCCTGATTTACTATCCAGCACCAATGGCAACTATCTAATCTAGTATTATCATAGGGAGTTTCAAAGCAGGTCACTAAGAATTCAGATTGATTTGTTCATATCGATAAGCAGTTGTGTAAATGTTAGCTAATTCAGGTCAACATCAGAGAGCTCCCTGCTGCTCCAGGGATCTGCGTAGCTGCTGTCAGACAGTGGAGGCTCTGACAAAAATGACAAACAACTCCATCACTGATATTAAATTGTGAGTCCTGATCCCAGCAAACACAATTTTCAGTCCACTGGTGCAACAGATACACACTTTGTTGAACAGCAATATCACACTCGTGCTCTTGTTGTGCTGGTGGAAAGCATAAAAGTGTGCAAATTCTCCCATCAGGTCTAGTACAGCCTGAAGTTTTACTTAGCACACAAGCAAATGAGTAATGAGAGTATTTTTTTTTTCACTATACAAAACCAGAGGATATGCTGCAAAGAATACACGACACTAATACATTTGTAAAACCTAACTGTGCTTAAAAAAAGCATATACCAAATTAAATATTGCACATTAAAACATACTGTTAACATGGATATAAAAAGGTAATTAATTTGATCAATTTAATTCTACTTTTTATATACTCAGATTTACACCTCTGTTAATATACATATTTCTATGCATTCATACATTTGTTTGTCTTCTTTATATATTTTTGTGTCCTTATATAGAGTAGATTGCTTGTTGAACACTTATTCAGTATTTTAGCTAACACTTTACATATGTACAACTTCAGTTTGAAATTTGTAACTGCACATGTAGTTTAACGTGGAGTTTCTAAAAATTACATGAATACTTTCTTTCTCTGACGTCAGTTTAAATGCTGGATTGCTTTCACCTTTTTTTAAATACAAGAAATGAAAGAGTTGCCTCGACATGGACTGCCACATTCAGTCAAAGGAGTGTGCTGTTGCTTTATTGCTGCTGTTGTCTTTAAAATATTAATAGAGATGTTGCTGACAAAAGCTGTCCCGCTGTTTGCATCTTTTTGCTTTCACTCTCTGTGAACCCTCGCTCTCCCCTCCTCTCTAAATTAACCCCATGTTCATCTCATCAATGCAGGCAACTTGAGCAACTTTGCAACTTTCACCTAATTTTGCAACTTTTCAAACCCCTTTCGCTAAAAAAAAACCCATCTACTATTTTCAATCATCCCCCACGAGCACATGGTCGTTTTTAATGCCGGCAAACATCAATCGGCAGCTGAGTTGAAAGGGCACTTGAATTTTTCTCAGGGTGGTATTTATACACATATATATAGCATCTACAGATATAGCATCTACAGATGGCATCACAGAATTTAACCATATACTAAATTGTCATAGAATTTGCAGTTAAAATAAGTTAATTGCAGTTCATTTAAATGCAACTGATTTCAGCATTGCAGGGTAGCTGCTTTGAAATGACTGGTTAACAGTTTAGCCTACATGGGCTGCTTGTATGTAACCATTTCATACTTCATAGCAAAAACAGAAAAATGTAAATGAACATCCACAGTTTTGTATTTTGCTCCAAAGCTGCATTTTGATAACAGATGCAGCACTTGCTACAGGCCACCCTCGCTGGTCGTTTAGAAAACAGCAGAGAACATTACTCATTCACTTTCCCCTGCTGCACTGCCTCAGCCAGTCTAACAGTCGCTGGTTTTTCATGAACAGAAATACACACCAGCACAAAGACAGACAATATCACTTTTAATATTCTCTACAAAGCAATGCTCGCTGCCTGTGTAGTGTGCAAAGTGTATAACAGGCTTTTTCCTGACAGCCACAGCTTTGTTCCCAGCACTCGTCACTGAACAGCCAACCATCCTGATGAAAGCCCAGAGCAGATAACGCCATGAACAGAGGCAGCTTCAGCTTCACAGTCTGTTTGGCCTCTACTCTCCCCAGACGTGGATAAGGGAGAACCCTGTCATTTAAAACAATGCAACTATAAAGAGAGCTTGCTTGTCGGCCAATTCAAATCTAAGCAGATAAGACTCAAAGAAAGCCCCGTAAACCCCACAAAGCAAGAGGCAGGAGCTGCTGGGGTCTGCATTTAGGAGATTAGCTCGTGTTGTGCCGCAGTTTGAATCCACTTAGTTTCAAATTGTCCCCAAACTAAATGCCAGAGGGAGGGCCACGCTTTGTGGTCTGCTGCTGAACTTGATCCTGTGATTATCACAAAGAGACTCCACTTGGTTTAGTAAGCAACAACACTGATGGCAGGAACTCCGCCATTGCTATCTCAGTTGGATTTCACAGTGTAAACAATATATATTCCCAGGCTCTGAGCAAAGAACAAACACAATAGTCATACAAAAGCAATCCCCCACCCTTTCCATACTTACTGCTTTTATTGCACTTGACTTTAGAGAGAAGCTTGTGAGCCAGCAGGAGATCTCCACTCTTCACGGCCACCAGCAGATCCTGTTCTTTTCCCATGATTACAGACCTAACCACAGACACACAAACTGATCGCAGGCAGCCGCCAAGGCTTTTTTGTCTTGTCTTTTCAGCTACAGGTAGCTGCTAATTCCCAGCAATGAGGTGAGGCGGGTGAATGCAGGACTGAGCAGCATCTAGAGGGAACAGCGCATCAGGTGAGGTGGTCAAGGACGTCTTCTTCCTCTTGTCACTAATGTTTATTTCCATTATCTCTGATCGCTGTTTGGCTTCCTGATGATGACCTTGATTTGAAGTTACAGTAAGCTCTGTAGCAGTTTTACTTGCTCGCAGGACTGAGCATAATGTTCACAGTCTGTTTTTGACAAACTGGAAGCAGCTGCAACCCAACCTGCCATGACACTGCCAAGTAGAAGCAAAGGAAAGAAAGAACAGAATGAAATCACTTTGAGTTCACAGTAACTTTAAAAAAAATACAGCCAGTGAAAAGAGCATTACCACACAGTCCCAAAAAATGCACCGTTTCATATTAAAAACGGTCAATTATCAACAGCTTTCTGACATTGTTCTGTAGAAACCATCAGCAGTCGGGCCGATTCCCCCAGCCAGTGACACTGAACCACTGAAGAAGAGGATGAGCAGACTCGTATCATGGATGTTTTATAACACAGATGTTTACGGTAGTGCCACAGAGTATGCATTACATCTAAACAGACTGTCAAAGTCAAGCAGTGTCTACACCGGAGTTATATCCATGTTTTCGTTTTCCACCTATTATCTATTTCCAGGTTGTAGGTGCAGCATTCTGAGCAGAGAAGCCCAGACTTCTCTCTCCCAGGTACCTGCTCCAGCTTCTATGGGGCCATGCTAGCTGAGAGACATAATCTTTTCCAGTCTAACCAGGTCTACCTCAGGGTCTCCTCCCAGTTCAACCTCAGGGTCTCCTCCCAGTTCAACGTGCCTGAAACACCTTACCAAGCAAGGAGCCTAGGTCATGGGAGGGCTTGCTGTAGCTGGAGGCTGCTGTAGGTTTGTTAAAGGCTTGTTGGAGATGTAGGTTATTGTAGGTGGAGGGCTTGGCAAACCTTGTAGAGGGTGATGAACTCCACAGTAAACCAGTCCAAGGCAAGGTGATGCATAGGAATCTTTTGAGTCATGCTTAAAGTTTTGCCTTTCATTACATGCGTGAATTAGGTAAAACTGGAAAACCACAGCTATTCACCCCAAATAGCCAGTAATACAAGGATGAGTAGAACAGGTAGCTGGAAATGAGTTAAAGCAACATATTTTCCCAATTTAGCATGAGAACCTACCAACACTTACTTTTCTCCAAGCCCTTTCCTCTCCTGTCTCTATAGAAATTCTGATCTGAACGATACAATCTGAGCTGCCCTCAAACAGCATCAGTAATATTGTCCTCCTTTTCCAACTGCTCATCACATCAAGAGAGAATTCATGGTCTCTGGGAAATCTAGCTGATGGATTTTTTTTTCCCTTAGTTGAAATATTATGACTTGTGTGAAAATGTATTTACCTCTTTGGAGACTATAAAAGTCCAGTGATGTGGCACAACAGATAAACATCAATGAAAACTTAAAAAAGCGCTAAAAGTGCTCAGCTTATACAGGTATCATGATAAGTTAGTAAGCATTTTGTGAAACCTAATAAACAATGGCACCATTATTTGATATCCTTTAATATAAAACAATTATCAAGCTCTAATTGAAGAAAGTTGTCTAATTCAACAGGCAAATAAAATGCAATCCCTTCCAAGAAATCAATAAGCAAATTTTCAGTAGTTAAATACAGTCAAGAATAAGCAAGTGACTTAAACTTGACCCAGCATTTGTTTGTTTTCTTTGATCCAGGAAGCCAGGTCCCTCTGGAGTGTGCAACTAATCTCCAACTCTTCCCGTGCAGCAACATGGTCTCCGTTCACTGATAACATCCCCCTGACCTTTAAGAGGAAGCATCTTTTCAGTGAAGCAATGCCAGGCATTCTGCCAGCTTACGTTATTGGGAGAAAAAGTTGTGTTTTTCTCTCTGAGAAAAAGCAGCAGGCAGAGCCACTTCAGAACCAATTTGTTCAAAATCACAGATGTGCGGGTTAGCAAGTGCAGACTAGGGGGACACAAAGTGACCATACAATTGATCTCAGGGAAACATAGAGACAGCCTCCCTGGGTTTCTACACTTACCACTGAGGCAGATTAAACAGGGTTTTTCACAGAGTCAAACAGTGTCCAATTAGATTCTGTCTGTATGCAAAACAAAACAATCTGAGTCTGGAGGAGGCTGTCTTGGATGAAATAGTGCTCTGCAGGCACGATGTCCACCTAGTTCAGCTATTCTGCTGCAGACTTCTAGGTGATGATGCAGCAGGGTAGCCCAGCAATAGATGCCAATGCACATGGTTTAAAACTAGCCATGCACCTCTACACGCAGAAACAACTGCACAGCCCATCACTAACATGAGCAATGCAGAATGTAAACAAGAAAGCCAAAATTGGCATGTTGGCCTAAAGTGGATAGAGAGCTTACTTCAGTAGGGTTACACTGTAGTTGATCGTGGATGACCAAAGTGATAAGTGACAAATCCTTGAGTTGCACTACACTGTACGAGAAATTCTTCAGTCTAATATAGTCTAATATACTACATGTATATGTTGTAGACCTAATTTTCTCTGCAATATTCAGCTCAATAGCAAGCAGACCAAACCTCTATTCTTCACTGGGACAATTTCATTTACATCCCACTGCAGCAAACGGACGAATGCAATATACAAAAAACTGAGAACTTTATGAAATCAAAACATCGGCATCTCATCAACATCACAAATCTATAACACCCTCTTCCACCACCGTGAAGCACAGATGGATGGAAAAAGCCCTGAAAGTTGGTGATTTATGAAAACAAGGTCCTTGCCGACCAGGGAAATTTACTGGAAAACGCCAATAGCTCGTTCAAAGTTATCGTACATTTTCAGCTGTTTGCCTGTAAGTGAAAAAAACATGATCATGCGACTTGTGAACGCATTTCATTGGGACTGCCGTCTGCTCTCATCGTTCAAATCTAGTTCGCCAAGTTACCAATCTCAACTATCAAGGTGTCCCAACTACTGTCCTTCCTACTATAATCCTGTCGTATTTCTATTAACCGAGTCCGTCTCTTTTTAGTCTGTTCACAATGAACAGGTTTAAAGAAGGGAAAAGGTTCTCACCTGCTCAACTACGGCGGTGTAATAGGATAGCTCACAACCGAGCAAGAAGAGCGCTCAGGGTAGCGCGAGACGGACTTACAGCGTTAAGAGACCCGCGAACACTGACACAACTTCTGGTAGAAACTTTCAAAGTAAAGTTGCGCAACAAGTCTTGGATTCTTGCTTGTCAAACTTCCTTTGTTTTTTGCTTGTTTTCAATATCAGATGGCACAGAGTTATGTTCGGACCGGAAAATTCAACGTCAGTTTCTGACGCCACTGAGCAATAACCCTTGGATTGTCTGACTTCCACTTCTATATGATTTTATTATGAAGGGAAAATTACACAACTCGATCTAGCGTCCTTCTTCGGTTTGGTTAACTTAACGGAGGTGAGTAACCAGCCTACTGTATGACCATCATATTGAAACAAAAGTTGTTTTTTATTAATAATTATGAAAACTAAATATTATTACTATTATTACAAAGCAAAGTTCTCGCTACTAAGGAGCAATTTCCCCCATTTATATACTTTAATTGCTTATTTTAGCCATAGTTGTTTTTGTTTGTTTTGTTTTTCTTGACGAATTTAAATTTGACTGTTTGTGTGATGGCAGTGTGAGTTAAATCCTCAGACCATTTTTAGTCAGTATTAAGTAAGTCTTGTTAGAAGCTTATTTCCCTCAGTGGACCCTGCTGGTGAGAAGAGTGAGCGAGAGCTAGCAGAGCAGTGATGTAGTAGCGACATCTGCTGATGAAACACTGCTACTAACATTACTCCTAGTCAAATCCAAGGCAGCGCGATTTTCTGTTACCTCGCGTTTACAGTCTTGTATAAAAGTCCATTTCGGCCATTAAAAAGAAAAACCAAATCCAGAAATGTTAAAAACCAAAAAAGTTAGTCATGATTTATAGAAATTATCATGATTTGACTTGCATGTTAAAAGGATCAGCTAAAATGATCAGCGTTTTTAAAAATAAAACTATCATTATGAAATCACAAAGGTAAATGGTGAGAGTTTTGAAAAACTGAAAAGAAAATGAAGGTATGACAAATTGTTTAAAATTATGAGGGGAAAATCTAAGTGATGAGACAAAACATGCAGATGGGAAGATAGAATGGCAAATTGTGAGATGAAAAGAGGAGCTAGAAAGTTATAAAGCATAAGGTCAAAATAAGACGAGAAAAATTATCACATAAGAAGTCAAAGGCATCAAGTGGTCTTCAGACAACAGGTTCGGTCAACCACGCCCACTTTTTCTCTGCTCATTAGCCCCGGAAATAAATAGCTGTAGTAGTAGACTTTGAAATTCATTTACTTCTGTAGGTGCAGGTAACGCCTCATCTCTTCGCGCGCCGTCGGGGTATGTAACACATGCTGCGTTTTCAAAGTCCGTGTAATTCCTTGGCATTCACTGCTGTGGAAATGTCTCCCAGAGAGCCTGTTGGTTGCGTTTGTCTATGTCGAGGAAAGGTGTGCACACTTCCCTTTCTGTTAATTTAAGTGTGACATTGTACTATACTTTAATGTTATATAGAATATAGTCTTTAATAAAAATTAAAATATAACATTTTTTCACAACAAAGAAGGCTTCCACTGCTACTTCTCTTGGGTTCTAGTTACATTTTTATTTATAAGATTTTCGTTTTTTATCTAAACGATATAAATGTAAATGAGTGACAGCTTCCAGCAGTTTTTAGCTTTGGAAAGGAGACATTTGAAGATCAAATTCAAAAAGGTTGCTTTTGAGCTTTGTTTTTAAAAGCCCTGAGTGAATTCATCTGGGATATCTTTCACAATGTCACTATTTGAACTATTCTTAGTGGAGTTTGCTTTTGTGTGCACGGCCTTGTTAGGATTATCATGCAGTATTCCCTTTGGGAAAGAAACAGGCTAGAGATGAACATAAACTCTTTATTTCCAAGGTCAGTCACTGGGAACCATGCAGACTGATTTGAGGAATGTGACTCATCTTGCTGGCTGTTCTAACCATGCAAAGCATGAAAAAGTTCTCTTGAGCAGTAAAACAGGACATAGTGCAGTTGTGTTTCAATTATTTGAAACCTAAAGTAAGAAAAACTAATTCAAACAATGTCTAGACAGACTTGTATACAGAATTCTGTGAGATGCTTCTCTCAGCAAAACAAATGAAATTAAAGTAAAGCTTCTAACAACTTTGAGCCACTGCAGAAGAATGACAAACTGATGCTAAATGACCCAATTTTTTTTTTTTTACATTGTTAGCATTTTAGAGGTAATCGGGTGAAGAGTGTTTTCTTGCAGAAATTTTTTTGCACATATTTTATGAATTATGACATGATGCCCAAGTTGATTCAATCAGTTAATCAAAGTTTCTCCACGGCTGTCTGTTACCCACAGCAAGACTTCTCGTGTATTGTATATTGCTGAAACTCTAATAGAGTTTGAGACGCCACAAGAGGGAACGTGAGACTCATTTTAGTTCAGTGGATGAATTGCTGGCATTAAAGTTTTAATTCTAAAAAATTTAATTGTCCCATATTGCTTTAGATTCTTTCAGTGCCCCATTTTGCTTTTGCAGTCTTATCTGAAACTGAGGCCTTGCAACATTGCATTGTCTTCATATTTCGTATAATCAATGCCAACTAAAAAAAGACAGAAATAGCCACTGTGTTGTTGTGCATTTGATTTTGATCCAGAAGTAACTGTATTTGGACAAAATTGTGTACTAGATGCCTGCGAGCTTGGTTGGAAAAATTCACATATTTGCTCATTGGTGAAAGTAACCGACAAAAATAATTTATTTATTTATTTATTTATTTTTAGACCTTGCTAGATTTCTAGAGGAAACATTCCTAGAGTCGAACAGCCTTTATATCAGACCATAAACATGCTCCTGTTTATGGGCGGAGGGTGACTCTGTCAAAAGACTGCAGGATACCAGGAGTCTGTGGAAAACTGGCCCCGCGTTCCCTTGCTCTGACCTCTTTAAACATTTCCATTTGAGACTGGTTTCTACTTCCAGGCTGTTGAATAAAATGCAGTGCATTTACACATTTCTAGTCTTATAGTACAGAAGCATATCCAGGGTTTGTTCATTGGTCAGCCATTTGTTAGCAAGTGAGCATGCTCTTGTTTCTCGGTCAGATCAAACCTTCCATCACGCCTGGCTGCACAGTGCCAAGACTACAGCGAACACTGGCTCAAAGCTTAAAAATTGAACTTCACTAACAGGTGATGTCATGTAGCCGTGGTTTGGGGAGGAAACTACTGGAAAACGTTTACATATTGCAGGAAATGATTCACGGGCGCGTTAAATAAATGCTGAGTTTTAAATAATGAGGTGATAGGTGCTGGAAACGGGTTTTTTAGGTTTGGCACGTCTAATGGACACGCCTAAGCATAGGGTGGCGGTAAAGCGCGCATAAGCGGTTTAAACGCCTCCAATAAAGCCAAAAGAAGACAAAGCATTGACTTTTTGTTGTCATATTGGGCAGAGACCCTGCAGATGGCACTGAGTTAAATGTAATAAGCTGACAGTGGGATTAAGTACATGGTAACAGGCCTTGTTGAATCCTCCGCTTGCCCCCGCAGGTTAGTTTGCCGTCGTGTAACCGGACACATGCCTCTGCGTGCTGCTTTGCAAGTGGCTGCTGTTCGCCTCTTTAACACCATCTAATATTAACCGCGGCACTCTGGCCACTTTGCCTCTTCTCTCTCGGTTTCTGTCATCTCTTCTGCTCAAGACTTTATTCATTATGTGTCCTCTGCAGCTGAGGAAGTTGCTCTTTGTAGGGTGGGTCGTAGGTTACGTCGCCTTTCTGCTCTCAATCAAGAGGATGTGGACCGGGAAGTACATCCGAAATCCGGTTGTCCGCTCTCTCCTGGTGAACATGCTGAGCGACCTGGATACGATAGACGTTACAAAGGTAGGTTACCTGCGAATGGTCCTTGTCACGACTGCGGGGGTTCTGTAAAGGGTAAAACGAGGCTTTGTGAAATACTGAAAAGTTGGAATCAATTGTGCAGATGTTGGACTAAAAAGTGATCGTTTGCCAAAGTGATTTCCGGCATTAGCCCAAAGATTATTGCCTGTATTTAAGCTGCTGATCTATAATATGTGAACAGGATGTCAAAGAAGTTTCTCGTGGGTATGACGGTAATTTTGAGCCACGAACTACATTCCTGTCACAATGTAGACATATGTGCGTTTTTGGCAAAGTGACTTTTATATATAGCGCTTATGTATCAGCTCAAGTGTCACTGACATCAAAAATGTCTGTTTTTGTTTTGTAAAGGGAGATCTGGCTATTTCAACACATACAACAGTTTTATAAACATATGAACTGCATTGATTTAAAATGTAGGTGCACTAACACAGTCATAAATATACTTGCAAAACAGGTCATTTCTTCATTTTATATACAACTTCTTCATAAATCTTGTTATGCCCAGCATATTCACCAGTATAGGCAAATGTATAAAGTATACATTGAAAACATCAGAAATCACTTGGCACAACACCGGGGTTGTATCGGTGGATGACTTGTAAGTGTTGCGCAATTATAAACAGGGCGAATAATATGGTTGTGGTGCTTGAAAGGAAAACTGACTGTTGATAATAATCTTACTGTAATGAACAATGTGTTCTGAAGCAGAACATGTTCCTTCATTTAACATGCACACACCCCCCACTTACTGCACATCTTGCAAATAAAATGTAGTGTAACACTACTGGAACAACAAGATCTCCAGCAAATCAGCCCAAAGCAAGGTTAGCATGTTCACTCAGCAGTGTTGGTGTTGAATGAGAACTCAGAATGTGTATGACTGTGACTTATCCTCAATGCTCACTTGATTGTATTCAGCAACTGTATGTTTTCTGTACTTTTCAGCTGTGCCTTATTATTTCATATTTTCTCTAAAACTTGTTTAGTGGTACAGGTGCAACCCTGACCAACTGGAAGAATCACTGCAGCCACTGTTTATCCAAAACCAGCTGGATGCGGACACCAGGGCTTTTGTGGAACAGAGTGAAGAGAAGTCTACGTATCTCTTCACCCAAATCTATTATTCTCTCGTCTCAACTGTCCTCAGCCCGCTGGTATCGCGTACCTCCATTAATGGGTGAGTTCTTTACACACTAGTCTTCCTTTCACCTGTAGTCCATCTTTGCCTGACTTGCGCTCCCTCTTAGGTTTCTGGGTCGCGGCTCTATGTTCGTGTTTTCCAAGAACCAGTTCCAGCAGCTTATGCGGATCGAGCCAGACTGGGTGGCTGACAGACTATTGGACCTCGGCGCGGGGGATGGTGGTGTTACAAAGGTGATGGCACCACATTTCACGGAGGTCTATGTAACTGAAGTGTCATTGACCATGAAAAGGCGTCTCCGCAAGAAGAAATTCAAGTAAGTGTGGGATTTTTGTTTTGTTAAACTAAATGAAAGTTCTGGGTGATCTTGGATGGCGGATGTAGCAGGTGGTGGTGCAGACGTAGCTCCGACTTTCAAACGGTCACGATTAAAACCAGAGATATATAAAACAACTGATGGAAGGGTAATTGTAGAGGATGAACTACTTAATTTCCTTGCTGTAAAAATCAAAACTTTAAGTCAGGATGAAATTGTGTTGTTGGCCACGAACACATTTGAATCCGAGGGGATTGAAGCCTCCAAGAAAGTTTTGTTTGAGCTCTGCCCCACTACCTCACAGCGGTGCGTTGGATATAAAGGACAGCATAAAGACGCCAACAATATTAAACTCTGTCTTAAAGTGCTGAATGAGTGTGGGGAGAATATCCCAAGATTTGTATCTCATCACCTGGATGATCTGCCGCCTGTTACATACTCCAGCATGGATGTGTGTTGTCTACTACGGCGAATGGACCAGCTGTGTGCTGAGGTGGGTGCTTTAAAACATGTAGTTAAACTACAGGCGGATGTCTGCGAGCAAGTTATGACCAATGCTGTGGAGGTCGACCAACGTGTGACTGCTCTTGAGTGTCGGCCTGAGGTACCGGCTGAGCCTGTTACGCTGAATGCTCAGGGGTCGGGGACCGCTTCCCACTTTCCCCTGGGGAAACACGCAGAGGAGCGGTGGGGGAGTCGAAGTAAAGGCGGCCCGCGTGAAAGGCAGGAAGCCAGAGCTTTGGCTGCTTCAAGGACTGGGACAAGCACAGTGTCAGCATTTTGTCCGGAGATGTTGCTATGTGGTCAAGATCGGGCTCCGACGACAGCCTCAGGTCGTAATATGGAAACTACAGCAACAACGGAGGATCCCGTTGAGACAGTGCTTTCTACATGCTCCCCACAATGGAGTAAAGTTGTGAAAAATGGCAAGCCTCGTCTCAAGCTGGAGAAGGTTAATTCGGGTTCAGGAATGCATGCTGCTACCACTGGACACAATAAGAGGCCTGGACCTGTATCGATTATCGGCACTGGAGCTGTGAGTACAATCAGAACTGTGCAAACTAAATTGGTGAGCGTGTTTGCCACTAAATTTGCCCTGGATGTAGATGCAGAAACTCTTGCTCTGTATTTGAGAGAGAAACTCAAAAGAGATGTGACCTGTCAAAAAATTGCTACTAAACGTAGCAGGTTCGGCTCTTTCAAGGTTACTGCTGAACGTAATGATGTAGGTGAAATGTACAATCCTGAACTCTGGCCTGAAGGGGCTCTGGTCCGGCGTTTTTATGAACCTCGTAAGCCCGGTACGGTTGTGCCAAGCTCAGTGGATCCAGCAGGGGAGATAACTGCGATACCAACGTATTAACATGAAGATGTCTATTAGGATATTATCATACAACTGTCGTGGTCTACGTTTGGGACAGAGTGCAGGGGACAAAGCTCGACGGATTGTTGTGGACAATCTGCTTGCAGAATGTGACATTTTATGCTTGCAGGAGACATGGTTGTCCAAACAGGACCTGGGAAAACTTAACTGTCTAAATGCAAGTTTTTTGGGAGTGGGGGAATCAACAACTGATCTCAGCACAGCCATAGTCAGAGGCAGAATACCTGGAGGGGTTGCTGTGCTTTGGGACAAAAAAAATAGACCCTGTGATAAAGCCCATTAGACTGGATGTAGACTGGTGTATTGGTATACAATAGTAGTTTTATCATTCTTAATATTTATACTCCCTATGAATCTTGTCAAAATGAGCAAGAATACCTCAGTAGGCTGGCTTTTATTAATGCATTTATTCAAGACAACGATACTTACAGCATATGTTTTGGGTGATTTTAATGCTGATCTCACAGACAGCAGTTCTCAGTTTGCTAAACACTTAACTCACTTTTGTCAAGTTAATAATCTTATCTTGTCTACCAAAGTGTTACTGCCTGCAGATGGCTATACATAAGTGAAGCCTGGCATAGTACATCATGGCTGGACCACTGTATCTGTACAGCTGATGGACATGCAGCTTTAGCAAACATGACTATTAGGTATGAGGTAACTGTGTCAGATCATATACCTTTTGGTTTTACTGTGAATTTGGAACAAATGCCAGCAACTACTGGAAATAATATTGCTACCAGTGTAAAATTAGACTGGTCAGCATGTAGTGAAGAGGATTTCTTAGCTTATCATAGTAATACCGATATACATCTGAACAACATTTCTTTGCCCAAAGAAGCTATTTTGTGCAAAGATGTCAACTGTAAGAAAGCTCTGCATAAACATTTACTCTGCTCAATGTATGATGATATAGTGACTGCTCTGTATAAAAGTGGTACACTGCTTGATAAACAATATAAGCATAAGAAACCTAACATCAGACCTGGCTGGAAAGAACATGTATCCATGTACCATGATGAAGCTCGCATAGCTTATAAATGTTGGGCCATGGCTGGAAGACCTAAACAAGGCCCAGAATTTGAACAGAAAAAATGTGCGAATGCCAGATATAAGTACGCTGTTCGCTTTATAACTAAAAATGAGCAAATGCTGAGAGCAGATTCTTTGGCCAGGAAAATGCTGTGTAATAATATGGCAGATTTTTGGAAAGAGGTGAAAGCTCTTAATAACTGTAAACCATCTCTACCATCAACTGTTGAAGGTGTTTCTGGGGCAGATAACATTGCAGCATTATGGAGACAGCATTACAGTGCATTGTTTAACTGTATAAAAAGTGATCCATATGAGGACAATTTTGACATGAGTAATGACACAATAAGTGTAAGGACACATGAAGTATATGAAGCCATTCATAGGTTGTCTGATGATAAATCCTCTGGTTTGGATCACATCACTGCAGAACATTTAAAACATGTAGCACTCTGTTTCACTGGGTTTATGATTCATGGCATATTACCAGACTCAATGCTGTGTATTTTACTGGTACCAGTTATGAAGGACAAAGCTGCAAAAGTGAGCTGTTTGGATAATTACAGGCCAATTGCACTAGCCAGTATTTTATCTAAGGTGTTAGAAAGAATCTTGTTTGACAGAGTTAGTGTGTTCATCTCTTCTCTGGATAATCAGTTTGGCTTCAAACCAAAGCACAGCACTGACATGTGCATATATGCACTCAAGGAAATAGTTAGTTTGTATAGGGCTAAAAATTCATCTGTCCTCATGTGTTTCATTGATGCCTCTAAGCCTTTTGATCGAGTGAACCACAGAAAACTTTTTGATAAAATGAAGAGACGGGGAGTTCCTCAGTATATCGTGAGGATTCTCTCTTACTGGTACGCTCATCAGAACATGCAGGTTAAATGGGGAAGCAGTATTTCTGCCCCCTTTGGTGTCAGCAATGGTGTTAGACAGGGTGGGATTTTGTTTCCAATTTTATTTAATTTGTATGTTGATGATTTGTCCATACAACTGAGAGCCTGTAACACTGGGTGTATATTAGGTAAAACATTGATAAATTATCTTATGTATGCAGATGACCTGGTTGTTTTTAGTCCAAGCAGTGCTGGGTTACAGGATCTTCTTAATGTCTGTACTGAATATGGTGTGCAATATGACATTGAGTACAATGCTGCTAAAAGTGCTGTTTTGATATGTAGAACCAAGCAGGATAAACAGCTAAATTTCCCTTTGTTTAAACTGGCACAAAACTCTTGAAGTTCATAAAAAGGTGAAATACCTGCCAGCCAGATGTTTGTAGCTGTGGGTGTTTGGACTTTTAAAGCACTTTTAAGAAAGCTAATGTTCAATTTTAGAGAACGACTGGATTGTTCGAGTAACAGTATAATTTTAGCACTTACAGATCCAACAGTGAGTGGTTCCCGTTACTCATCCAGTCTGAGAAAGCACTGGTTAAAGTGTGTGTGTGTGTGTGTGTGTGTGTGTGTGTGTGTGTGTGTGTGTGTGTGTGTGTGTGTGTGTGTGTGTGTGTGTGTGTGTGTGTGTGTGTGTGTGTGTGTGTGTGTGTGTGTGTGTGTGTGTGTGTGTGTGTGTGTGTGTGTGTGTATGGACATGAAGTCTGCCAATAAAGATTGAATTGAATTGGATGATCTCTTGTAACTGAATGCTTATTTCTCCTGCTAAATTCCTGTTGATATCAGACTGCTGGGTATAGATGCGTGGCAGGAGACAGGCTTTAAGTATGACGTGATCAGCTGTTTGAACCTTCTCGACCGCTGCGACGATCCCCTGCATCTCCTGAAGGACATCCGACAATCACTGGTTCCAGGGACGGGAAGACTCATCGTGGCTGCTGTGATTCCTTTCCAACCTTGGCTAGAAATCGGTCAGTTGAAAATAAATGCTGCTTGTATGTTATGCTCTGTAACCATTTTCTGTCCAGATAAAGCAGCCTCTTTTTGTCTCTCTTCCCCAGGAGGGAGATGGGAGCGTCCCAGGGAATACATAAAAATTCAAGGCAAGACTTGGGAGGAGCAAGTAAACAGTCTTACAAATGAGGTTTTCCGAAAGGTGGGGTTTGAGGTGGAGTCCTTCACCCGATTGCCATACCTCTGCGAAGGGGACATAGCAAGAGATTACTACCTTCTTGATGATGCAGTTTTTGTTCTAAAGTCCTCAGATGATCAAGTGGCTGCTCCATGAGTACTACAAGCACAGAGTATGTAGTTATATTTTCATGAGCATTCTTGAATCGCAGTGTTTGACTTTTTTAGAAGTGGCGAGTCGGGTGTGAAGCTCAGGTAACATAGTTTCAATGTTCACCAGCCATCTTGTTTAGTGAGACCTCTACCCAAAAATCTGGAAGGCATTTGGCCTATAAGAAAATGCCACTAATGGACTCTGATGTCATAACTCTTACACAACCAACAAAACATGAGATTTTTTTTTTGTCGTTACCTGTGCTCACTGGAAGTATCATTCTGTATTGATGCAGAGGACCCTCTTGAGATGGTGTTTAACTGGACCCTTATTTTTCCCAACAAATTTTCTACCCAATATCAGACAGTGAAGATGGTGCAAGTGAAAGAAAGGCATTTAAACACCCATTTTGTAGCCAGTTCATTATAATTTTACAATAACTTGAAGCAGAACTTTTAAAGTGAGCCCATGGAATTCCAGCTTCAATGACCACAAAAAGAATATTGTAGACTGTTCAAAGCTAGTTCTTTTCTTTCTTTTTTTAATGAAAATAGATTAAAGCTTTATTCTTTGACAATAACATCTAAATCTTTAATTCTTGATATAAAATACCTGTTGGTGCTAGTAGATGTAACTATGATATAAATGGACAAGGCCTTAGTTACCGCATTGACTTGTAAACTACTGGTTTTACTATTCCAAGCAATGCTGTAGCAGCAAGCCCTGCATTTATGGCTGTTTATGAATTAAACTTTGTCTCTCAATGTTATGGCCTGAATCTATGCTGCTCAAATAATGGTGCAGAATGAATTTTTTGGGGGGGGGAAATGTGCCACACATAATGCAGTCTAAGTGTTTGTTCTAAATAAAATACACTTTTGAGCATTTCTTGGCTTAATTTTATTTTTGTCATGCTGCAGTGACGTTCCTGTAAGATAATATTTGCCTCAAAGAAATTTGACAATCTGTACCTTCAACAAATTCAATACTAGTGTATCCCAAGCCTAGTCTTCTGTGAGAACTATAAATGTATGCACTGCTTCCAAACAGCAGATTCAAACTTAGTCCAGCTATCAGATTATCCCCTACTCTTAATAGATCTCTGTGGGGTTTTTTTTTTTTTTTTTTTTAAATTTATTTGCTCTTGTGGTCTCAAAGGTTTTATACATATTTCAAAGATTGGCAAGTAGGCATTACTTGAATATTTTAAGGATTATCTTTGATTTGATGTATATTTAAGAAATGCATTTCTGCTCTTGCTTGTTACCAGACTCCAACGTACTGCTTGCCATTAAGTCTCATGTTGTACCTGTTTAAAAGGTTGGTCAGGGTTTGCAAAATGGAGCAGCGAAAGCACAATGAGCATATGGGGTCATATAATGGGGTGTTTATGTTTCACTAACAAAAGTTTTGGGGGACTTGGCAAGGACTGCCTAAAGTTGGTACGTGAGTATGGGCAGATGGCTGATTACAGGAACCACCTGAGAGTCAACCTCTGCTGCAGACGAAACAGGATTGCCTCTAAAAATCTGCAAATAAGCTCTTCAGTTTCTGGAATTAATGTTTGGAGAGAACTTACTCCCAAATTGTGTAAATGTAGTTAAACATTCTTCTCAATATGTATAAAAATACTTATTCTGTGTCGTAGCAATATGTAGAGTTACATTCTGTTTTATAAGGAGAATTTAACTACACATCAGAATCATCTTTATTTGGGCAAATTTGTGCAAACAAACAAGGAATTTGACTCCAGTAGGTATAGCCAATAAATATGAGAAGATTAAAAAGAAAAATACAAGTTACAGAAAATCTTAAACTATGCAAAATATAACGAATTACAACTAGGCTATAAATAGGATGAACATAGTACCACCTGAATGAAACTGGATATTAAAGTAAAATTTAACTCCACGTATTTACACGTGTCTTAGTAAAGGATAGACGCTGATTTCCTGGTTCGTTTCCTTGACCATTGCAACTGGGAAAAGGGAAACTTGTATTTACTTTCTTTTTTCGTAGAACTTCAAGGCAACGTTTTCTCCAGCATAGTTTATGCAAATTACCAATCGCTCTGTCCTGATTGGCTGGGACCAAGAGAGTTTCCCGTCTTGCATTGGATACTGCGGTCTTGGCCACGTCCCCAAGCCACGTCGCGCTTGACTCGCCATTTTCCCATCTTCTGGACCCAGAAACCGTTTATTCTAACATCACAGTGTCATTCAGCGCTGTCGGATAGGAAAAAAAAACCGTTGCCGGAGACAGGCAGAGTTCTTCAGAGAATCTAGAATCGCCCTGCTACTTGCCGCGTTCCTGCAAACATGAATATTTTCAGGCTAACCGGCGACCTCTCCCACTTAGCAGCTATCATCATCCTGCTGCTAAAAATATGGAAAACCAGGTCTTGTGCCGGTGAGTAGCCAAAGTCTTTAACTTAAGAGTTTAAGCGAACCTTAGTAGGCACAGCATGTGTCCTCTCGTGTAATTAGCAGTTTGAGGAGAAGTGAAAGCTGTCCACCGTGGAACTTATCTGTAGTTAGTTGGAACTCATTAGCCAGCTTTTGGCTAATGTTAGCTAGCTGGCTAGTAGTCCTGTCCATTTCAAGCGGTATGTTTTGTCATCAAGTAATGACAACCACTCCCGCGGCTGTCACTGTGCCTTTTAAGAATAGGACCCTGAAACTTGTTATGTGGTTCTGTCATCAGTTGTGCTACTAGCTTGTCTTGACAGTCCATTTGGCCCCAAACTAGCGTTAGATGGGGGACCTGAGGGCCACAGTACTTGATAGTTTGGCTTCGTCATTTCACCTGATTGACACTAAGCTAGTTCCACGTTTCAGCCTTACTGTTCCTGTGACTTGCTTTACTACAGCCTGGTATGACCTCTCTGACGTGGCAGCATCGAGTGCTCCCGAGTCTGCACATGCAAAGTCGGTGACTGGGTGAATGTTTTTGCTTGCAAGTCGTCCAGCAGGTCTTTGAGGGAAAAGTAAATTCCTGCATTCTGTGAAACTTTGTTTTTCCTGTTATTGCTGTGGCCAAAGGTTAGGTTGCTATCACTGCAAGGGAGCCATACCTAGATTAAACCACACAATGGTGTGTGAGAGTGTAAAGGCGAACAAAACGAATAATTGACTTTGAAGTGCTAACAAGGTTTGGATCACCTGGTGTCCTTAGAGGACTGTTGAATTCATTAATGGGTTACAAACAATGTAATTTGATTACAAGTTGAGCAAGCAAGTAAAGCAGTTGCATAATAGCCTGTGTTTTTTAATGTAGAGAAGTGCAAGTAAGCCATTGCATCTGTTAATTAATTGACATTTATTAACAGATCATGAACAGCAAGCAATGCATTTTTTAAAGTGCACACTCTAACATAAAGTCTTATTGCATGTGTCTTGATGCATGCTCAATCATCCAGGTAAAGAAATCCCAAAAAATCGATTATGTTCATGTGGTGCTAGTTTTGGTCAATATGCAAATGTAGTGTTTGTAAGGTTAGGGAAACCTGCAGTCAGCTGAGACTGAAGAAGTCACTTGGATGAATGACAAAACGTTTCTCCCACTGAAAACACTACGTTTAGATGAACAGAATCAACTTTTTGGTATTGCATGTTTTTCAATTCAAGTTGAATCTATAATTCACATGAGTTGTCTGTGTGTAGACCAGATTGGACATTTGGTGGACTAGTTCTGCCCCCCCAGACATCTCTGCCTTAGGCTTATTTGTTCCTGCAAATCAAAGTACTTCTGAGTGATTGCCTTTATCCCTTTACATCCTAATGGGAGTGGCTGCTTTAACAATACTTAAAGAAGCAGAAATAAATTGAAATGACTCACAAACAGTGGACCAGTAAAGGTGATAAAACTTTCAAATGAAACTTGATAAAGGAGCCATAATTGAATAAAACAATACATGAATATCAGGAAGTACAAAACCTCAGATAATTACACAAGTTTTTAGTTTAGTTTTAAACAATTATGTTGTTGGAGCACACTTAATGGGAGTAGCAGAACATACAACGTTAGATTGTTCCAAGCAGCTTCACAATTTGTGTTTCCATGGGGGAATACTCTGGTGGCTTTTTCCAGAGCTCTGATTATGTACAACTTCAAAAACAAGCATTTAACGTTTAAAATCAACTCACTGGAAGATTTCTGTTATTAGTGAGTAATAGTAGTGCAGCTATTTGAGCATGAATGAGGTGGAAAAACTCTTGGCCTTTATAGTATCAGATGATTTAAAAAAAAAAAAAAACAGGTTTTGTCACATGACAACATACCAGATACTTGTTCCAATTATATAATATCCTCTGCTCCTATACTAACCATATAATAGGGAGTAAAACGTTATAATGTTAAGTTTAAAATACTTTGTGCTGTCTTTCACAGGTATTTCGGGAAAGAGTCAGATCTTGTTTGCCTTGGTGTTCACCACTCGATACCTTGACCTGCTCACATCGTTCATCTCTCTCTACAACACCACCATGAAGGTAAGATCCTGCCCCCTTCTCATCATCACATCCTGCAGCATTTTCCATCCAAGCAATGAACACAGTGTGGGCGTAACCAGTACACCAGGCCCAACATGTCAGTGTTTGCTAAACGATACAGCTGCCAAATAATTTGTGGTAGGCTTGTACGAGGTGTCCATGCTGCACAACTGCAAGTACCTCAGGCCATTAGGTCACGAGAGTCTTAATGCTTTCCCATTTATATTTCAGATCATCTACATCGGATGTTCATACGCCACTGTGTACCT
The DNA here is from genome assembly GCF_057382095.1 of Aulonocara sp. 'chitande type north' Nkhata Bay. NCBI lineage: Eukaryota > Metazoa > Chordata > Actinopteri > Cichliformes > Cichlidae > Aulonocara > Aulonocara sp. 'chitande type north' Nkhata Bay. The sequence continues at coordinate 787,015 of NC_141351.1, forward strand.
GATCTACATGAAGTTCAAGGCAACTTATGATGGAAACCATGACACGTTCAGAGTGGAGTTCCTGGTCGTCCCTGTTGGTGGCCTGGCTTTCCTGGTTAACCATGACTTCTCTCCTCTGGAGGTCAGACATTCAAACACACAGCCAGGGCTGCTCTATGATAAAATAAAATTCATAACTATATTGTTAAATCTTGAAATGACTGTTATTAGACACAACTACTCAAAGACTCCAAAAAAGAATAGATAATGTAAAAAAAGAAGAAGCGAGGAGAAATTGGTATGCAAGTTATGGAAGACAAAAGAGGGCTGTCATCTAGATTGATTCCTACTATGACAGGCTCTCTGCAGCACCTATAAGCCAACTATCTAAGAGCAGTCGATCTTTCATGCGGCTTCTGTGTTGTCATAGTGCCATAGATGGTAGTGTCGAACTATTAACAGAGCAGCAGGTATGGGAATCCTCATGTGCTGAACAGCAACATGGTGCTTCAAGTAGAGCAGGGCGATATGTCCAAAAATATTTATCACGATATCATTTGAAAATTTGCAATAACGATATAACTGACACTAGACAAAATACTTTACAACTCCACAACTTTATTAGTGCAAAAAAAAACATCAATGTATTTTCACTTAAACAAGCAGCTGTTTAATGTGAATTAAAGTTATATAAAAATTTAACAGTGCAAATGCAAATTCCTCGCTGACAGTTTAACCAAAAGGCATTTCCAGTGGAAACTGGCCGACATATCCTCAGCATAACCATGTGTAATATCCACAAAACTTAAAAAGAGGTCATACACACACGATACGGTAATATTATGTTGAAGCACAGTACGTATCACTCCGCCAGGCTCCTGACTACGTTAGCCGTAATGCTCCAACAATCCATCAAGCAGTGCGGGTTCGTAGCTCAGCAAAGTCGTACTAAAACATTTGACAGGTTTTGAAGCGCCGTTTACATAAAATCATTTCGAGGTCAGTAAACACAACCAGAATTCATACATAAGGCACACGGGATTATAAGGGGCACTGTCGACTTTCAGAAAAATCAAAGGATTGATTTTAAGTGTGCCGTATTTTCCAAACAACACAGTAATAACGACGGCCCGCTAGCATGCGCTACCAAAAATAGTGCTTTGCTTTGTATCTGACGGACGAAAGCTAAACCAGTTCCACACCACTGAAGTTGCAGCATTTTTACAAACCAGTTCTGGTTCATCCGTTTCATTCAACGATTTGCTTTCGCCGCAATGCTTTTTCCGACGTGTACGTATGAAAACAAAGGCACTGCGCATGCGCGTTTTACCCATATTCTATTGCGATATTTCATTTTTCTATCGTTGCCCAAAATTATACCAGTATTACTGTGAACGGTATGATATAACCCAGCTTCAAGTTTCCATCATTGTGGTGGAGCTCTGTTTAAAACTTCTCAAAGGCAGCCGTGTTGGGTGCTGTTTATGGCTCGGAAAGTTTCTTGGCTTTAATTCAGCGTTCAGAGTTAATGACATATTTCATAACTGGAAACAAATGTGCACTTTTCTACCTGATGTGGGTCGCTGTATGCTGCATTACCATCATTCACTAGGCTACGTTTTTTGCATCTTATACCACGGACATGGAGGAAACGGAGTATGCCTCCTTCAAAGCCTAGATCACGTGCGTTATCCGTGACTGACATGTAGCCCAACTTAGGTCCAAACAAAGTTGTTTTCAAAATCTTTGGGAGAGAAAATCATAACTGAAACCAAAGTCTGAGGAATCACCCAGCACTTCATTCTATAGAGGGAACAGGATGCACATACATGTTAAACTCAGTCACGTGAGACAGCTGCCATGCAGCATGCATGCACCAGTGCAGACTTACTATGAAAAAAGGGTTATGTTTCAGTTTGATTTCTTTTACCGTGCCTCTGGCTGGTTTGTTTACATGTGCATGCTTTCTTTTTTCATGTATTTGCAACACACTGACTTGCAGAGTGTGTTTGTGAGCTTGATTTTCAGTCCAGGAAAATCACTTTAACATTTGCCCAAGTACTCACAGTTATGCCCGCCATTCAACACTGGCAAACATGATAAAATCTCTGTATGTAAATTTAAAACACACATCACTGCTGACACTCTGCCATCCATTTCCTCCACCTCAGATCCTGTGGACATTTTCTATCTACTTGGAGTCAGTGGCCATCCTACCTCAGCTCTTCATGATCAGCAAGACGGGAGAAGCTGAGACCATCACCACCCACTACCTGTTCTTCCTGGGTCTGTACAGAGCTCTCTACCTCATCAACTGGATATGGAGGTTCTACTTTGAGGGGTTCTTTGATATGATTGCCATCGTTGCTGGAGTGGTGCAGACCATCCTCTACTGCGACTTCTTCTATTTGTATGTAACAAAAGGTGAGTGCTGCTGCATTTTTCATTTCATTTTTTTAATTAAATATATATTTGTTCAAACCAAAGTTGAAAATCTCTTTAATGGTAGCAGTGCAGATATGTTGTAACTTGTTTCAAGGACAAAGCAAACATGAGCACAAGATTAGATTCTCCAATCTGAACATTTTGTTTTTACTGTGTGTAGTGTTTTGTTTTTTTTCTTTGGGTTTTTTTTTTTCATCATTTGCAATCCTAAACTTTTAAGGTTTGTCCATAAATTGATGTCATTGAGTTCATAACTGTCTTGTTTACAAAAGAGTATCAGGAAGAGATGCATTGTCATATCAACTACTGCATCACTATAATGAAAAATTCAGAAACGCCCTCGATGCTTCATCATTTATTGAGTTTTTAATATGAGTTTAAGACGACTTCCTTTTTCTTTTCTCACTGGTGACATCACAAACAACACAACCAATGCAGTGGCCATAAACCAGGCTTTACACTCATGTTTCAGAGCACACTGGGCAGTACATATAGTCACTCCACCATCTTGTGGTAGAAACTGGTGTTCATCAAAATCATAGGTCGACTTCAGCTGATGTCTCTTAAACACAGTGCGTAGACATTTGGATATAAATAGCAGTGGCTTCTTCACATCCCTTTGATTGCTTTAAATAATTCAGGTATAATAAGTTCCCTTTAACTACACTGATGTTAAAACAAATGTTGATGAAATAGTTTTCATATAAGTTTTGGTGTTCAAGTCTCAGGCAGCAAAAACACTAAACTGAAAAAAATCAATCCATCAGTGTGTCTTCTTGTGATGAATGCTCCCTGTCTAATATGTTTAACATAAATCTGTCCTGTCTGGTTTCAGTACTGAAAGGAAAGAAGCTGAGTCTGCCAGCCTAAGTGCCAAAGAAGAGTGTTTTGGCAGACTCAAATCGGGCAATTGGAGGGGAGGAGGAGGGGCAGCAGACACCTCTGACAGCCCCATTCCCCCAATATCAGCAGTCACTTCCTCCTCTTCCCCTCCCACCAGTGTAAGATGCCTGAGACAGAGAGCTAGCAGGAGCCACTGGCTGATCCAGAATCAGTGGAATTGGAACACCTTCAGCAGCTGCTCCTTGGCCTGCAGATTTCTGTTTGATGCATCTTGCCTTAACTTTTTTTATTACTCTGTATAACGGAAGGGGAAAAAAAGCGAGAAATGTTTTCTACATAAAATGTGTGATCTGGAGATTCGACACATCGATGGAGCTCGGGAGATAAAATTGCCTGTGATTTGGCACTGTATGATATAGAAGCAGACTTCTTGTGGTGGGATATTATTGAGCATTTTTAATAGTATTTGCAATCAAAATAAAATCTCTTTGTTCTTGTTTTTGTTTTTTTCTAAATCTGACTGAGGAGGCTTGTATTGAATCCCATAACTTTGATTCTGCCGTTCTGTTTTTGGCCAGTATGCATTCCCATTTGTAATGACTGCTGCTCATGCCTTTTGGTGGAAAAAAAAAATAGTAGTAGATGCCATAAATAGTTCTTTTTCAAAATCAAAGCAACTCTGAAGGTAACTTTAGAATATATTTTGGTTCAAATGCTGTCAGAAATGATGGGCATTAGATCCTCAGTGTATTCTCCGTCGCCATATGAAGCACTGTCCATATTAGGAGTAAACAAACGTGTGAAGAAAGTCAGTGAACTCGCCGTTAATTGCTTTCGTTTAAAGTGACCGATGCCACCTGTAATTATACATCATTTCAGATGGTTCCTTTTATATGTTTGAGATGCATAAACTCACTGGTTATGTGCTGTGTGTGAAGTCCCACTGCAGAGGTCTTTTTTTCCTTTTAGCTGCAAATGTATTTATTTTTTAATCTTCCTGCTGGTTTCCAATAAACAGTCTGTAGAAAGTTCTACCTGTTGTGCATAATTTGACCCTAAGAAAGGAATCTCCCTATTGGATTTGGAAAGAGACTGCGGCAGTATCCTATGAAGTTATATTGGTTTCTGATAGAGTTTTCATGCTCATCATTCTCAAGTTCTCTTTTTCATTTCTCACCAGAGCTCTTGCATGATATTACCACCACTAATAAAAGCTTTGTGGGAAACATTTGTCTTAGTACTGTGATTCCACTCAAGTTTTGCTCCTATGACGTTACACATGACGGTCAGATTTATTACTTTTTTTTTATCCGCTGATGCAGAAAGTCTAATAAGCTCATCGCATTTTCATATATACTGGAATTTCCCTTTTTGGTGTCAGTATTCCACCCATGTTGGGGGGCACACACCAGTGTACTCCTAGTATCCCAAGCCCTGATGAATGGGGAACTTTGCCTCAGGAAGTGCATCTGATATAAATTAAGCATGCAAATAATACAGAATGAGATTTCCATTCATACCGGATTGGTTAAGGCCCAGTTTAACAACGAGTGCTTTCACTGCTGGTCAAAACTGTGCTGCTGTTGGCAGAAGACAAAAGATGGAAGGCATGCTAAGGGGCAGTGAGAGAGAAGGAAAGCAGTAGAGGTGAGAGGACGCATTTAAATGTAGAGACTATGACTGGTAAAGACAGAGTGCTGGCTAGTATCATAGAGTGAAGGAAGACTGGACACATATATCCTGGTATGCATTGTCTTGGTGAAAAATTCAAGAAACACCTGGATGAGAGCACAAGTTGCTCTAAAACCTGTATGTACTTATATTATAGGGTACATATGGAGACAACAGAGACAAGACATAAGTTTGCAGGGAAAACATATAAAGACAGACAACCATTCAAACCTACAGCCAATTTAGAATTACCAAACAACCTAACCCATGTGTTTGGACTGGAGAAGGAAGTTGCTAACCACTACACCACGGACTATTTGTTTTTAAAAAAAATACTTAAATAAAATGCAGACAATAATGCATTCTTAAGCATGATACTATTCCAAACTGCAGATTTATAGACATATTTTCATTAAATGTGGTGCGTGAACAGACTGCTGATTCTACTGTTTGCTCAATCATTCGCTAGATTAATGAATTTTTTAACCAACCAATCAGCGAAAAATGCATTAACCTTTTTGTGCTTTTTTATATTATTATTATTATATTATTTACATATTTTTTATTTATAGACTATAGAACATTTAAAAAACAGAAGCTAACTCAAAGTGCTTTAGAGACAGACACATTTAAATTATAAGTCTCCAAAAAACAAAGAAAATAAAAGCAGAGGGGTGAGTTTTGTTCTGTTAATTACTGTAGAAAGAAAAATCATAGTGATTTAGTGATCATTAAAAGAAGAAAAAAAATGCAAATTGATTATTATTCTTTTCATAACTGCTCTATCCTATATAAGTGGCCTTTATAGTAACGGCAATACTTGCCCTGTATTTGCTTGGTATCAGACTAATACCCGATTTTGAAGTATCGCACGGCACTAGCTGTTACATGTTGACGGGGCTGGATTATATGACGAGTGTGCTCGGAACCATCGATTTGAGCCACCCGGAACAAAAACGTCGTCGGACCAAGCTTTTTTCTTTCCCCCCATTTTTAAGTCGCGTTGGTTTTAGTCATTGTCATGAATAACAAGTGACGTTTTTAACGTGTCTGACGAAGAAAGGAGAAGTAGTAGAAAAGAAAGGACACCCCCCTATATTTATAGCTAATTTCTGATTGTGTGCGATCGAGTGCAGTGGATGAACAGGATGGAAAATGATATTTCAGAAGGGAAATCTACTAACTCTTCAGGTAAGTTTTCCTAGCATCACTGTAAAGAGTTGGTTTTTAGTCAGACAGTCTGAATAACAAGCTGCTTATGTGGCATTTTAACGGAGGAGATATTTCACAAACGCTGATGAGTAGTAATAAAACATTGGGGATTTAGTGTCGAATAAAAATAGCACAGTTATGAGTAACACTGCCTGCATTTTCTTGAATAGGCACTTTATGCAAATACGTGCAACATCTAACATAGGCACTGTCTACAAATGAATTTGGTATTAGTTGTAGTACCGAATTCAATTAAAGTGAACGCTTTCATTTAAAGTGGTCTCTGCTTCCGTTCTTGATGCCAGGGATTCCATAACATGTTGGAGATGTTTGTCGTGGGTTCTTTTGACTTAATCTAAATGCACTGTGGTGGAAATTTTGCAACAAACTTATAAACGGTTACAATGGACCATGTACCAGCTTTCATAGGAAGAGAGGCAGTCTACACCTTGGGCAGGTTTCCAATCTATTGCAGGGCTAACACAGAGAGATGGACAAGCAATCACGCTCAAATTCACACCTATGGCCAGTTTACTGTAGAATCACCAGTTAACCTAACCTGGATGCCTTTGGACTGTGGGAGGAAGCAGACGTATCAGGAGAGAGCCAACACAACCATGGGGAGAACATAGAAAGGCCCCAACTGGCTGGTTGATTTGAACCCACGACCTTCTTGCTGTGAGGCTGCGATGCTACCATCTGTCATGAGCATTATAAATACTTGCATTCTTAAATGTGACACTCTGACCAAAACTCATTTGATCATAAAGTAATAGTAGACTACAGTATGTTGTATTTTTCAATTGTGAGTAGATTTCAAACAGATGTATAGATTTGATTTAATGTTGTATGGTAAATGATAAATGGCCTGTATTTGTATAGCGCTTTACTAGTCCCTAAGGACCCCAAAGCGCTTTACACATCCAGTCATCCACCCATTCACACACAGGTGATGGCAAGCTACAATGTAGCCACAGCCACCCTGGGGTGCACTGACAGAGGCGAGGTATGTCAACAGTTCATTACTGGCCAGCCTACTGAGTACTACAGATGTCTGTGTATTGTGCAGGCAACGGGTAGAACATGCCTCAACTGACCAGTGGATTCCTTCTTGCTATTAGGCGATAGGGCTAAACACCACCATATATATATGAGTTTATTAAATATGTATATGCGACTGCTTCGCTATGAAAGGATCAAGGAACACAAAGCAAAAGAGCAAAACAATATTTTGGCCCTGCAGTTTAGTAAATCCCATGTTCATGAAACTCATTGTCAGAAAATTTGCACAATAAACCAGGAACTAGTTTATGGGCCAAATGACATATTTTAGTTTAGTAGTAGTAGTAATAATAATAATAATAACAACAATATTAGTCAAAACAGTCAGTTTTAATGAGTTATTCATTTACAAAACAGACGATGAGCAGCATTTGGAGCAAGGTCACCACTAAACAATATACAAACAATTGGATAGCTGTGTTAAGCCAAGTATTTGTGTCTGGGTTTAAGTTATGGTTCATTTTATGGATATTGATAATAAAACATTTATCCCCGATGTTAAAATGACCCACTTCTGTTCACATTCAGGTGCAACACTCTCCCTCACTGCCCTGCGCCTCCTGGTCCCACCACTTCGGTTGGTCTCCGCAGCCGTCTGGCAGACCATCCAGCAAAAAGTTATAGCTGATTACGGGATGCTTGAGGAGTTTGTGTCTATGGTTACAGACATTCTTCCAGAGCTGCTCACCAGCCGCCAGCGGACTGAACTCAGCCTGGGCCTCAGAGCACGGGTGAGTTTATCAGCATCTGCAAATGAAGTCATTGTAGATTTGATGGATTTGTACTTTTTTGCCTTCGTCATAATTGTCTTTTACGTCGATAAGAGCTTTGCACGCCTTTTGTTCTCTTATTCTTTGGCAACCAGCTTCACGAGGACTGGAGCATTTCCAACATCCAACAGTTGGCTGCTTTTCCATCCTTCTGTGCTCTGACACAGAATGTCAGTTGGTTCTAGGTCATTTGATTGGGTGGCCATCACCACTCCTCCTACATCCTTCCTTTTGGGAACCACACACTAAGATACCATCTGTTCACCTTCTCTGTGTCTCAGAAGACATTGTATCCACAGTCAACATTGTCACACTTGGATTATGCAGTCCAAAATCCAGATTTCCACTAATCTAATGTCCAATTAGATCCAATTTTTTCAGGCATTCTGCCGCAAACACAGCCATGTTTCTACTTCTCAAACCTTTAATCTTTAAGTAGATAACTCTAATATGGTTGTAGAATTAATCTACTTCCTAGCTTCCTGTAATTAAATGATCAAAAAGCATAAGAAAATCTAGCACTCCCTAAATCACCACCTGAAGATGTGTCTGCATATACCAGTCACAAAGCGCCACGCATTGTGAAGTTTCCTGAATACACTTGACTAAGGGCATTTAGATCAAGTGATGTTACCCAAGAACCATTACAATAAGTGTAGAGTGCAGAGCAGTGTCTGGATCTCAAAGAATTCACCCATTGCAGTATGGTGAATACAGAGGCCAAGAAAAACAGTGGTTGACAATGTGAATCGTTCAACATCAACGTGAATGTCCATAAAATCGTGCCTGTACAGAGTGCCGGCGTATCCATCAAGCTCACAAAACACGCAGTGAAATCACCAACACGGTAGCATTCCATTTGGTAAAAGACAATGGGCTGATATTTATATAGCACTTGTGCAGATAACAAACAAAGTCTTAAATTCGTGCACACACGTATGCTTCAGTGTAGGCATCAGAGGCAACTTGGCTTCATGCTTTGGTGATGCAAAGATTTACACATTAGCGGGAAAGTCCCCTCAATCTGAATGTGAAAGTAGCGTCTACGTGACAGTGCTGTAGAACAGTTTTGTCTACAGTCAATGAATAGTTGTGATTAATAACTGTGATGATCTTAACATTGAGAATATTAATAATTAATTAGTTGTGCCGTTCAGCAATTAAGCCACTAAGGTGAAATACTATACCAAGCATGACTAGAAACTTCCACACAAAACCAAAACAAAGTTTGGCTGATCCCCTCTGGACTTATTTCAGTGTTGGTGCTTTTTTTACATTTCCACGTGGAAGTCTCATTTCTGCTCTGGATCTTCCCTGATCTGTCTAACCCGTTTTCTTTTATGGAAAATGGTTGAAAAGACAAAAGTGAGTGGGACAGGTTGTGCTACCTGTTTGTATTGCTGATAAAAGCCGTGCATGCTGGCAAACAATGCAGGTTACTGTTGAATAATCCTTTCTCAGGTCTCTCAGGACCTTACAGTCTCATTTATGATGATTTAGGTTGCCCAACACCTTGAAAATTGAAATAGTGATCGTTCATGTCACTCTATTAAACATCAGTTTCTTTGCGCTCTCAGCTGATCCTGGAGTTATACCAGCGTGAAGCTCCTGCTGACTTTGAGATCATCCAGCCACACTTGGACAGGATGCAAGTGCTCATCAATGCATGGCTAGTGGAGGTGATTTCATTGGTTTTTGTTTTCTGTTATCGTGACAGTATAATTTAGATTCCCAAAACAGCTTATTATCATTATTAATTGTTATTATTATGAATTATGCAGGCTGGTGGTACTAATGTAGAACTGCCACAATCAAACTTTGTGGATCTTGTAAAGAACTTGCAGAATGATGCTGAAGAAAGAGAGCACTTCTTTCAGGTCTGTATTTGTTTTTTCACTGCTTTTTTGCATCCTAGATAATAATACCATATAAGTGTTATTATTTTATTATCAAAGCTGGAGTACTTTCATTTTCAAGTAGTAGTAGTGGTAAAGTAGTCTAGTATGTGTAAAGGTGTATTTTTGAGTTTACTAAAAGCGCCAGGTGCAGTGATATTTCTGTATGTTTTGGACGTTCATGGTGTGCTTTCTTGTTTGTGCTTCTCAGAATGTTTTCCCTGTAGAGTTTGGTCCTGCATATGATGAAACACTTCACACTTTGATGTGCCTGTTTTTATCCAGATTTGAAAAGATTCTTCATCTTCAGTCATTCCAGCAGGTACACAAAAGTGCTACTCAACATTACCCAATTATATTTTAAGCTAGATTAACAAATGTTAACGCCGCTCTTTCTTTTTCATTTTCAAAAGGTTGCCTCCATGTTTGGTGAAGCTTCTTCTGCTCTCAAGGACTGCATGCAGTTGGTGTCTCAGTGTGAAGAGCTCAAAACTCTGCTGCAGTATCAAAAACACCTTAGCCAACTAGATCATATAGGTAAGTAGTTACAGATTTTCTACTCTTAGCTCCATATCCCTGATTTAGCCATCTCAGGCACATGGCTCTGGCTGTGAGCGCTAAAGGCCCCGCCCACTTGCAGTTTGCAAGGACAGCTAATCGGAGGAAAGTTACCCTAAAGGTCTGTTGAGTAGCTAAAACAACTTGTTTCAGATAGCAGATTCACTGCGAGGCTGAAACAAAGGACCAGTATAAGACAAATAAGGATTATTTTGAACTGTGAACCATGCAAAGCTACTCTAGTAGAGTCTGACGTTAAAAATGTGGAGCTGATTTTTAATCGGTCCACTTTAATGATGTGTATTTGGCTTGTGGGATTGCTGCTTTGTGGTCAAAAAAATAAATCCAATGTTCTCAGATTAGTATGACGTGTGCAATAATGTAATAATGAATGGCACTTGGGTGTTGAGCTCTGTTCTTGTTCACTGTTATATGACACCTTTTTTTGTCTTTTCAGATAGTTCTCTGGACGGTGAGTGGATCATTTCAGCTCTAAACCTTCCCTGTGTAGAAAAAACAGAAACGCTTAAAACACAAGCAAAGGGCAGCATTTTGGATGAATTGTTATTTTCATCAGATTTGGAAAAGGAATCACTGGCTCCAGAACAGCAGACGTGTGAGACCAATGATGGTAAAAGTGATTGGACTCCTGAGCACAATGGAACACAGTTGCCTTTAGGAGATTCAACAAAACATGCCGAAAATGTAAATCTTCAAAGTCAGACAGATGGTTCTTGTTGCCTAATCAAAGAGTGCCACGTTCGTCTAAGAAGACTTGACCTGCCACTGTCTTTACAGTCTCGACCTGTGAGATCAAACAGAGGCCTAAGAATGAAAAAGATTCTCCAAGAGGTGAAAGGGCAACTTTGTGGAGAGGCCCTACCTGCTGACAAATCTATTTCCACGAAAGCAAAACAGTTCGAGAGGGTTTCTCAAATGCTGTCAGACAATGAGGATTCAGGCAAAGACTCCTCATACATGGCTCCCATCAGTACTTGCAGTGAAGATGACTCCTGGTCTTACTACTCGGATAAGGACTCTAGTCATAACACTGTTAGTAGAAGTCCCAGTGTAACTGATTCATGGTCTCACTACTCAGACGATGAGTCTTCAATTGTGAGTCCTGTTAACAGTTTCCCTGAAAGTGGTTCAGTTTGTAGCAGCTCAGATGAGGACCCTTCGTTCCTGGGTCCTAAAGATGTGTCAGATTCTAGCAGAAATCGGGGCACTGCTGGCATAAAGCATAGCTCTACCAAACACACTCGTTTAATCCAGTGCTTTATCTGCAAAGAGCATGTCAACACAAACCTGAGAACTCACATGAAAACCCACTTTCCCACCAATGACTACGCGTGCCCTCGATGCGATAGCAGGTTTAAACTCCTATCCTCTCTGAAGAAGCACTTGAATAAGACTTGTTATGAATATGCTCAGCAGCATGTAGATCCAGGGAATCCAGATGAAGTCAAGAATCTTTACAAATGTGACATATGCCAAGAGGCGTTCAAGTACAAAGTTGCTCTGCAAAAGCATACGCTGACCCACAACGAGCTCTACTGCAACGTATGCAGAAAGGTCCTTCGAGATGCTGCAACGCTGGCAAGGCACAAAGTTTCACACACTCCATTTCAGTGCAACCGCTGCGACAAGTCTTTCAGTCTTTTCAAGCCCTTACTCAAACATTACGAAAACATCCATAAAGTCAGCAGACCATTCAAATGCAGCCATTGCCCCAAAACTCTCCCCAGGCTGCGATTTTTAATCATACATGAATGGCACCACACAGGCCACCTGCCGTTCCGGTGTTCTCATTGCAGCCTGAGATTCAAATGTGATTCTGAGCTCATGTACCACGAGAGGGTCCACACCAGAGAGAAACCCTATCTGTGTGCAGAGTGCGGCAAGACGTTCGCCCAAAAGTCCAACATGTTGCGCCACCTGCACTTCATCCACAGCGAGTCTCGAAATGAGAAGAAGCACTCTTGCTCTCAGTGCGAGAAGTCCTTTAAAGAGAAAGGAGCGCTGAAAAAGCACCAGAGGAGCAAACACTTACACGAGTTGTTCCGTAATCCATGTCCGACCTGCGGGAAGATGCTTTCGGCATCAACGATGAAAAGGCATAAATTAATCCACACTGGAGAAAGACCTTTCAAATGCACTGTGCCTGAATGTGAAAAGTACTACAGATCAACCTCGGAGGTTAAGAAACACATTCTCATGCACCATACCACAGAAAGGCCGTATAAATGTGACATCTGTGGAAAGGGGTTTGTAAAAATGTGGTATCTCAATGTACATGCTCGAATACATTCGGGAGAAAAACCATTTGTTTGCCATATCTGCGGCAAGGCCTTCCTAAAGGCCTACAGCATGTTCAGGCACAAAAGACTTCTACATACATTTGTTACACATTAACTACGTGACACAGGAATGCTTGATTGGTTAAGGAAAGTAGCTTCTTGGTGTGAATGCGCATTGAATCTGAATTCTGTCTAATGGGAAGCAAGGAGCAGATGTTGCAAAAGCTGGCAAAATAATTCCCTATTTACTATTTAAAGTATGTATGTTTTCATTTGAACCACTTGTCTACCAAGGGTGAGCGATGACAGAGGTCACTGCCACAGGAAACCAACCAACTGGACAAAAAAAAGAGAGAGAGAGAAAGAATCAAAACATGTCCAGCTAACTTTTTAACCACTTTGAGAACCCTCCAAATGCTTGTTCAGGGGTAAAGTTAGCAGTACGTTTTAGGTTATTGTTAGGCACTTAGATGCTTAAACCTCAGGTAAAAAGTGTGTGAATACACTGATGCCAGTGAATTACCTCACAAAGATACCTAGACAAATGTCTGCTTTGTGCTACACAGAAAGAGGAGCACACAGATTCAAATAGTCTACGATGAAACTGAAAAAGTAGTGGTTCCAGCATGTAAAATACTTACAGTCCCACAGTTAAATGTACTATCTCTGTGTGGGGCACAGGCTGCGGTGACTGTTGTCTAAGTCAGCAGCTGACAGTACAATGAAAAAAACAAACAAACACTGTAAACACAATAAAAATGCAGGACACATACTGGAGGTGAACGAGTTCAGCTCGGTGTATAAAGATCTTTGTCTTCTCCCAACTTCAATTCATATGAAGAATTACCATATTTGTTTCATGTGTACTTAGCAGTGTAATTTTTTTAACTATTTAGTTTGTTTGATTTTACATCATATGTTTTGTTCTTTTTCATGTTGTGTATAATGTGTTTTAGGCACGAAGCAGAAAAGTGAGCAGCATTCAGCTTCTTCTGTGGATCATTTTCATCTGTTTTTTATCAAAAAATTAAAATGGTGAAGCTTTCACTTAAAATAGTGATCTTTCATTTTGTGGGGCTTTGCTCATGTTTTTGGGTTTTTTTGTATTTGAAAATTGGTAAACCCCAAGATTACAATAAACTACTTAAATGTACATGCGAAAATGATTGCATGATTTTTTATTAAGAGGAAGAAACTCTTTAGTGTAGAAATAAAAGAAGGAAGGAAAGACAACGGTACAAAGTGTTATAGTGAAGAGCAAGTTGATAATAATGTGCTTGCCTCTTCTTCTTTCAGCTAATATTAGGATCAGGGCAGGCTTGGGTCATTTTTCTTTCTTTCTATTTTCTAAACTCTTAACACGATGTTTAGACAGTGTGTATATTGAGGACTTAATCAGATAACTATAAAAAACTAAGTATCCCTTTCAATTAGCCTCATCTTTTTTTGAATCTTTTCATTGAGCCATCATTTTTCACTAATTTAGACATCCATAATGCATTTAATTTAGTACACATAAAATAATGTGAATTCTATGCTTCTTCGGTAGGTAAAAAGGGAGGAAAGGCTAAGGTGTCAGACCATATGGAGTAATCCAAATTTGAAACCTTTGGTCCAAACTGTCATTAATTTGTAAAAGTCAGGAGAGAGGTACAACAGTTAATGTCTAATGCCCTCTGTCCTGGTTAGGGGTGGCATTGCACCCAGTAGCGTTGGAGATCTTGATAAAATTGATGGAATTCTAAATGCAGAAAACTACTGTCAGATCACTGTCACAAATACACACACACACTACACATGGACACTCTGAGTCATGGATTTGCATTCCTAGACCCCTGATCCCATTATTGAAGATGTGGGATCACCTTTACAGAGAACAGAAGAAAACGCAGCTAGCATCCAAAGAAGAGCTTTGGAATGTTCTTCAAGAAGCCTGGAGAACCATTCCTGAAGACTACTAAAAGAAATTAGTGGAAAGCTTGCTTAGTTCACGCTTTGTTAAGGAATTAAACATGACCATACCAAAGTTGCTCCTGCACCTATTTCGCAATTTTATTAGCCATACAGAAACAAAGGGGAGTGGAGATCGAAAGGCCAAAAGCACAGTAAAATAAAATGTAAAAAAAAAAACGCGATGCGGAACGAATAACAGGACTATTTCCCGTTGTCGGACAGTTATTGTAGATGGAACGAAAGGCAACAGTTGACGCACAAAGATCAGTTGTGTGACTTCGCTTTCTGGCTTCCAACCCATTTAAAACCGTTACTTTGACTTCGGTCACAGTATTACATGTTCTCTGACTGTAATGTAACTGCAGACAGCTCGCAGCATGGACGGAGGTGTCTCCGAGTTACCTGGTGAGTTTAAATGCTTGTATACAATTTTGTTTGGCTAGGCCGCAATCTAGCCCGCGCGCGGGAATAGCATTGCTAAAGCCGTAGCGGTCGTTATTATTATATTATTATTTTACTAAAGAGTTGTGTCTAAAAAAATACAAACTGCTTCTACTTTTTACTAGCCTGGAAACACGTTGCTGGACTTAATTCTTTAACTCAGCGTTTGTGAGTATTAGTTATCCATAGTGCTTAGATAATGCTAGGCTAGGCTAGGAAAAGTCATTGACAGCAATTCACTCGTTGAAGTGAATCCGCCTGTTTTGAGTAAATCTCTGATTCATGTATTTGCTTTGGGGGTTTTGGGTGGGAGGGGAAGGGGATATGCAAACATATTAGCAACGTATGCAAGCAGTTATACTGTTAAACATTCAAATTGATATGTAACAGTGGTTCAATAGTAGATTACGGAAATGAAAGTAGCAGGCACATCCGCTTTATCCGGAGCTCGGCATTTAAGCGTTTTGTTGTTGTTTGTGTTTTTCTGTGAAGAATAACTCCGCTTTAATGTTACGTGAGACCTTAGTTTTGTTATCGGTAATAATGGCCATTCGAGCCAAAATAAAACATTTTATTTTAATCCTGCTGGTAAGTTCGTGATGGGATTTTTTTGTGTGAAAAACTTCACAAAATTTTGATTTGGTATACTATGCATGAATCTCCTTTCTCTTTTGGAACCAATATAAAGACGGTGACTAAATAAAGGGAATTTAGTTTGTGGTCATCACTCCATTGACAACTTAAATGGGAAAGTCTGTGTTGTTGGCCTGTCTTCACTCTCACTGCGTATTGCCTTTCAAGCACTTTTTTTAAAAAATGCCTTTTTCCTTGCAGGCCCCTCTCTTCCCCTCTCTGCTCTGCGGCTCCTGGTCTCACCAATTCGGCTGGTTTCTGCAGCCATCTGGCAGACTGTGGAGCAGAAGGTTGTGTCAGACTATGGGCTGCTTGAGGAGTTTGTGTTTATGGTCACAGAAATTGTTCCTCAGCTTCTCTCTACGAGGCAGCGCGCTGAACTCGTCTTGGGACTCAGAGCACGAGTGAGTTGGCAGAATCTAGGTGCTCCGCATGGCGCTCCAGCATGTTACTAATACATGTATTTTGTCACTTGTTTGTTTAGCAGCTTAACATACATTTTAATTACATACTCCTTGGGTGACAGTAGGTGGGTTAGTGTGTTGTTTGAAGCTGAAGACTCATCTGATCAACAATTGTGGCTTTTAAACAGAAAAAAGCCTTTGATGTATGCAGTAGGGCTGAATGATAAATTGGGTTTTAATTTTAATTGCAGCAGTTACTATAAACAATTCTTCTTCTTAGTTTGTTTAATCCAAACCTCAAAAGGCGGAACCCACTAAGTTGAGAAAGAATGATAGTTATCCTTTAGAGAGATTAATGGTTGCCTGCAGCTGCCTTTGTCGTTATCTTAAAGCTGTCACAGTCTTTGTTTTGACTCACTCACTGAGAGTATGGCTGTGTCCCAATTAAGAGACCGCACGCTTGAAGTACGTGCACTGCGTACGGTGCGTACTGTAAGTACGAGAAGTGCGGAAGTGAGAGGCTTGTGAAATGGGACGGTCTAGCCTTCGTCGTGCTGTTCAGGTTGCCTAGCAACCATGATACTAACCGCAAGAAACGTTACATACAGCATTGTGTGACATAAATGAAGGAGAAACAATGTTTTGTTGGTCATTCATTTTTGTCATGACATCACTTTGATTAGTTGAGTATCTGAGGCTGAGACCACGGGACTGTAAAACATGATTGTTTGGCTTCATTTCTGTACTGAACAGTCATTTCAAGATTAGTTAGTAAATAACAAATATATATATATATACACACACACACATATACATGCATGCATGCATACATACGTATGTATGTATATAAATAAAAGAAGAAGTTGAATGTTAAACATGAAGCATTTCCTGAGATTCATTATAGAACACAGAGTGAATGGAATGCATCTTTTCTCTTAACTGTTCGCTTATTAATGGTGATTGCAGTTGATCCTGGAGCTGTGTCGTTCTGATGACACTGCGGACCTGCAGGTTATTCAACCACATCTCGACCGGATGCAGAAGCTCAGATCACTGTGGAGCGTGGAGGTGGGTGAAAACCTTTTTTTGTGTCTGTGACGTTTAGTATTCCTCGTTAAAATCTGAAGTTCCACGATGACCTCTTCTGTTTTAAATTCTTTACTTGTAGAATGCTGAACCGGTGTCAGACTCTCATTTCATGGGCCTAGTCCAAAATCTGCTGAGAGATCCCGAAGAGAGAAGAAATTTCTTCATTGTGAGTTAAAACTGAATACGGAGACAATGTGATTGATTGGTGGCAGGTCCTTGTTAATATGATCCCTTTTGAGGAAAAAATAAAATAAAATTGTACGTTTGTATTTGTTGCTTTGAGCAAATGGTTTTTGTAATTTGGCTCTATATAAATAAAACTGAATTGTGTTGTAGGATGTTTTCCCTGGAGACTTTGGTCCCACATATGACAAAGCAATCCAGACATTGATGTGGTTGTTTCTGTCAAGACTGGAAAAGCTTCTTCCAACCAAAACTCTCCAACAGGTAAATGTAATGTCTTATATTGAGCAAAGAGCATTTCTCCTTGTAGTATTAGTTTTTTTTAGCATTGTTAGTTGTTTTTGTTACCTTTTTTGTGATCTCTTGCATTCAGTTTGCAGCTCTGAGTAGTAAAAGGCTGTACACATACAATTCAACTCATTTGCAAAAATACTTCATTTTACTTTAATTTATTTGTTATAATAGGTCTATCATCACACAGACAAAGTCCATCTTCACTGTCTGTCATGGCTGCTGGTGATGGTACTTTTCCTTCTCTTGCTATGCAGCCTCAGGGAGCTTAGAGAAGTGACTTTACAAACAGTTCTGTTCCAGGGTTATGTTAGACTGACCCTCCAGCTTATAGTAGGTCTACAGAGCAAAACAAGAATATGAACAAAAAAATAAGAATTGTGTCAAAAGTTTAGAAACTGCAGAGCTTTTGACTCTTATGATTGTTATTTTACTTAAGCCTTTGTTTCATCAGATTGCCTCTCTGCTCAACGACACCTCATCTGTTCTGAATGAATGCATTGGGGCTTTCTCTCAGCCTCAGGAGCTCAAAGTCTTGCTTGACAATCAAAAAGATCTCACCCAATTAGAGGACATTGGTGAGTTGAATATTTTAAAACATGGGATCAGTTCTCAACATGTTGTTTTGTTTTTTTCCCCAGAATCTGTTTTATTCATTCATGATTCTTGTTCCTTTCAGAGTCTTTCATCGTTGACAGTGGCATTTTGTCTGCCCTGTGTCTCCCTCCTGTGGAAAGAGTTGTGATTGTCAATGAGCAAACTGAAACGGATGCAGAGAGCAGTCTCGTGTATACTGTCTGCACAGAGATGGAAGTGGAATCTGAGAACAAAGAGGTGTATGTGGAGGGAACTGGGAACTCTGAGGAGTGTGTGCAACCTGAGTGGTTTGGCCTCACTGGTGAGGTAAAACCAGAAATTGATGCAGTGGTAGTTATGGATACTGTGGAAGGCACTGAGGCCAGCGAAAGTGAAATGGCAGAGGACCGCAATGACAACCAATCAGGAACACTGATCATCGGCGAGGATGGCCAGGTGACTGTGCTGGATGGTGTGGAGAAGAAGCCAAACAGACGTGGGAGAAAAAAGAAACGTCCTGTAGATGAAGACTTTGAAGCGGAAAGTGCAGTGGCGGGCAAAAAAGAAACACCAGAAAGTGACACACTGTTAGAAAGATCAGTGCGTAAGAACAGAGGGCTCAAGATGAAACGGTACTTATCACAGTGGAGGAAATCTGGGAAGACACCGGGCTCCAGTACGACCAGCAGTGGACCCAAAAAGTTTGCCGGGCCCCAAGGTCCAGCCAAAAGCAACGACTTGGATGAGAGAACCTGTAAAGTCTGCAGCAAGGTGGTGAGTCATGCCAAGTTCTTGCAGCGACACATGAGTCAGCACTCCGAGGAGCTGCCCATTACATGTCCTTCATGCAAGAAGCTTTACAAGAGCTTACGTTCCTTGCAGCAGCACAGATGTGCAAGCATGACAAAGGCAAAGGCTGTTAGGAAAGCCAAGGAGCAAGACACCCCAGCAGACGAAGGCGAACAGTCATCAAGCGGGGTTCCTTGCGACGACACAAATGAAGAGCAGCCAGTTGACAATACCACCCAGGATCCTGATTACTCTCCCCCTGCAGAGAGGGCTTCCAAAGAACCAGGGCAGAAGAGCCCTGAAGAACAGAAGAGTGTGTTAGAGGGTCCATTCTACTGTCCTCACTGCAGTGTCGAGTTCAAGTGCAAACAAACATTTAGGTTCCATTTAAGAAACATTTGCTACAATGAGCAGCAGGTTGATCCTGAGAAGCCTGATGATGTTAAGCATTGTTTCAGGTGTGATGAATGCGACAAGGCGTTCAGATACAAATCAACTTTGGATTCCCACAAACAGACTCACAACCCGCTCTACTGTGAGGTGTGTATGAAACTGGTACGTGACTCAGAAGCATTGGCCATGCACAAAGAATCCCACACACCTTTTCAGTGTAACCGCTGTGAGGAGAACTTCCCAGTGTTCAAGGCCCTTCATAAGCACTACATCGACGTCCACAACCCCACTGAGCCATTTACCTGCTCCCACTGTCAGACTACATTTGCCAGTTTGAAGCGTTTCATTAGACACGAGTGGAAGCACACGGGTTACCAACCATTTCAGTGCTCCCATTGTAGTAAAAGATTCCGTTCATACTCTGACCTTGTGGAACACCAGAAAAAACACACTAAGGCATACCCATTCCTGTGCTGGGAGTGCGGCAAGAAATTCCGGCATGGCATCACGCTGACGAGACATGTGGAGCGTGTGCATCACTCTGGCGAACCCGTGACTGAAAAACCTACGCCGATCTTTACCTGCCCTCAGTGCGGGAAGACGTTCACTTCAAGAAGGTGCCTCCTGAAGCACGACAATTTTCATCACAAAGGGCTGCGCTTCCCGTGTGAGCACTGTGGGAAGGGCTTCTTTGGCAAGGACGCGTTGGTGAGGCACACTTTGATACACACGGGCGAAAGGCCTTTCAAGTGCGACGACTGCGACAAGTCATTTAGATCTGCAGCAGAATTAAAGATACACAGGAGATACCACACTGGAGAAAGGCCATTTAAGTGCAACATCTGTGAAAAGGGCTTTGTTCAATCTTGCTTTCTTACTTTACACATGCGAACCCACACTGGAGAACGGCCATATGTTTGTGCAGTGTGCAATAAGGGGTTTTCAAGCCTGCATGGCTTAAAACGACACAGGAGACTTGTTCATGCATAGATCATTGTGACATAATACATATTTCCAAAAGGATTTTTAGCATAACCAGCCCATGTTGAAGGATGTTGGTGTTAGGTGTAGACCAGAACTTTGCAAAGAGTGAAGAGCTGATGATTTGACCTATCACTGAAAGGACACCTTTGTTGATGCTGACGAAGAGATGGACTAAGTTTTCCAGTTGAAGGACATTTTCTGTAAACTATCAGCCTTATTGTTCTTCCTATGGCTGGCACAGCTTTGGATTGCTAGAATGTGTGTAATTGCGTTGTGCATTATGAAAATGCATTATGAAAATGTAACTTGTATTTTTTACAGAGACATTTGTTGTTCTACATAAGATTTGTATGTATAAATGGGATGACCCTTAAAGGTCCCATATTATATTTCTTTTGTTGCCTCTTTATTCCTGGTTTTGAGCTCTGCTTTAGCAAGTGCAGCTTTAAGATGAATTAGAAATGCAGTTGCCTATGCACGTTTCAGGGGAAGGAAACACAGACACCCACACCCAATCACTGTTTATTTGTTAACTCTTTCTTTCTTTTCTCACATTTTCTAATATTCTGCTATCGCTGTTTTCCCCCACATAGCTGTGACCTGTGTTTGTTCAAACCAAACTGATATTCGGATTAGCGACTCACCATGCTAATGTGATTTTTTTTTTTCCCCCCCCCCCCTCCTCATTTTGTAGTGGTGACATGCGAACAGAATATAAAAGTAAGCCAGTGAGTGTTTAGGTATCACACAGGGTTAGGTTACTAAGTTATTTGGAGGCTTACTTGTCACACAACCCTCACACAACATCACATCACACAACATCACATCACACAACACAGCTTTTCGTTTACAGCTGTTTAACATATTAAAACAAACACAAAAGTCACACAAAATAACCTCTGGCGGCTGCGATATAGATCAGGAGTTTGCATTCTTTGAGGAAAAATTACTGTTTGTCAGCAGTCTTGTGGCTTTTGACTGAGAGCACAAATTTTTTTCAGTTCTTTGTCAGTAGGGGCTGTCAAACAAGTAGTCTTCATTAAAATTGATATGGGTCTCTTTGTTGGGTTAGTCCATGTTGATATTCCTGTTTGGATCACCAACCTGGAACTGTGCTGACAGCCTATGGTTTAGTACATCAGACGACCTAATGCTAGAAGACTAGGCTACAATGACTGCTGTGAAAATCATGCAGTGAACATCAGAGCATCTACATCAACCTACATTTACAATGTAGGCAACATTCTGTCCTTTCACTAACTTTGAAATAAACTGGCTACTGGAAAAAATTCTTATAGCTTGTAAAGCTAAGAGGTTGTGAGATTGCTAGACAAATAGCAGTAGTTACATTTTCACAGCTTTGATTTTACACCTCCATGATTATAAAAATGTTTCCACTGAAAGTGGGTTTCATGGGACCTTTGATTATGTTTTTCTGTAATAAATTGAACCTTTGATTCCAAGTGTCAGTTATTTAACACAAGTAATTTCAATATCATATCATCTAGTAATACGATGGGGTTTTCCCCCCATCGTATTACTAGATGGCCAAAGATGCAGGTGAATCCCAGTCAGGAACACCCAACTTCAGAGTCTTAACAATGTTACATTAACTTCACTGTCTGCTGCATCTTTTCAGTTAGTTCATTTCTGATGTATAAAATGCAAATTGTAAGTTGTTTTGCCCCAAATCCAGCAAACAACCGGTCCATGTGGTTAAAAACACCAGTGCAGCTATCTGGCCAGTCAGTCCGTAATGCTGGTGACTTGTTCATCTTTGTTGTATAGCAATAACACGGTGGATTGTGATGGATCGGTGGTTTCTCGTAAACGTAGGAGAGTTTTTATTAGAATGTTATGAATTTTACAAGTGACTGCATTGTAAACCACAAAAGTTTTATAAGCACAGTTTGAGATAAACTTAGACAACCAACAGTCAACCAAAGATAGATAAGTGAAATAAGGTTTTTGTATCATAATCTAAAGGTTTTAAAATTTTAGATGACCTAAAAAATTAAAAGCTGCATCAGGCATATGTCTGCTTTCAGCTGCTCTGTTTAGGAAGCCTTCATCGTGACGTGTCCAGAGAATGCTAAGAACAGGTCACAGCAGCTCTCTTGATGTCCTCCTTTACAACATCCATGAATCTCCTGTGTGGTCTTTCTTCAAAAAGGATTTTGCTGCAGCACTCGTAGGAGAGTAGCCTTTAATGGTTAGTTGCCAGCTAATTTGAAAAATGCTGACACAATCAGAAATAATCAGAATCAGAATACTTTATTAATCCCGAAGGAAATTAGGGTTACAGCAGGCAGCACGCTAATGGCGCATGCGCACTTACAAAGGAACCTTCTGACCAAGTTTACACAAACATCACATTGGGGAGACATGTCAGAAAGGTAGGCTGACAGGAAAAAAACGAAAATGCATAACATGAGGTAAGAGGAGGAGAAAAAAAGACTCCACTCAGACTGAGCTCCTACTGGGAGAACAGTTTGATAACAGAAAAAACACCTCAGCACAAAAAGCACATGACTATCAATACACCATAGAAACACAAGACAAGCAACAGGGGCGGGTAAAGGGTAAGAGAGCCGGTGTAGACAGCGCATCCGGTCCTGCAGCATGTCTGCGCTGGTCCAGTTGACTGCCATCTTCCCCGGTAGGGCACAAGCATCGAAGGCGTTTGGAAAGGGAGGGGGGATCAGTGTGTGCATATCAGTGTATATGTATGTGTGTGTGTCCAGAGTTCAGCTGAGACAGTGTCCTTCGCCCCAACAGGCTAAGTAAACAGTCTTCCAGCCAACCCAGGTGTCCTTGCATGGACATGGGGTTTGAACAGCCGGTTCCGCTTCCTTAATTCTTCGATAAGCCAGGGCCAAGCCAGCTCCGATCCGCCAGAACCCTGTTATCATGGTTCCGAACAGGTAGATATCTTCAGCAGTCAGGCTCACCCGAGCCCAGACTTCTCGTTGAGAAGGGGTGTCAATTGCATTCAGAGACCAGTTGATCAAATCCAAATCCATAATTCCTCTTTTAGGTTTTAGAGAACAGACTGTGAGAGAGTGTTCCAGGGAAAAGTAATACAAAAAAAACCACGAGACCAGACAAGGACATAAAAGGCTAAGCAGGGAAGCTAAAGGAGAGGAGGAGAGGAGAAAAAGTGCGACAGCCTTTGCTGAGAGCCAAAGACGAATGTCTTATGATAACAGTCATAAATTATCATTACTACTATTTGTAAATAAAACATTTTAATATGTGACTAGCTAGCTATCAACTTTACCATGTTTGTTGCATTTATGAAATTAGAAAACCTAAATAATTACAATTATTTAACAGAATTTGGAAATGGCAGAATAAAATAGCTATTAGCAAATTCAGGATTACTAAACTAACTTGGTTTTAAGCATTTAGAACATTTTAGAGAATGTAAAGGATTGCTGGCAAAAATAATAAAATTAAAATTTTAAGATTTCTATGTCCATATGGGACCACTGCACTGGAATAATTGCTCTTTGGTATTTTTTTTTTATTTTTTATCTTATGTTACCTAGAAGTCAGTGCAGTGATAAATCATCAAAAATGCCAAATTAAAAGAAGGTGGTATATCTAGATATTTCAAAGGTGAGTATAAGTGACCCTAATCTAATAAACAAGATAAAAGAGAATCATATTCCACACATGGCTTCCACGGGAGTTGTGAAGAAAACTAAGCTGGCTACGGTAACTCGATAGACACGACCAGAGCGTCAGGTTTACATGTAAAGTCAATGTAAAAGCAGATTTGCGTCGCGAAAACGCAAAAACGCTTGAAACGCGCGTCACAGCAGTGCGTCTGGCGCGTTTGACTCGCGAATAAAACCACGCGCCTCAGTTTTTGTGTTGCATTTTGTGCATATGCGGGTATCGCGTCTACCGCTCGAGTTGGAAAAATCTGAACTCCAGCGACAACCCATCAGGAGCCTGGTGATGTGGCTCTGACCTAGGTCAAAGGTGCAGATCCAGCCAAAGCCCTTCATACTTCATTCAGTATGGAGGAAAGGCTAATCAACCACCCGGAGCTGTATGACACCAGCTGCTTTCTGTACCGAGACAGGAATATAAAGGAGGAGCTTGGAGGAAGATATGTGAAGAGATCGGGCAACCTGGTAAGTTCATTCATTTGTCTTTAGAAATTTTTCACTGAGCCGGGGAAGCCGCACAAAAGCTAGCAAGCCACCGCTATTTTCCCACTGATGTACAAATGCTGTTCTGCTCTTATGCATGTTGTCATATAGGAATATATTTTGTTTATTAATAAACAGCACACAGTGGTCCCGCTGTTCACCCGTCACTGCTTCGCTTTTTCGCTGATTTTTTTTTGCACAGTACAGCATTGCATTCTGCAGCCTGATTGACAAATCTCCTCCATGTCGTGTCTCCTGCGCTTGCCAAATTTATCATGTTTGGTTTTGATAACCATCACGTCCAATAGAAAAAACAGCACAAAAACACCCATAACTATGACCTTCATTCGGAAATAGACACCTGCACCGCGAGGGAAAAAGGCGCACGAAAGTGGTGGGCAGATGAAGACAAAATGCGGCATAATAATACTTTTACGTTTTGCAATCTACAAAGGTTTGCACTTTGAGAATCAACTTGTGAGAACTGTGACTAATGTTCGTGTGTGTGGAAAAAAGTGTATAAAGTGCGTGGCCAGGGGCTAGTTATTCTGAGAACCCCTGCTGCAATAAAGGAGGGACCACTGTATATACTTTCTCTATGATTATTATATCCAACCTGTTAACATTTAATACTGTATTGATAGAACCAACTGATTCTGCAGCAGAGCATCCCCAGTCCCTGAGCTCCTGCTGCTGCACCCACAGGTATGTACAGCAAGCACTGATAGCTCTTTACTCTGTGGGATTGTCTGTGATCACCTTTACTAAATATCTACAACCAATCTGATTAGATCCTGTTTTTTTTGGGGTTTTTTTTCAATGTTGAAAATGAAAATCTAGTAACAGCCTTCTCATTTCTTTGTGTTTTGTGCTGTTTTACAGGCCCACAGAGGAGGACAGCTCTGAGGCGGATGAGGGACGGGTCCCAGGACGGTCCATCGGTGGTGGAGCTGGCCATCCTGGTGTCCCTGAAGAGTCCACACCAGTCTCCAATGGAGCATTTCCTCCTCAGCCTTGTTCCTGCTCTGGAGAGCAGCTGGTCCTTTTTATTCCTGTCTCTCTGTAAATACTTATATTTTATATATTTATGTTTAATGATTTTCTGTTTGAGAATTTTAATATTATTTCAAATAAATTTTTATAATGACTGATGTCTCAGTTCTACTACACAGCAAATGTTGGCACACGACTTGACACATGTAGAATTTATTTCATATTATACTAATGACAAAAAATACTAATACAGTGGGATGCAAAAAGTTTGGGCAACCTTGTTAATAGACATTATTTTCCTGTATAAATCGTTGGTTGTTACAATAAAACAATGTCAATCAGGTAGGAATGAAGTAAGACATTAATAGAAATAAAGAGTTGTATGTTGACATGTAGACCTTTCCTTGCTTAAATCATTGTTAATATTTTTGAAAAATTAACCCGTGATAAGACAGCTTATCATGATACAATATGCTAGATAGAACCACATAGCTAAAAGTGAACCAAACTGTTCACAATTTTATCTAGCTCTCAGTTTTAAGAAAGGCTGGTGACCCCTGTTATAGAGTCTGACAGCTGCGGGGATTATATACAAATATTCAACTATACCAGAATTAAACCAGGTCTAAATAAACAAAAAGGAGTGAGTATCACTACAAAGATTAACCCACAATGGTCCTCATACCACAGTTTGATATCAGGAAACACCGAGAGCATACACTGATATGACACCACAGCCATGCTATCATTGCAAACACTGATAACAGCATAAATCGAATTAAATCGGGACTTGATGAGTCTAGTATCACTAGAAATATTATAAACAGTCGTCTCCATACCACAGTTTGCTATCAGTAAACTCCGATGGCATTCACTGATAGCATACCACATCCATGTTAGCAGTGTATAAACAATAGTTTAGCATTTATTAGCACAAGTATCAATAAAGGACTGCCATACCGTGCAGATGGACAGGCGCTCTGCAGCTGCAGCTCCTGGAGCAAATGCTGTCATTTAGGGCGTCTGGGCGTTTTTGTTCACGTACTATCGGCGTTTGGTGTGAACATAACTGAACACTGATGACGTTTTATTTTTGCTGTATTTATATATTCATGTTTCACTTCGAGAACTGCCACATTAGGCTATGTAATGCTACAGTTCCCTATTAAATAAAGATGAGCGACCCTCCAGGATTCCGCTGATCATAAACCAGCAGTTGTGTTGGTCTAAATTTCAAGTTTTCTACCAAGTCTTACTAAATTCATTTTAAAATACATCACCCCAGATGGGACTCGAACCCACAATCCCTGGCTTAGGAGGCCAGTGCCTTATCCATTAGGCCACTGGGGCTATATCGGCGGCAGGTTGTTATATGATTTCTAATACAATATTTTAATGCACTATCGTGACGATAAATACAGATTAAACCGTGGTGCTTGGTATATATTACGTATAACTGTAGGGCAATAGAATGGGATGGGATTACATATTGATGGACTTTCCCTTGGATCTTAAAAACGCGCTTATTAGTTAAGTCGGAAAGCAACATTTCGTAAAAACGAAGTTTTTGCAATTATTTCAGCATTTGCTCTCGTCTCTTGAATGCGCTAGCGGATGGTGCAAACCCTCTTTGATCTCCCGACTGGTGACAGCGCTTCCTGAGAAGGAACCAGCCTCGTTTGTTTTCCTCCTCCCTATTCAGCACAGTCAGGAGGAATGGTAGCCAGTTAGCTTCTCAGACAGCAGCTGTTGGATTAACTTGTTACCGCTGTTTGGCATTCGGTTGTTCTGTCACAATAATGAATTTACTGCCTTCAAATCCGCACGGGAATGGACTCCTCTATGCTGGATTTAACCAGGATCATGGTATGAAGCGTCGTGGTGGGGGGTTTGTCCTCCCAAACGTGATTTGGGAGCATCGTTGATGCTAATCTATCACTACTGAGCCAGCGTCTTCAAATATAAAACCTAAAATAACAACTGCAGTTTTTCACGTTCACATATTGTAGTCCATTGTGAAAATATGGCTACGTGCTCTCTCTTCTTGAAACATTAACTTTAAGCGCTCAACGTTAATACTAGCTTAGGCTAACCTATCCGAAAAATAGTTAGCGTTTTTGTTTTCAGCTAACCAGTTATCGAGTCTTAATTAGAAACTAGAAAAATTGGTACAGACATGATAAAAAATGGTCGAATTCTATAACGAGGAAATTAACTAACTGATTTGTATTTAAACTTAGCACAAATGCTAATATAAGCTAAGTTTTTATCGCACTAGTCATTACTGTGACCACAACGGGTGTCAGCAAGTGTTAGCTAAGCAATGCTAACAGCTCCCTTCGGTAAATGAACGTTAAACCGACATTAATGCACCTTAATTGCATAATTTTATGTTAGCTTTCCCGGTGATCAGTTTTTCGTTATGACTGTCCATTTTCTAAAATACAGATAACATGTTGTTCATTTGTAGTTTACGTTAAATCGACATTTTCCTAGCTCCCCACCCACCAACGTTTACACAGGCCGTAAAGTTGGAGTGTGATTCTATCATAACCTTTTGTTAAAGTTACTCGTCAGCCACATTTGTGAAGATTGAAGTTAACTTATTGTTACTACACTATGGGGCCATGGCACTAAACGTCACTGTCGTCGTTGTCAACATATGATGCGGCAGTTTCATATGAATTCCAGAAGAGATCCAAACACTTTCTATATAAGGGCTGCACTTGTCTATGCATCTCATTCTTCCCAGTGTCCTCATGTAGTGCGTTCTCATTACTGTAAATCTTGAGATGACCTGATATTGTAAAGTCATTTACGAGAACCACATTGTATGGCAACAACAGTGGATTAACCTTGTGTTCATCTTGTGATTTCTGCTGTTTGACCTCGGTGTCTCTCTACAGGATGCTTTGCCTGCGGTATGGAGAATGGATTTCGTGTGTACAACACGGATCCTCTCAAAGAGAAGGAGAAACAAGGTAACATGACTGCAAAGATTGGTCATATTTTTTGTTGGTAGGGATTTTACGCCTCAGACTTTGTAAATACTATTTTCTACAGTCACTGGTTTGCTCACATACTAGATAATGGATTAGAAGAAGCAGTGTGGAAATATTAAACCATTTTAAAAAGAAGTCAGTGACAGGAAAACAGTCTTTGAAAAGAAATTCCACAAGAATTCCTTGATTTAGTTTAATTTGAAGAGGACAAATATAATAAAAATGGACTAACACTAACAATGGGCATACTTGTCTGTTCACGTGAATGGATAAGCACCCATACTTTGTTAGAAATATTAAAAAGTATCATACTTATATATGAGTATAAGTGCTGCCTTTCCAGTAAAATCCTCTACCATCATGGGCTGCAGCTGGTGACAGTAGCCCCCCTTCAGTTTTTGCAGTTCTTGATGGACATTCCTTGTGAAAGTGGATTGTCGGCTGCAGTCAAAGACTGTGGAGTTGGAGTCTATCTGATTGCAAGACTCAAGACAGTTGAGTGAAAATGAGGACCACCAAAAAAGCACCCTGAAAAGCCTGGATAGGAAGGACAGGAACTGGCTGTCTAGCAGCAAGTGACCCTAAAATAAGAGTGAGGGCATTGTCCAGTATCAGAGTACACTTGGGGAGCCTTCTTTATAGCTGGGTAACACACCCTACTAAAGTCCATGTGTGGGGAAACCCAGCGATCTTTACATACAGCTGTCTGCATGAGAAGGCACATTGAGTGATGATATATTTTTACTTTACAGTTTGATTTAAATAATTTTCTTAGTACATAATAAATCATAAGATATGCTTTATCACAGAAGTTGGTAATTTCCTGTGTTACAGCAGTAAAAACAACACAAAAAAGCCAAACAATGTATAGCTCAATAAAATAAGATAAGATAAGATAAGATAACCTTTATTAGTCCCACACGTGGGAAATTTGTTTTGTCACAGCAGGAAGTGGACAGTGCAAAAGTTATGACGCAAAAATTAGAATACAATAAGAATAAATACAGTACACAGCTGTACAGAATAGAATAAAATAATATACTATATACGAATGTAAACGATGAATACCATACAGTGTAGAGTTCAGTGATTTAAAACAAAGGCAAAATAATTGTTAGAACTTGGCGGATGCTGCTCACAGGAAGTCAGTGTTGTAACTGCATTGCAAGTCCTGAAACATGGAGGACATTTCACCCAGCACATGGCTAAGACAGCATGTGACCAAGCACATGACCTGCACTTCTTTAAACTCAAATTTAACTGCTTTAGGTCTGCAGTCTCTCCTTTCTCTGAGCTAACCCACAGTTAAGAGACTGCAAGCAGTGCAGTTTTTTGTTTGTTTTTTTCTTTTTACCTACTACTGTCACTTACTGTATTTTACAGTATTTTACATTACTGCCCATTAATGTCATTTTCAGAATTCCTCGAGGGTGGGGTTGGCCACGTGGAGATGCTGTTCAGGTGTAACTATTTAGCACTAGTGGGAGGAGGCAAGAAACCCAAGTACCCAACTAACAAAGGTATGTTTTGTCAGCTTTGTTTGCTTTACTGTCAATACTGGATTTAAATCAGTCCTGTAATCTGACAAATGATCACTTTTAGATATTAAGAAAGATTCTTTTTTTTTCTGTCATACACAGTGAGAATCTCACCTGTTTGCTATTTGTACTAAAAGCCACAGATTATAAATGCATACATTCACCTGTCCACTCTGCAGCTTTTGTTCCAAAGGGTGTTAACTATGGATTTCAGTGGGATGTTGCTGTTAGTACTTAAAGTAATGTTTTGAGAAATTACAATGGAAAAGAAGCAAAACACATATCAGTTTGGTGGGATATCTCCAGGTCCAAGGCAGATAACCCTTTGTTTTACTTTTCCACCATACTTTCACATTTTGCACAGTATGACTAAGGTCTGTTAAATGCTGTATATGTTGCAACACTAAAATGCCACTTCCTGTAGAACATGCAGTATGTTTTATATATGTGACGGCTTTTTTGTTCTCCAGTGATGATCTGGGATGACCTGAAGAAGAAGACTGTCATTGAGATTGAGTTCTCAACAGAAGTAAAAGCAGTGAAACTTCGACGTGACAGGTAGCTCAGTTATTATTGCAGCAGTTTCTAATGATTTTGTTTCTCTTTTTTGTATTCTGATCTTTTTGTTTGCTGATAGCGTGGTTGTTTTTATTCACACTCCATTTTAAAAAAAGAGTAAATGAATAAAATAAAGGATCTTAACATCAGTGAGACAGGCTGATAAAGATTTAAATCCAAAAAATGAACTCTTAAATTTTGTTTTTCCTTTTTTTTGGCATTACTTAATAGTTTACATTTTTGCTTGTGTGTCGGTTGTCCCTGGTTCTTAGGATTGTGGTGGTCCTTGACTCAATGATCAAAGTGTTCACCTTTACCCACAACCCACATCAGCTACATGTGTTTGAGACCTGCTACAATCCCAAAGGTCAGTTTACCCTTTGAATAAAACTGTGACTTGCTCAAGCTATTAAACCATGCTGATTCTTTGGAAACGTATTAATCACCAAAACTGTAGTCCCAAATGTTCTACTGCTCTGGTCAAAAGAATAAGTGAAAAAAAACTGAGCTCAGTGGCTAAAAATGTTCCTTTTGTTTAAGAGCAACAAATCTTTTTTTTTTTTTTTGTGGAAGTACTGTTCTTCAGGTGTGTGACATTTTCAACACTTGCTCGCTTTCTCTCCTTGTCCTCCTCAGGTCTGTGTGTGCTGTGTCCGAACAGCAACAACTCTCTGTTGGCCTTTCCTGGGACGCATTCAGGCCACGTACAGATTGTGGACCTTGCCAACACAGAGAAGCCTCCAGTTGACATCCCTGCCCATGAGGGGGCACTGTGCTGCATAGCGCTCAACCTTCAGGGCACAAGAATAGCTACTGCATCAGAGAAAGTACGGACTTTAGAAAATTAAGTAAAGTAGTAGTAAAGGGACACTCCTTCAGTTGTGTATTTTGCTGTATTTCTTACTAACCTGTGTTCTGTGTTATATTTCCACAGGGGACACTCATTAGAATTTTTGACACATCTGCAGGTCAGCTCATACAGGAGCTAAGACGAGGCTCACAGGCAGCTAACATTTACTGGTAAGTGCTTAGCACAATGCTAACAGCATGAGAAACATGTCAAAATGATTAAATAATAAGTTAGCAAGCTAGCTCTGTCAATGTGGAGGGCTAGTTGCTCTACTCTGAGTTCCTGTTGAATGGCTGAACGTCTTACCCTATCTTTAAGTCAAAGACCAGCCACCCTTCAGAGAAAGCTAATATTTGCTGCTTGTATCAACAGTCTCATTCTGTGTGTAGGAACATAGACTAACCAATAAATCGACAACTTTGATTTTATGCTCAGCTTTTTGTTTATCACAGCGGACCACTACAATCTGTCTTTCAATCTCCCACTTCCCTCACTCGTGAACAAGGCGCCAAGATACTTAAGTCCTCCACAGGCAGCCGCTTGTCCTTGGCCCAGACAGGGCACTCCACCCTTTTTTGGCTGAGAACCATAACCTCAGATTTGGAAGTGTTAATTTTCCTTCCTGTCGCTTTACACTCTCCTGTGAACCGCCGTAGTGCTAGCTGGAGGTTAGCTCGAGGCTTAGAGAACCATGTCATCTGTAAAATGTAGAGATGTGATACTGAGCCCACTAAAGTTGTCTGCAACCTGGCTATGCTAGAAATTCTGTCCATAAAAATTATGAAAAGAATCAGAGAAAAAAGGCAGCTCTTGTCGAGGTCCAGCCACCCGCTGGGAATAAGTCCAGCTTGGACTTAACAATGTGGACCAAGCCTTCATTGTAACTGTACAGTTATTCAATTCAATTCAATAAAACTTTATTGATCCTGAAGGTTGACCCCGAAGGAAATTGGGTTAAGGCTGCCGACCTTTGCCAGCGCCGACTTACCCTTCTGACCATACATACATTACACAAACATCACATGGGGAAGACAGGTC
Organism: Aulonocara sp. 'chitande type north' Nkhata Bay; assembly: GCF_057382095.1. Taxonomy (NCBI): domain Eukaryota; kingdom Metazoa; phylum Chordata; class Actinopteri; order Cichliformes; family Cichlidae; genus Aulonocara; species Aulonocara sp. 'chitande type north' Nkhata Bay. The sequence goes on from NC_141351.1 coordinate 819,628, forward strand.
AGAGAGGTATAACAATGGAAAATGCACCACATGAGGAAAGATAAGGAGAAAAAAAATAACTCCCCCCAGACTGAGCTCCAACAGGGAGATCAGTTTGAGAACAGAAAAAAAGACACCTCTGCACATAGCACATGAAAAAACTCTTAATACACCAAAGAAACACATGACAAGCAACAGGGGTGGGTAAAGGGTTAGAGACAGCCGATTTAGACAGTACATCCGGGCCTGCAGCCTGTGCGCTGGTCTCCTTGATCCACCGTCAGCATCGGAAGGGAATAAGCGTCGAAGGCGTTTGGAAAGGGAGGGGGGATGAGTGTGTGCATATCAGTGTATATGTATGTGTGTGCGTGTCCAGAGTTCAGCTGAGACAGTGTCCTTCGCCCTGCTAGGCTAAGTAAACAGTCTTCCAGCCAACCCAGGTGGCCTTGCATGGAATGGGAAGGAACAGACTCAACACAGTCGTTATCAGAGTGTTGTTGTTCAGCTCCAGGCTTGAGACCGCCGCTGGCGCCGAGAGGGTCTCCGCATGAAGTGATGATGGTTTTTACTTTAGTGCGAACAACTCATATGAATTTCAAAGCTGTTCTAACAGTCCAACACTGGTCTCTCAATCTCCCGTTGGAGAGCCACGAGCTTTCTATGATGTTATCCAAACTTACGTTCCGTGATGTTGTCGTTCTTTTTGCTCAAAGAGCAGGTTCTGAGAACTCACGACCGCAGTGCACTTCCCCAAGATGTGATCGAATTTGCGCTCAAAGGTGTTATTCGAGCTAGACCCTCCAGATGTAATCCAGTTTTTCACTCAGAGGTCTTGTTCTGAGTATTCACGGCAGCCGTGCGTTCTCCAAGATCTTCTCCGTGCTGCACTCAATGAGCCCATTTTGAGAAACTCACGCCTCTTCCCATCATTTCAATCCCAGCGGGCAGCCTTGTGGGGTTTGAACAGCCGGTTCCGCTTCCTTAATTCTTCGATAAGCCTGGGCCAAGCCAGCTCCGATCCGCCAGAACCCTGTTATCATGGTTCCGAATAGGTAGATATCTTCAGCAGTCAGCCTCACCCGAGCCCAGACTTCTCGTTGAGAAGGGGTGTCAATTGAGCCGAGCCGAGGTACCCATCACTGCCTGTTGCCTTTTAATGAATGCAGCTCCAGACTGGAACGCAGCTCCTGTTCAAGAGACTGGTTCTAGGGTCCTAGCTTGAGTTGAACACTGAATATTATCTAGCCAGTGCCTTTCACCCTGACACACTGCCTCAAGTTCCTTTCCCACCAAAAGGTGAGGTTCCTTGTCCTAGCCCAGCCTCTATAGCCAGGGATTGGACTGAACAGGGCACCTGACAATATGCAGAATGGGCAGTATGGTCCCTCCTGCTGGTGATGAGTCTACAGGAGGGATTCCTATATAATTTGGTCTTAGGAAGAAATCAGGGTATGGGCTGTACTGTTTTGAAAGCTTTAACTATATCTTTCAGTGCCTGTCTAGCAAAGCTTTAATGGAATGTACTTACTGTGTCGCACACTCATTAATAGAGCAACCAGTTTGCAGGTTTTACTTTGTCCCTCTGTGTATCTGAGTCACTGAAAGTGTGTTATTTTCTTGGTCTACTGTCTTTTCAGCATTAATTTTAATCAGGACGCGTCCCTCATCTGTGTGTCCAGTGACCATGGCACAGTGCACATATTTGCTGCAGAGGACCCAAAAAGGAACAAACAGTCAAGGTTGGTCTTTGCTTAAGTGTTTCTTTTTTCTGAACTTGGATGATGAGAAGAATCTGTTGCGTAGTAATTAAATCCGATGCAGTGTTATAAACATAAAGCCTAAAACACCCTGTTTATCTTTGTCTCTGCAGCTTGGCCTCAGCCAGCTTCCTGCCTAAATATTTCAGCTCTAAGTGGAGCTTCTCCAAGTTCCAGGTCCCCTCAGGCTCTCCCTGTGTGTGTGCCTTTGGAACAGAGCCCAATGCCGTCATAGGTAGGTTCCAGACACATGTGATATTTTCTGTAATGTCCAACTCATCGTCTGATCATGTAACAGTGTTTGACAGTTGCAGACGAGGACAGAATTATTACCCCAACCTGTTAAACAGAGTGAATGCTTTCTAACAGCTTTTCCAAACACCCTAGTTTGATTTGGATGTTTGCATTTTTCTACTTTGCACACAGAAACAAGAATATTCAGTTTTGCTCCTGACTGCTTCAGGTTTTCTTTCAAAATCTTCACATATCCTTTTTTCTTCATGATTCCTTCTACCTTGTTAGATTCCCAGTTCCAGATGCACTGAAGCATCCCCAATACCTCCACCGTGTTTCACTCTGTGGGGCAGTGCTCCATAGGTTAGATGCCTCTTCCTTGTTTCTCCAAACATAAGCAGCGTCTCTGTGGCCACAAAGCTCTAGTTTAATATCATCTGACCAGCAGAATGGGGAGGGATGGCACTGATTTTAGTCTGTTTTACACAGCAACTCTGGATGGCTATAACAAAATATCGTCTTAAAATGTATTTTTATTGTAGCTAGCTTATTGTCGCTCTATATCTTTCTTTTAAAAACATTTTAGTTTATGTTCTGGACTTCTCTCTTTTCCTCCTCACACTCAGCTCCAGCCACGTTAACATTTCCTCATAGATTGTAGTTCCACAAATGACTTCAGCTCTAAGCGTTTCAGCTAAGGCTCAAGTGCTGCTCTCATTAAAAAACAGCTTGATTACACACATGTTGTTTCATGGCTTAATCCATGGACGAAAAACTTGCTTTAAGTGTTTGGTTCTTTTATCTTCAACTGTCAAAACAAAGCCCATAGCATCATAATGGATATTCAGGGTGCCCTGAAGATCATGGTTCCACAAGAACAGCTGAAGACTCTGCCTCAGTTCTACTTTTGGAAATTCTAGGACCCATATGTCAGCCTGCAGTCTAAAAGTGAAGTGCTATACTGGGTTTATTTACTAATATACGATGAAATCTGTGCTATATGATTGGTGGGGCTGATCGTTCAAGACTCTGTATGTGAGGAATAAGATGAACAAAAATGGGTGTCTTGGACAGTTTGCTATGATTTTATTTCATGTTGTGTCCTAATTGCCTAAACCTGATGTTGCGTTTGAGAGAGCTCATTAGATCACAACAAACGTTTGAATTTATTGGTCTTTTCTCACTCTTGTGAGATTGACTTGTATGGGCACAAAGCGCACAATCAGTCACTGAGTTTTAGTTGTACTGCTGCTTCTCTGGCTCTCTTCCATGGTGTGTCTTTGTCCCGTCTTCCTTCCTTCACCCCAAGCTGGTCATGGTAGATGGCCGCACCTCCATGAGCCTGGTTTTTCTGGAGGTTTCTTCCTGTTTAAAGGGAGTTTTTCCTTCCCACTGTTGGCAAAGCGCTCGCTAATAGGGGGTCATATGATCGTTGGGGTTTTCTCTGCTTCCTCTGTATTATTGTAGAGTCTTTACATAACATAAGTTATAGATGCTGTCATTTTACACATTTTAGTTTTGCCTATTTTTGCCTCTTTTCCACTAGAACCCACTCAACTCTGTTCTGCTTGTTTGTAGTTTTCAATTACAATTGAACACCACCTTGAGTCGTTATGGCAAGGCAGACTATTTTCTTCATTGCCAGGTTTAAAAGTGGCAGGTTTGATTCTTGTGATGGAGGCACTCTCATGACTCATTCAGTGACATCACTACTAGGTACCTGGTAAGGTGCTACCACCTAATGGAAAACCCTAAAAGCCAAGTAGAGTCAAGTAAATAGGCCTTTGTGAATTTGGTACCCATCAGCTATTCACCTTCTCTTCCTGGAAACTAGCTAGTGCCTGATTCACTGAGGAGCAGTGTTTGGTCATGTCTGACTTTTGTTGTGATTTGGCGCTATATAAATAAAATTGAATTGAATAGTCTGTCAATCATGAAAAAGCAATATTTTGTAATTTTTATAACTTCCTAATCTGATGTAGTACCATGTGGTGAATTCTGTGTGTGGTATTGGTACAAACACTCATTTTTAATTTTTTTCTCCTTCTCCTCAATTTATAGCTATTTGTGCTGATGGCAGCTACTACAAGTTTCTGTTCAACCAAAAAGGAGAGTGTTCCAGAGATGTGTATGCCCAGTTCCTGGAGATGACCGATGAGAAAATATGACCTTTGACCTCTCTTCAGACTTCCTATTAAACAACCTGTTTTGTTTTTCTCTACAGTCTTTTTATTTTCAAGGCAGTTAGAGAAGTTTTTTGTTTCACTTCTCGCTATCTTGACAGACTCTGTAAAAAGAGCATTAAATGAAGGGAGAACAAGGAAAAAGAAAAAAGGAATTTTTTGGGGTGGGAGGGGGCCTCTATGGAAAGGTGGTTGGCTGGAGGTATGAACAGTGATTCAGATTTCATCGACCTGCACTGAGGGACACGGACGATTTCCTCCTAAACAAAACACAAGGGGAATATAAAAGACAAAGTTATTTTTTGAAAGGACAACTTGCCGCTTTTTAAGACGTCTTCCGAGGAATTTACAAAGGATGGATATTTTTAATCACACAGATGATTCTGATAGTTAGAATGAGAATTTAGAGATTTTTGTCAACTAACACCACCTGACCTAACAATAGGGAGTGCCTCTGAAACTGGAGAGAATCTGTATGTGTGCACATATTGTTGTCTCATATATATCAAGTATTTGTGTATACTAGTGTACCATACTAAGCGTTTAAAAGCAGGATCAGAATGAAGATGACTGTTTTTCTTCACTTTGGTCTTAATTATCTGCAGAAACATCTACAGCCCCAAACAGAATGCCACCTTAGTATTACTAAATTTTCTTGTAGACATTGTATATACACAACCTGCCAGACAGAACTTCTACTCACAAACTGTACAGAATAGTAGCAAAAGAAATCACTCGTCCTTGACATTGTGCAATACATAATTTCCTTAATTATTATTTTTTGTTTTGTTTTGCAGATTTTTTTTATATTTGCCTGATCAACACAGCTTAAAGAATTTGGCATATTTGTAAATAGTTATCTACCTTCTTGTTGAGTGAAGAGTGATACATGTCTGTATGGTAAATGTGAAGCTACAGAACACAGCTGGTTAGCTTTAGCTTAGCATAAGGTCTGGATGAAGGTGTCTAAGTCTGTCAATCAGTGCTTTTCAGTTTGTTTAAACAAAAGGGTAAAAATAACACATTTTGTCACTGTTACTTACACCACTTTGGTTAGTAGTAGTAGTTTTGTTGCCATAGGAACATATTGACATGTCAGCTTTGTTGACTGATTGTAGCAAACGACATGACATTTTTTTAATGGCACTAATTTTTCACAAATGGAAAGAAGGAAAATTATTGGTTGTTATTAAAAGAGTTTAAAAGAGTTTCCCGGGCACTAAAGGTAAAAACAAAAGTTCCAGCAAAATTGATACTTTCTCAGTTGGTTTGGCCCACATTTTGCACTTTGACAATAAATACATTTAGTTCTTGTTACAAACTCAAAAAGAGGATGACAGAAGACTAGTTGACTGTAATTTCTCTATATAGAAACTAGCAGAGTTTTTCCTGTTTAAACTTATGCTAATTTAAGGTAACTGGCTTCTAGTCTTAGCATCCCATTTACCCGATAGATAATGAAGCCTTGGCATTCAAGTGACTCAGCATTATCTCCACATTTTGATTATTTATTTATTTATTTAATTTGTTCAGTTTGTGAAAGCAAAGTCCTTTTTCTTTTCTTTTTTTTCAAAGTGGGAGTTCAGTGAAAAGAGTAATACTCTTAAGTCTGTACGGTGAATCAAAAGCTTTGGCTGGTAGCAGTTTAGCTAAGTAAAGCAGAAAGAGTGGAAATAATTAGCACAGCTTTGTTGAAAAGTAAAACAAGTCACTAACCAGCCCTTCTAATAAACACCTTCTAGTTCAGTAATTGAGGTCATGAAACAACTTTAAGTGTTCAAATAGAAAATTTATTTTTGCATGTGTATAATATAAAAAAGAAAAAGCTAACTAGCTGCTAGCCTTAGTTTTCTGTTTACCTCTAGAATATTCAAATCTTTTTGCAAAAAATCCACATTTACCAAAATGCTGAAATGTTAAAAGTGAATGTTGAGTGAATGTTTCTGCCACAACAGGGAGCTTAATAGCCAAACAAATATATTTCCTTAATAAATAACAAAAAAAAGTTTGCTAGCAGCAGCTGAGATCAACTGTAACATTTAAAATTTGCTTTAAGAATGCACTTGTATTCAATATTCAGCCCAGTATGATTAATCAGAAATGTCCCTAAAGATCACCATGTTATTTTTGGTAAAAGTAACTTCACCTCTTCACTCTGAAGCTAATTCAGCTAATGCAAAGTGAAGTGCTGTGTTGTTTGTTGGGCCATAAATTCAAATTCAAATTTTATTTGTCACGTACACAGTCATACACAGTACGATATGTAGTGAAATGCTTGGACAACTGCTCGTGACCTAAAGAAAACAAAAAAGGAAAAGGCTATGAATAAGATAGGAAATAAATATGAGAAATTAAAAAGGGTAAATTTAACTAGGAAGGAATAAAATATAAATTAAGGTTAAAAATGAAATAACTGTACAACACAAATTAGAATGAAGGGTAAGATCTCACTCGGCCAGCTCGGATCCGGAGTTAAAAACTTCGAATTGTGAGTACATTGTATACCAATAGAAACAAGAGTGTCACTGTCATACCTAATGTACCCAATGGTGATGATTTTGCCGATTTAGAAACGCTGAAAACTAACTTAAAAAACAAAGATAAAGAAAAAGTGGTCGGAGCAGTCGTGACGGCAGCCGACCTCACCGGCGCCATCTTTCATTCATTCATAAATGGGACATCTCAGTGTGGATCCAACTCGGTTGAACTTGTATAAGCCACGCTGTTAATGGGTGCTGTTTTCCCCCCTCTCTCTCCATTTGTCAGCTGCTTGACAACATTTTGTTGATTCATTGCAAAATTTACATCACGTGTGTCACTTTTTGGGTCGCATTGTACTTTTGTAGGTGTAACGCTGAATATACACGGGACTTGGCGGGTACTGACTACAGGAGGGATGCTGCACAAACTGAAAAGCCAACCTGCTTCTTACACACGCAGAATGATTGTAAAACCTGCATTTAAATTTGTGAATAAAATTTTTAAAATTTTTCAGTTATAATAATGTGCTGTTTCATGCCTACTGTGACGTGGAAACCACATGTAACACACTGAATCTGTGTAACTGTTGACTGTCTTACTGCTGTTTTTAATCACATCAGCACTGGCCCTGCAGCTAACTAATATTTTAAGGATACATTTGGTAACAAGATCAGCATTTTGGGCACAAAATTTACTAAAAAGTGTGCGAATTGGAAAGTCATAGAAGTATGGATACATTTTAAAAATTGTGTAACTTGAAGCTTTGAATAATGGCCAGAGCAGAGGTTGCACTACAAAGGCAACTTTGTGTCAAACTAATCCCTATAGTATGATAAAGTTAAGTATTTAAATTGCCTGGCAACATGACCTGGAGCTACACCACTGAATCTGCCATTTTTTATTTCACTTCTGGAGCAATAACTTCTTACAGTTATGTCCTGCTAAAGCTACTGCAGCCATGTTTCTCATAAACAAATGGAAGCTTTAACTACACATGAAGTAATCATTTACAGTTGGCATCAAGTGTGTGTTGCTGCATGCTGATTGGCACGGTTACCCCTAAAAACAGGGAAGTCTTCAGTGTTTCATTTCAACTAAGATGTTTTATTGATAATGCATTTGTCAAAACAAAAACAATAGTTCCAAATAAATATTTGTGTCGTTCAGTTGAGTTCACTGCTTTTCACTGAGAGCTATCATAGTAGCAACCGCTGCTATGGTCCTGGCTCAACTGCAGTGAATGCCCCCACTTTCTTAGCCATATATGGTCACTTTTGGCTCCAGAAAATATAGATCTGGCTAAAATATTAAACTGTAGTCTTCAAAGTAAATACCAATGCATTACATCAGAACGGGCATGTCCATCCTTCATATTCAGTCAAAAATGCATAAACTGCACTTGCTGTGTAAAGCTCTAAGCACTACCAAAACAAGCCCTCCTACGCTTGATCAATACACCAGAAACAACTGTACCTGTGACTTTGTTAAACTTCCTTTTAATCACATTTCAATGCATCCAATTCATAATTAAGAGAATGTCCTAAATTTGAATGCTATGGTTGACTGATTGGAATTTTCTTAAAATATCTTTACAGTTCAACCAACTGTAAATTTAAGGGTTTCTACAGGTGATCCAGTATACCTGTACACCTTTTCATAAACATAAATGTCACATTCAGACTGGAAATGTGTGAGCCAGTGTGTTTGTTCCTTTAGGAAAACTGTAAAAGGACATTTCCACTGCCTTCCTTGGACAATTTAATGTGAGGAATGCTTTCTGAAGCCTTTAACAAAACTTAACATGCCTCACCTCCACCCCAGATGTCCCCATCGTTCCATCAAAAATTTTAAAAAACTGAGACTGTGAGTTTGCATCATTTGCCCAGCAGAAAAGGCGTTTACTCAAAGAAATACAAACTAGGAGATTGTGTTTTAAATAAATTTATAAAAAAAAAGAAAAGAAAAAAAAAGAAGCATTTTTCCACTGAAGCAGAACAAACACCTATCACTTGCTTTTCTTTGTGTAACATAGAATACAATCTGAATAGACTTTTTTTAGTAGCCTGAAAGGAGTAAAAGAATCCAGCCAACAGACTGCCAACTTCAACACAAAGGTAACAAAAAACAGCCAATAATGACAGGAAAACAAAACAAAGGAAAACTAGAAATATACAAATTAAAAAATGCAATTTAAAAAAAAAAGAAAAAAGAAGAAAGAACTAGAGGTTAAGTGCAGCACTGGTCAGAATCAGTGTAGATCCAGTCAAAATTTTCTTCAGTTCCATAGTCGGATAATCTGCTCAGGTACATTGTTTCTAGAACCATAACATGCAAGCTCAATGAAGCATACGGTCAAATACACATGGGAATATATTTTTAACTCTTAGGCTATTTGTAAAATATGAAAATTCTGTAGATGTACAGTGATTAAAGGAATTTAATTTGCATGAATGAGCAGAAAAACAGGCATTAACTCCATAGTGTTTTCAATAAAAGGAAAAAAAAATTGGAGACTACATTCATTTCACCGAACAGAGCCCACATACAAAAACAGCAATATTAAAAAAAATAAATTATTAAAAAAAACAAACAAACAAAAAGAAAAATAATGTTGTAATGACGCCACTTATAGCTTTAGTTATCTTATTACTAGATAGTATCTGTGCCTCGGGAAATGGAGAAAGACTCAAAATATCCAAAGATACACTTGTACAACAGAATACTGCATATCTACTCACAACTGGGTTAGCTAGGTCGACATGGAGGCTAGCTGCCGAAGATGGGAATGTCCACACGTACACACACACACTTCCCCTTGTGGAATACACTACTGGTGAGATCACTTGTTTGCTGTTTCTATCTGACACACAGTTAAGCGCTTGTCTGTAATGCTACCAGGATAAGACTCCTTGTCTTCTTTGGGTGAGTTTTGGGACTCATTGTTGCTAAAATACAAAAAAAAAAGAAAAAAAAAGCCTCTTTTTTTCCTTTAATGTGGATTTTCAAATCTTTTTTCCTTTCTGTGCTTCCTCTCGCCATCTGGGTCTCAAACATTGGGCATTTACAGTCGTCAGTAACTCTCTCAATTCCATTTTTAGGTTTGGTCTTTTAGTTTTTGCATCACGTTTCGTGGTCGGAAATACATGGAGGAGAGGTCGAGAAGAGTTTGCACATTCTGTAGTCCTTCGCTTTTTGGCACCTTGGAGTAAGATAATGACACCAGGTCAGATGTGTGGCTCAATGCGTACAGGAGAGCAGGGGTCAGGATGCAGATGGGAGCCGTTGGGAGCGGGCGGGCTACTTGTCGCCGACCTGCTCACTGACCCCTCCTTCTCCCGCTCTGTCCGTGGTGCCGTTGTTGCGGTTGGCAGCCGCTGCTTCGTTCTCCTCTTCCTCCATTTTCACCCTCTTTGTCTCAGGCTGGTCTTGCAGTTCTCCGTTCTGCCTTTTAGTGGGGAGGGAAGCTGAGGCTGAAGCGTGAGTTGCCAGGAGATGCAGAGGGTTTGCAACAGCTGGTGGGAAAGAAGAGAAGATGAATAAGGTTCAATATGGAGTGTTATAGTCCTGTATTTCAAATTAGTTTAGGAACTTCCAAAACAAACTGAAGCCATCAAGAATGTGAAGAAACAACTGCTGGACTTAACATCCAAAACATCTATGCTGAGGAGATATCAGCTCTGGTTAATACAGGCCTGCACTGTACTTTACTACAATAAAAATGCAATACCAATTCCTACCACAAGGTGGTACAAATAATACATGTAGCATTCACACTGGCTAGAACCCAAAATGAGAAGAGGAAGACATGATCGAGGCAGAAGGAGCACTGATACTGATGTGGAAGGTATCACCAAACAATGGCAGAAGCTCCTGAAAGGCGACTCTTATCACCACTTCTAGAAGGAGTCAAGCTCAGAGAGTTACACAGAGAGAAAATGATCCAAACTAGGACCAAGACAAAGAATGAATTTCCAATGTTCCTTGTACTCTGGTAAGATCAGAGCTATTAATAATAATGATAATAACAATAATACTTCCCAAGTAGTAACAGCTCATCAACGCCCCAGAGTTATGCAAACTGTCAGAATCCTTGTAGCACAGTAGCAGCACTCTTTCACTTTAGTTTAGTAATAACCCCTGACAGGAGCCTCAAACTCGCAGGACCTCAACACCTTCTTTGAGCTTCAAACCTTCTTTGCTCGGTTTGAAGCCACCCCTCCCCCACAGCCCTTGTCAAGTATGCCAATGACAACACTATGGTTCAGCTCATCTCTGATGGAGATGAGACAGTGTACAGGGTGAAGGTAGAGAACTTGTCCCACTGGTGCTCAGAAAACAACCTGACACTGAACGTCCTTAAAACAAAAGAACTCATAATGGACTTCAGGAGGCACAGACAGGTCCACTCCCCTCTCACTATAAATAGAGAACAGGTGGAATCTGTCTCCACCTTCAGGTTTCTTTATCATCACCCTGTTAAAGAAGGCCCACCAGCAGCTGCACTTCATCTGTGTCCCGAGGAACGACAACCTGGACCAGAAGCTGCTGCTGGCCTTCTACCGCTCCTCAGTAGAGCTCTCCATTGAGAACAGGAAGGCTGTGCAGCGGGTAATTAACACCACCCCCCAAAAAAAAAAAAAAAAAAAAAAAAAAAAATCACTGGCTGTCCTCTGCCACCACTGGAGGCCATCACCTCCTGTCTTAAGAAAAGCATTACTACCACCACCTGTTTGACCTGTTGCCCTCTGGTCAGGGACTCAGGTCAGTGAGGTCCCCCACCTCCAGACTCACAAACAGCCTCTTCTCCTGGGCCAATCAGACTGTTAACAAACACTAAAGTGCTTTACAAACCTGAACATTACAGCTAACAGCTAGATTTCTCCATTTCAGCGCAGCTAGCCAGACAGCCAACAGCCACTTACTGCTAGAGACACAGACAGTGGGCAGTATGTTCTCGGCTTTAACATAAAACTCATTGTTGCAGCCTAGGGCAGCACAAAAGTGACCCCTTCAAACTGATTTCTAGTTTTAGTGTCGTTATTTTACTCCCAGTAATTGATTCTGTCACTGGTTAGCTAACATAAACTAATGTAAGCCTATTAGCTGCAACTAACCAAACAATCACATGACGTCATGCTGACAGAACATGGCGCTAAACATGTTTATAAAACTTTAAGCCTTATTTCTTAAACCCAGCTTCACAGACAGAGTTACATCTATGTCAGAGAGCAGAGCTCCATGATGATAATTAGCCTGTATGTGTGTATTGTTTCATGTCCTATTTCACAGTAAATGCGCTCTTTATTTATTAGAACCACTTCCACTAATTCCATAATGCTCCATTTATATTAATTAGATTTCCATTAATTACATTTTTTGGATGGTAGCTCTTGTTCGTTGTAGTCTCTTTATTAATAGGTTCTAAACTATATTTCACCTCGCGATCTGTAATGCAGTTATCGAAATCATTTGTAAAATGAACAAATAATCTTAAATACTCACTAAAACTTACAACTGGTAAAATTAGTTGAAAAATTTAAAAAGTTAACTTTTTCACTGTTATATGCAGGATGGTCTCAAAATCTTCCCGTGATATCGTTGAAAAGTATTGTTACAGCTTCATAATAACTAGTGAGAGGTGACAGGCAGGGTACAAGGAAGCATGTTGACAAATCTATCATGATGCCATCCCTGCAAAAACCCAGTAGAGTTACCAATTAACCCAACATGCGTGTCTTTGAGGTGCACTAGAGCATACCGACAATTACAAAAGCCAGGCATGTACAACAGCAACGGAAATGACCCTGCTGGTTAACGTTGGTTGTAAAACATGTCAAACTGAAGTGGACTCACATTAGTCACAAGGTAAGAGAGACTGTAGATCATTGAAGCTAGGTTATATGGCAATGTTTGGAGATCCTCAACATAGCATCTCCATCTTCTGGCTACATAAGGTTTACATCACTACGATTGCAATATATACAGCAAGGTGCTCAAACATGCCTTCAGATCATTTACTTCAAATGGAACAAGTGTGAATCTGTGTTGTTTTTGAGTCAGCATGTTCATATAATAATTTGTGCTCCAATTCTACTTACAAGCACCATAATTAGCAGAGATCTTTGTATACCATTGGTATCAATATAGACCTAAACTCAATCTGATCATTTACTTTACAGGGAGGATTGCTGCAATCGTTTCTACTATGCATGTTTCTCCAGTACAGGCTGAGATGATTGAAATCTCAGTGGCATACTACAGAAGTAGTTGTTAGGTAGGTGTTAATGATGGTGATTAACTTTCTCTGTTAAGCTGGGCTTTTTGCTTTGGGCTCTATGCACCCTCATAAAAAGAGGCATTACTGTCATGTGATTATTCTTCTCCGAACAAATGATCCAGGTGAGTGAGTCTTATTCCAATCAGACAGTATCAGATCAGCATAATAAAATGATGATAAACATCATCAACAACCTATAAACTACCTGGAAAGAAATAGTGGATTTGGTGCACAGAGCTATAAAATAACCTTTTTAAAATAACTGAAGGTGAATGTTATGAAGGTTATTCTCCTAAAGCCCAATAAAGGAGAGGTGTGGAAAACTGCTTTTGTTTGGTGGCAGATCAAAGAGAAATCAATTGAATTGATTGAACAGCTATCCTTGGTAACAAATTGCCTCCAAATACAACTAAGCAATTTTCTAATCTGTATCCTACTACCTGCAATTCCAGCAATTTAAAATGAGACCTACTGGTAGATTACCATCAAGTATAAACAACATATACACCTTTTCATCATCACAAACTGATTACATGAATTCCAGTGAATGCACAGTTGTGCTTGAGGTACAGCTTAACAACTTGCACATATAAAATGTGTTTGTCCAACACAGACACATGCTGACCATAAAAGAATTTGTTTAAACCAAAGCTCTGAACATAGCCTGCTCTCAACCAGGTTATTTGTTAAGAATAAGTTACCAGTCAGTCTCAGATATGAAGCATCAGGAGACATGACAAGGAATGGTGGAAGAAGCACTCAGATACTTAGGACTAATGGTAGAGGCAGGCCTTTATTCCTATTTTCACCTGGTTTCTAGTTCAAACCTTCACTTCCACCAACCATGCTGTAGGTTTTTTAAAACTGGCCTTTATTAATGAAGTGCTGGTTTGACTGTGTGTGTCCGACTCACCTGTGCTAGCGGCAGTACTAATGGGGACCAGATGGGTCCCATTCTGTGTGATGGCCTTTATTGGGAGTTGGTGCTGACCGAGCGGAGCTTGTTGCACGATGGTAACCGTAGTCAGAGGAGCAGCTTGAGAGCTCTGGATGATACGACTGACTCCACCTATGGAGGAGGCTGTAATGGATGGGACCGGCTCCACTTTTACTGCACACAAAAATATCAAAAATTAGACATGCTCATAGAATCAAAAACAAACCAAAACAACAACAAAAAGAGCACCACCTTTGATCTCCTTGTGCTCTCCGCTTCCATTCTCCTGAGGTTCGCTGCTCACTGCAGAAGCAGGCTGTCCACCAACAGTTGCCATGGTGACAGCTGGGATCTGGTGAACAACATGCACAGTCTGCATGACAGGGGCAGAGCTAACTGTAGTCGTAACAATGGCTGGTGTGGCCATGGCATAGGTCACAGGCTTCATGGTCGTTTGAGGCATCTGGCGCTGCACAGCGATCAATACTGGCTGATTGCTGAGAGGGGAGCCTGTCAAACGGTGTGATAAAGGTTAAAGCAGATGTCATTCACTCAGATAAAGATGTGCAGGAGCACACAAACACTGTACACTGTCACAGAAAAGGGTTTAATATGGGGTGGTGGTGGTACTGCAGTCTTTTTTGTCACGAAAAACTGAAAAATGTGAATGCATCTGTTAAGGCCCACATGTGATCACTCTGCACACACTAGATGTTATATGGTTCATAAAAAGGTAAAAACCTAAACCCAATGTTTTACCTGGGGAGTTCTGTGCAAAGCGGGCCTCTTGGATGACGGCGAGTTTGGGCTGGATTGTTGTGGCTTGGGTTGGGGCTGGTGGTGGAGTTGGCTCTGGCTCCATGGGGACTGGGGAGCCCTCTCTGGACAGGCTGTCTGGGGTCTGGACCCCACTAGAGTGGGCTGACAGTGCCCCAGTGTGGCTTGGAGAAGCTGGAGCACTCCTGGAAAAGTAAAAGTAAAGTATAGTTTTCATCCCAGCCATAAAAAACACACTATATAACTGTACAGGAAACTTTTTACAGTCATGTATGCGTAGCATCAAGATGCTTTACCTGGAGGACAATGGCCCCACAGGGGTCCTGAAGCAGGGCACACCCCTGGGCCTGCGCTTCCTGAAGGCTTGTTCTATCAGCTTGCCTTCAGAGGCGGGGTCGATCCTCCAGAATGAGCCTTTACCTGGTTCTTCCTGAGACCGAGCCACTTTGATGAAATACCGGTTCAGAGACAGGTTGTGGCGAATTGAATTCTACAGAATCAAAATTAAATAAAATTAAGAACTTTAATTAAACTGAAGATTTTGTTGGGGTATCCATGTTTGATAATGCATAACACGCCCATGTTGTTGTACAGGATGATTTTAGCTTGGTGTAAACTGCAATTAGATTTTCCATTTTATTGCGACAGTAACACAGTTTTTAGTCACTTTGAGGCGCATTTGTCAAACCTCACCCATGTGTGTAAATATCAGCATTTTACTGTTAAATCCTGCATCCTGTCAATGAAAAAAAAAAAAAAGTCACTCAGTCAAAGTTCAGAGCATAAATTAGATCCATGTATTAAATCAACTGGGGCATCTTCATACAATAGAAATCAGAGGTGTACTTTCATCTTTAGACAACACAATACAACAAAACCCCCAAACATGCCTCTCGTGTTCATTAACACTGAGGACATAGCCATACTCTGTATGAGCGCTTCATTGTTCCTCCTAGTTCATTGTCTTGTAACGTCTGAGCAGAAAAGCTGCAGCATCTGGCTCTCAATGCTAATTAAAACACACTAGTATGCTGCAGACGACAGGTAACAGCGGAAGACACGTCAACATAAAAAGACACGCGTTTGTAACTGTTTGTATAAGAGTACTGTGTTGTATTGAACTGAACATCAGTGAAAATACATTTAAATTAGGTGAATGACACCCGTTGCCTCCCTTTTAAATGCACCCCTGCATGTTGCTGCTCTCACCAGTGCAGGAGACTGAGGACAGCTGTTGTTAGCTTGCAACATAGATTGCTTGTTTAGTTTAACAGAAATCTGATGTGAACTATTTTCACATCGCCTTGATTTTCACTTTGTCTTAATTCAGTGACGTTATAGTACAGCCTCTTTGCCCTTTGTCACATGTGTTTTAGAGAGGAAAGGCTGAGCTCAACCATGAACTACACTCAGTGGCGGTCGTAGCCTGTTTTGCTGCCCCCCCCACAAAACATATTAAGGATTGTACATTAACATAAAACTGTTGTCGAAATTCACCACACACACACACACACACACACACACACACACACACACACACACGAAGAGAGAGAGAGTATGCATTGTATGCAAACGGCTACCAAACAGCCATCATAATTCGTCATACAATGAGAACAGGACAAATCAACAATTGACAAGGACTAATTAATATTAAAATCTGTAACATAATGTTTGGAGTTTAGTCTGTTACTATTTTTACCATTTCTTTTTGGAGCAACTGTAACCCACATAATTTCCTTAGGGATTAATAAAGTATTCTGACTCTGACTCTGATTGTTTCAGGATGACCTGCCATTATCCAATGACACATCTGCTTACCTGCATCTTTCGCTCGTTTCTCCTCCTCTTCTCTTTTTTCTAAACTGAGCACCAGATGGCTTTGAACTTTTCTTGTCCATCTTCCATTGGTTTTAGTTTTGCACTCCAGTATGAACACCCATCCCTCAACCCGAGGATCACCACAGCATAACCTAACAGACCTACACCTTAGTTCACAGATTCACTTTGTCTAAGGTGTATTTCTGGGATTTCACACAACCCAGGATTCAAATCATGAATACATAATTTACAACATTATGAATGAAATGTGCTCTGTTTGGAAGCAGCCGCCCCCCTCCCCTTTTGACGGGTTGTGTGTGAGACTTTAAATCATCAAACCGTAAATTATAAATTTTAAATTGTTATTGATCCCTTTACCCCGAGTCCTAAAGCGTATATTTATTTTCTTACTGTTCTTATATTTATTGTTTGTTTACTTGCACTGCTGTAACTGGAGCCTCGTCGTCTCGTCTCTACATACTGGACTGTGTGTAGCGGAGGTGACAATAAAGTTTACTTTGACTTCAGCAGCGAGCAGGCGCACCGAGGGCTCTCGCGCTCACTTTTCCAGAATAGAATTTCGAAAAAACATCGGTGCAAATTATAAGTCTGTATCATAATGTCTGGTGTTTTCGTGTTTGTTGTTTTGTTTTTCCATCCATTTGCTTCCGCTTCTCCTTTTCAGGGGCACTGGAGCCTATCCCAGCTGTCATGGGGTGAGAGGCGCGGTACACCCTGGACAGGTCGCCAGTCTGTCGCAGGGCCAACACACAGAGACAGACAACCATTCGCACTCACTTTCACTCGCACATTCACACCTAGTGGCAATTTGGATTATCCGATTAACCTATCCCCACAAGCTGCATGTCTTTGGACAGTGGAGCCGGAGTACCCGGAGGGAACCCACGCAAACACGGGGAGAACATGCAAACTCCACACAGAAAGACCCTGGCCTGATGGTGGAATTGAACTCAGGACCTTCTTGCTGTGCGGCAACAGTGCTAACCACCAGCACGGTGGTTAGCACCATGCCGCCCAAGGTGTTTTGTTTTTATTTTGCGAGTTGGTTATTAGATGCTGCTCCAGCCAGCCAGAGAATCCCCCGCCGCCACGCCCTCTCCTCCCTGTGCCGCAAGCAACAGGCGCACCTCGCAAACGAAGGGCACCCTTACTCCCAGCAAATGGGCGATAGAAAACCGATCGGTGCCTGTGCCATTCCCAATATGCGCTGGCAGCATGAGTACGAGCAATTTTTTTTTTTTTGCCGATGCCCGTGATGCCGCCCCGGGCAACCGCCTGTGTCGCCCGAATCAAAAACCACTACTGACTATACTGCTGATAGCCTGAACTTCACTGATGTTCTCAACCTTGTTGTCAGGGAAACCAATGCTAAATCTGGGCTAAATCTTATAACACACATGCTCATAAGCACATTTTACAAATCCTCATCCCGCAACATTAGTCGGCAACATCTCTTTATTTCTGCACCCCCCAACAACACACCAAAAACAAAACAGTTTATTAGTCAGGGTTTGCTTCACCCAGTTTACAGGTTCACTTACTAACTGTGATTAGTGGAAACACCGTCACTGGCCTGAATGAGCTAACAGCTGGCCATCTAACTTCGCCTGGGGCATCAGGTCATTGGTTGTATTGAACACTGCTTCCATTCCCCAACAGTTATACAAGGTTTGCTGGGATTCTCAGCAATGTGTACATTTTAAAAAGGGATACATTTCACTTTTCAAAATGTACACATTGCTGAGGCCCTAAAACAAGAAATATTTGAAACTGAATCAAACAGAACTACTAGATGAAGAAAGTAGACCGGTGTACTGGGAGGCTAGGTGTAAGAGAAAGCAAAAGGCCTTCTGTTATTTGTATGTGAGTCTGGAGACTAAGGAAGGACAAAAGGACTAGTACTGGCTAGGCAGAGAGATACAGCTGGAAAGGATGTGCAGCAGACTGGGATGATTAGGGATACAAATGGAATGAGATGTAAATGTAATTAACAAGTGAAGACGTAGAGAGTACTTTGTGGAGCTCATGAATGTAGAAAATGAGAGAGAGTAGGACAGATCGAGCAAAGTTAATGAATCAGAGAGTGTGTAGCGGTGAAGAGGAAGTGAGGGCAGTTAGAAAGAGGACAAAGAGTGGGAAAGCAGTTGGTCCAGATGGCATACCTGTGGAGGTATGCAGCTCTGCCAAGTCAACTTCCCTCTAAGAGAGAGGGAAGTTGACTTTTCAACCAGACTGACGTTTAACACAATTCTGGAGAGAGAGGATTGCCCGAGCAATGGAGAAGACGTGTACTGGTACCGATTGTGACGTGCTACTACAGAGAGATAAAGCTGAACCATAAAGCTATGGGAAAGAGATGCTGAAACTAGGTGCGAAGAGTGAGCAGAAGTACAGCTTTAAGCTAAGAAAGTAAACTACAGATGCAAGGTTGGCTTTGAGAGTGCTGATAGAGAAGTACACAGAACGCCAGAATAAGTCACATTGTGTCTTTGTGGATCTAGAGAAAGCATATGATAGGGTTTCAAGAGAGGAACTGTGGTACTACATGAGGAAGTTGGGGGTGGCTGAAAAGTATACAGGGTGGTACAAGACACGTATGAGGACAACATCAGGGATTAGCTCTGAGCCCTTTCCTGTTATCAATGGTAATAGACAGAAGATGAGAATCGATAAACAGATAAGGAGGCAGGAGTCTCAATTGACTATAGTCAAATTGACTATAGTTTGCAGATGACATTGTTATCTGTAGTGAAAAGTCACTAGAAGGGATGTGAATGAGCTACACAGGTGGAAATGTGAACGTGCAAAGAGCAGAGGTAATGCAGACAAAGGGGTTTCATACCTTTGATCAACCATCCAAAGCAACAGACAATGCAGAAGACAGGTGAAGGAGAGTGCAGGCATGCTGGGGTGGATGAAAAGGAATATCAGGTATGATTTGTGAATGAAGGATAGCAGCAAAAGTGAAAGGGAAGTGAAAACCACTATGATGTATGGTTTCAGATGAAGACACTAACAAAAAGACCAAGGAATTGTTGGAGGTGGCAGAGCTGCAGATATTAAGATTTTCACTGGGAATGACCAGAATGGACAAGATTAGAAATGAATACTTCAGGCAGACAGCTCAGGTTGAGTGGTTTGGAGGAAACAACTGGAGAGACAAGGCTGAGCTGTATTTAGCATGTGCAGAGGAGGGATAGTGAATATACTGGACAAAGGATGTTGAAAATGGAACTGCCAGGCAGAAGGAAAAGAGGAAGACCACAGAGAAGATTTGTGGATGTAGTGACGGAGGGTTGGTTTGACAGAGGAGATACTAGAGAGTAAGATGAAGCCAGATAAGATGTTTTGTGGACCTGGAAATAAGAATAACAGATCCTGCGAGATAATTACATTAAAACTATGGCCCTTTCCATTTACAAACATTATGGGGGTAGAATAACACAAATACAATAAAATAATGAAGTTCAGATGTCTATATTGTGTATATGCAGCTTGTTAGTGAAACCACTGAATGAAGCGGCAGCTATGCATCAGATAGTGATGGATATGTGGGTATAGAGCAGGGTGATATGGCCAAAAATATTTATCACGATATATATTTGAAAATTTGCGATAACGATATAACTGACGATATAATTAATGCGAGACAAAATACAACTCCACAACATTACTAGCGCAAAAAGACAACCTTCCATTTATTTTCACTTAAACAAGAAGCTGGTTTTTATGTACATTAAAGCTTTATAAAAATGTAACAGTGCAAATGCAAATTCCTTGCTGAAAGTTTAACCAAAAGGCATTTCCAGTAGAAATGGGCTGACATATCCTGAGCATAACCATGTATAATATCCACTGAAGTTAAAAAGAGGTGCTTTGCAACATTAAACTGCAGTGTGCAGTACGTATTTTTCGGACCATAAGGTGCACATTAAGCAAAACAAAGCAGTCAGATAAATCAAACTTTATTAAACTCATTCTTCTTGCTTCCTCCACTTCTGTACCATTGATTCATTAATGTTGAATTCTCTGGCAGCTGCTCTGTTCCCATGTTGTTGCAGTATATTAATGACTAACCTCGTATTGTGGATGGATTATCTCAGTTGTTCTCCTGACTGAAGTTTGGTCCGTTTACAGCATCCTGCCATGCGATTGCATTTGTCTCTAACCATGAGGAACCTTCACGTTAACTTTTATAAGTGGAAAAGTGTTAGCGTTCGTCCTCCAGCTTCACTGTTTATGTTATGCTAACATAGCTGTGTCGCTAGCGATCACGTAGCACATCATTATATACCAGCTAGCCCAACTTCAGTAACCCTACAAACGTCACTGCTGTTTAGTTTCCTGTCTTCATTTATGTTGGAAGTGATAGCAGAGCTGTACGTTTGAATTTTTTCAGAAATCTCTCAGTCAGAACGTGCTATATCATGCTTAGGTAACTAGCGAAACTAGCGAGCTAACTTCCGCTAGCTTCCTGCTAACTTCTAACTCCGTTAAATGTAATAACTTTTGTTTTCATGGATGCCTGGAAGTTAAACTTCATAGTTACACCTGGTAAAGAAGCAATGCTGATCGTTTTATTAAAGATGAAAGAATTTAGACAGTTTTTAACTCTCAGTGATGCTGCAGTGTTGTTTGACCTGAAGCATACAGAGTTTAGGACCCAGATTACTCCCAGATTTAAGAGCATCTCAGTCCGACAAATACGACAATAACAACGGCCGCTTGCATGTTCTGCAAAAAAATGTGCTTTGTTGTGTATCTGACGGACAAACACCAAACCAGTTCCACATCACTGAAGTTGCACCATTTTTACAAACCAATTCTGGTTCATCTGTTTCACTCAACAATCGGCCATGTGCGTATGAAAACAAAGGCACTGCGCATGCGCGTTTTACTCCCATTCTATCGCGATATTTCATTTTCCTATCGTTGCCTAACATTATACCGGTATTACCGTGAACGGTATAATATGGCCCAGCCCTATGTGGGTATTATTTTCACAATTTAGAAAATGTATACATGTTATTATACTTTATTCTAATCCACTCCTAATTCTCTCTAACACTACTGAAACTGCAGGTACTAGAAGGCACACTAAGAATACCTGTTTGAAGTGAAATTTTTTTTATTAGACTTGGGACCGTAAGCTTTACTGTGTAAATGGATCCAGTTTAACAGTTCAGAGCTCTAATGTGCAGGTGTCACATTATTAAGAAACAGCAACACAGAGCACAAACAGCAATAAAATGATTAACTGGAATTAAAATGTTTATTTTCCTGCTCTGTGCACTAAATCGCCAGATTTTCTGCCATTATTAATCATGTGTCCTTTTTACAGGAGTGTTGCATTTTACCGGTGTATTTTCTATGTTCGTTATGGATTTTTAATCAGCATTTGACAATCTCTCTGAAGTAGGTGGCACTCATAGGGACTATTATCTGTGGATAATAGTCATATGATCTGTGAAATGCCCCCTTTAGATTGGTTACATGCTGCCAAGACCATCTTTCATGTGATTACACAGGTGATAAGGGTAGGTTCCAGATAGGAACGATACCCTAGGTATGTTGAACTCGCTTCATACTATAGGGTCAAGTGCTCCACAGCTAAAGCACATGGTAAAAGTGGACTTTATGGCAGACCCTCCGAATTAAATGAGAACACAGTAAGACAAAGTGTGAAAGTGTGTTTCCCCTCTGTGTTTCATCCCCATTTCCTTCTTATTTCAACAAATGAAAAATAGCTGCCCTAATTTATCACACACAATTTCCAACAGTGACCTCCTGAGATTCATCCAGAACTCAAATGGTTTAGAAGAAAAACATCCTGACATCATGGTGAAGCTGTGAACAGTGAATAATCTAATAATAAATGTCTGCTGAAATGAAAGCTCAGCTCCAATTTCACTTTATGATGCCCAAGTATAGTAACAATACAGTTATTTTGTTGCTTAGAATGTTTTGCTTGATGGTTAAGCAAAAACTGCTTTTTGTTTATTCTATGCAGGTTAATCATCAGAATGCCAAAAGTCATTGGTGAAAACATGTAGCTCCTTGGTGAACAAACTATAAGATCTGGTATAACACTCATGCACTTGCACACCCTAACTGAATGTCAGGCAAACTACCCACGCTTACCAATGCTGAGAAAGGAAAATAATTGCAATCTTGAGTGACTGATATGTGGAAGCTCAATAATGGGGCTCACTCTCCACGACAAACAGGGATGCTTCCCTACTGCATCTGGTCCTCCATCACTGGGTCATGCTGTGGGGGACAGACTATCCATCTGTACCTCACAATTACATAAATGTATTCTGTTTTAACTTAAACCCTTGTATTTCATTTCTAACTATTCTGAACTACAGTGGTTTAGCTGGAATGGTGAATAAATAAGTTTATGAAGCTCTTCAGCCAATAATTAGATTAAAAAAAACAAACTGTTACCAACTCAAGTCTGTATTACTATTCAATCGCAAGCACACCATTATTACTAGTATTATCAGTATTATAACCAAACTGACCTGCCAGCCTTTGTCTGCTGTTCTGTAGTAGGGGTAGTTCTTGGTGATGTGGGTGTATATTCCGTTCAGTGTTAGCTGTTTGTCCGGAGCCATGGTGATAGCTTGAACTATTAGCTGTGCATATGAATATGGAGGTTTGGAGTCATCCTGCAGGAGACATAAAGTGAAGTTTATTACACAGGAAATGTGTGTCAAAAGCACACATATGCACACTGACACAGAGGGTTTGTACTCTAAAGTCTATGCTGCTACTGCAAACATTGGGCAATTTTTAGACTTCAATGAGTAACAGTGATATTCAGAGTCCTCAAATCCACTGAGACTTCTCTGAAGTCTGCTGCCTTCATCACGCACGGTTCTTCTCAGACATTTAGTCTGAATCCATTTCGAAATCAAGCAGATAGACTAACTGTAAGCACTCACCCCTTCCTGCCCTGTTCACATTATGCATTTCCTCTCACCTTTGGACTGTCTTCACCTGAGGCCTCCTTGTCGTTTTCTGATTGGGAGCTGTCTCCTATAAGATCGGAGGTCAGAATGCGAGATGTCCTGTAGCTGGACAGTCCTGCCCCACGTGGACTTGATGGGCAAGAATTTGCTGCACTGTGAAAGATATTTAAAATGTCTTGATTTGAGATGGGAAAAAAGCCACAGTTTTCTAATCTGCTTACATACAACTAAGCAGTCCTACCTGATGGTTCCAGTAGGTGAAGGCAGCGGGCTCATGAGGTGTGCAATGTTGTCAGGAATGTTGATGGTCAGGGGGGAAATCTGGGGCTGGACAGGCTTGATCGGTGATTCTGGCACGTTCCTTGGCTCTTTCTTGTCATTGGACAGGGCTGTGAACGTTATTTTTATACTTGTGCTGGGAAAGCGGAAACAACACCTAAGAGAAGGAGAAAAGAACCAAAAAACTATTATACTATTTAAATGTGTGAAATAATTCTGCCAGTCAATCAAGTGCTTATTACAATGTTACTGCTCAGACCAGCTGGTGACAAGCAGGCCAAGGAGGTCCAACTACTGTGATTCAGTTTCACACTGTTTAAATAGGGACATCCTCCATTATATAACAGCTCGTGTCTAACATGAATAGCTTCCAGTGCATGGTTACATTCATACCCATAGATTTTTTTTAATGTAAGCACATGAGCAGCACTGAGACAAATAATGACAGAGCAAAGGTTGGGAACATGAAGTCAAGCAAGTACTTAACTTGCCAACTTTAACTATGCACCTGGCGCTGGAACACTGCATCATGAGTAAAACTAGTGTATAATAACTCTTTACCAGCCTTTTATTGTGAGGGAAAATACTGTAGCCTGTTCTGTATTATGTCAGAAACACCACCCACGCAAGTTTAATAGTTAGCCTGTGTTCCTGACATGGGAGAGACAGCTGTTGAGAGTTATAGCCCCAAACAAGAATTTTTTCGCTTTGTGAAATTCCAACGTAATTCTACTATAATTCGGCCATTTTGATGTTTCATACACATAGCTATTAGTACAAGCCAGCACTATGAACGTTATCAAATTTTAGGCTGTGCCAAGCCTCTCTGTAATTAGGCATATCCAAAACACGTGATACATATAAACAAATGCAACAATGAAGTAGAATACTAGCATCCACATGACGCACCGACTCTTAGCTGAATTATGACTATCTGACGTCTCACTGACGTAAGCAGCTCGCTAAACACAAGCCGAATAAACCAGCAATAAATAATCAGCGGTTATGAGTCGGGTTCAGTGCGCTTCCAGTAGTTACCTCTGCCATTATCGTGCATATCTGCGTGTCGGTTGACCATTTTTTCCTTTGGTCACACACACACACACACACGAGCTGCACGTACCAGCTTAGTGTTGCTTGTCAGAGCACGTGCAACACCGCAGCGGGACAACAAAACAACAACACACGATTCCAGAAATAACTCGATTTTCCCCGCACTTTAAGCAAACTGGGAATATCAATCTTACATTCGCGGAAGCTGTAAAGGTGGAGCCCCTCTTCTCTGGAACACCCCATCAACAAACACCCCGTTTTTTCCAAGGCATCGGAGGTAGAATTCCCCCGTGCCGGTGCCATCTTCTCCTGCGGTAAATATTTCTAGGTGCCGGCGGGAGATGAAGCTGGAGTGTCCCATGCTGACGTCCACGGAGCCCTGCGAAGAGTTCCGGCCGATGGTCACGGACTTTTTCTTCATGAGATACTCGAATTCTCGGCCCTCCAGCCGGGCTACCGCCAACCCTGACATCCCGCTTACCACCGCCATCTTCTAAGATATCTGAAGGGGATTTAGAAATCTGTCTTAAGCGAAAATATATAAACAGTTGCAGGGAACCAAATAATTTTTTTAGGGGGACGGGTTGTGAAATAGAGGGGAACCCAATTTTATACTGTGGAGAATTTAGCTAGGAACGTGCCAGCCCGGGGACACAGCGGCTCCGACCCACCGCCGTGATGAAGAGGAAAAAAAAGGCGTACCGACCAATCAAAAACGGCCAAACGGACGGAAGTACTGTGACAGACAATCTTTTCAACCAATGGGAAAGCAGGTTTTATAGACACAAGCGTGGCGTTTACCAATGACAACAATAATAAAAATAGCCGTATAAAATAGGGCTCGGTTGCGGCGCAGGCTGACACGCAGATGGACGGAGAGATGGAAAATGCGGCGCAGGAGGGGAGTCTAATGTACATACAAGCTGTGTCCCAAAAATGTCTAATGTTCGTCCTTATTTATATTTTATAAACTAACAGAACCTAATGAAGACAGTGTCTTATATTTAATACTAAATTTTCTGCCTCCCGAAATCTCACATTCATAAATCCAGAATAACACATTTGACGCCAAATTACAATTTTTTTCTTTCTTTCTTTTTTTCATAGTCAATTGTGCACTAACTATCTAATCTATGTATACATTGTTCACCTGGCCAGAAACGAGATTCTTGCTTTGGCTGCCAAGATTTGGCTTTCTGTAGCCAAAAGTCAGCATGTTATGACAAGTTATCAGTACACTTGATTAACTAGTTGCATACATAAACTATACAGGTGCAATGTCTTGTGCATGCTCTCTCATCCAGGTAAGTAAATCCTGAAAGGTTGATTCTGTTCACCTGGATGTGGGAGAAACATTTCATCACTCATCCAAGTGACAACACCTACAGGCCAGTGAAAACTCAGTGGTCTCAATTTGCATATTAATGATCAAGGAACTGACCTCACAGCCCATTGTTCATTCAGTGTTCTAGTTTCAGTCATTGTGCAAATGTACTGTTTATAAGGTTGTGGAAACCTGCAGTCAGCTGGCACTGAAGAAGTCACGTTTCTCCCACTGAAAACGCTACGTCCAGATGAACAGAATCAACTTTTTGGGATATACAGGTGCAACACAGAGACACACCTACTAATTAGTCCTAAATAAAACAATACTCATTTGGTACAAAGGGGCTCAAAACATTCCAAGAAAATATTCTCCACACCATTTCCTTAACCACTGATGTACACAATGGTTCAGGCAGGGTAAATCCATGCTTGAGTTGCAGTTGAGACTTATCAAATCAGACAACATTTTTCCGGCCTTCTGTTGTCCAATTATGGAGAGCCTCTGTGAACTGTAGCCTCAGATTCCTGTTCTTAGGGCTGACAGGAGTGTTGCTAGATGTGGTCTTCTGCTGCTGTTGGTTTCACAAGTTGTGGATTAATGGATGCTTTTCTGCTTGCCTTGGTTTAATTGAGTAGTTAATTGAATTACTGTTGTCATCTATCAGCTAGAAGTAGTCTGGCAACTGCCCTTGGACTTAGTATCTACAAGGTATTTTCTCCTAGAGTTAATGGATTTTTTCTCTTTAGAAGACCATTCTCTGTACACCCAAGAGATGATTGTGCTGGAAAGTCCCAGTAGTGCAGTCGATCTGGCACCAACAGCTATGCCACATTCCAAATTACTTAAATCATCCTTCTTTCCTGTTCTTATATCTTATATTAATGAGAATGGGAAATGGTAAACATAATAATAAAAAGTAGACATATTCTACACATAGGAGATTTTTTAAAAAGCAGTAAAGACTTGGTTACATTTATTGCTGCATAATTCCAGTTCCATGCAGTAATTTACCAGACCAGGGTTTCTGTGCATCAGGTTAGTTTACTAACTGTAGTACAGCAGCTACCACGCTGTGAGGACAGAGTCTGTATATGAAGATCATGTTAAATAATGCATGTAAAATCACTCATTCTGTGTAGACACTGCCACAGACGTAGACTGGTTTAGACAGGGGCCTAGCACCACAAGCTGTTAGACGTCTGATGCTAGTATGTGCACGTTCTTTGAGATGTCATCAATATTCAAAAAAATGTACTGCCCTGAGAAAGGCCATGCACCATGCTACACGTGTTCTTTCACAATGACGTAATCAGTTTGAACTGAGTAATCCAAGAGTAATGCAAGAATCCAAGAGTAATGCACCGTTCACGAGGTTTATGAGTAACATTTGGAACTATAGATTTTGAACCTACAAATACTTTCCTCTCAAAGCCAGATGTGACATTAAGTCAAAGCTGGCTTTCAGACTTTTGAACTTAACACAAATATATTAAATTCAGACCATACATATATAAAAAAAATCAAAGGGACAAGAAACAGACAAAAGAACAGAACAGAAAACAAATTTCTGATAATGTCAGATAAAACCAAACAGAGCACATTCTTGAAAGCTGAGACGTTAGGGGAGCTGGTAAATTGAGAGATTTATGATTTAACCACTCTTTTACTGGTATGTGGAAATAAAAAAATAGCAATTTTTCTGCTTAAAAGGTTCAGGATCAACTGGGTGATCCAAAACTCACTGATCTTGATGCTAACCTGGTTTCTTGGGGTCTTCAAACAAAATGAGAATGATATTAGCCAAGCTAGATCCAATCAGCTATAATGACTTGTCCCTGTAATGCTCTAAAAGTTAAAACTAGAATTTTAAAATGGAACCTAAATCTGATTGGTAGCCAGTGCAGCGACTTTACAACAGGGGTCATATGAGCTCCCTTGTTCGATTGGGTCAGTAGCCTCGCTGCAGAGTTTTGAACAACCTGTAGACAAGCTAGCCCTTTATTGTTTAGACAAGTAAACAGGCTGTTACAGTAGTCGAGTCTTGTAGAGACAAAAGCATGTATTATCATCTCGAGTTCACTTGTTGACACGATGGATCTAAGTTTTGAAATGTTCCTCAAGTGAAAAAGCAGGTTCTTACTATGATCAGATTATGCTAAAGGAGGACTTAACATACTCTTCTTATTATCAAGTTGCCAACATTAATTGATTCCTTCCACAAGAATTGGAACAGCATGGGCGTCACCATTTACAGCCCCCAAATACTGGTAATCTGTGTAAAATTCAAAACAAGACAAAACACATTTAATTCACAATAGAAGCAAAAGAAAACATGTCACATGTATAAACTTGTGAGAAAAATATATTATTCCAACAATAGTCAGCTAATGTTTGGGAACTGACGAGACCAGTTGCTGGTAGCTTCTCAACAGTCTTAACAGTGTCTTCTTTGCCTTATTTTCGGTTTCATGATGGGCCAGATATTTTTATTTGGACTCTGGGCAGATCAGGACCCAGATTCTACGAGGAAACCATGCTATTGAACTAGATGTGGTTTATCACCGTCTAGCTGATACATGGAAGGCCTTCCTTTAAATCTTCTAAATAGGAGCAAACCTTAAAACGTACCTACCTTTAAGCACTGATGGTTCCTTTCCAAATGTGCGAGGTGAAGAAAGTAGGCTAGCAGAATAAATTTGAATTACCACGTTTAATTTGCTTTATTTCTACCACAGAACTTTTATTTCCAAGGACTCCAGTCAGGGAACTTTCTAGGGGGAAAAAGGTGATGCAGACCGCTTGGCATCTCTCACACGTTTGTGCATTACTGTTTCGATACCTCAACTTTGGCAACAATTGAGTTTTTCTTTTCCACTGTTGCCAAATGCTTGCTCAGAGTACAAGTCTTCTGTTTTTAGGGGTTTTATAAAACCGAATGGAAGTGAATTGAATTAGGCTTTTTGGATTTAGAGGTGATATTGGATTGACATTTGTTTGGAGTGCTAATGCCAGCTAAACTTTGTTAGTGGCATTTTCATCAACCAGATTAATGCCACAAGTAATAATTGTATAAGGACAAAGTTTTGGCTCATAATCACAACATACTGACCAAACTGATGAACATGTGCATCACCTTAAGTTGTCCTGCAATATACATCCTCAAATTTTAAAGTGTAAAATGGTTCATGTGTCTTCATTTTCACCAGAATTAGGTTTTTATGTTTGTGATCTGGTAAAAATTCAACCAACAATCAATTGTGGCAGCTGTGGCTACAACTGTAGCTGCCTCCACCAGTGTGTGAATGTGAGAGTGAATGAATAGTGGAATTGTACAGCGTTTTGGGGGCCCCGAAATGCGCTATATGCAATCCATATAAATGCAATCCATTAATAATAATAATAACAATAATTATTATTATTGTTATATGTCCACATGTGTGTGCTACATGTGTATGGGGTATCAGTCACAGCAGGTAGTGTAACATAAGTCAAGTGCTGCCACCTGGTGGATTTATATGGTGATGCTGCAACATCTGAGGCGTCTTTATATGATGAGTGCTCAGGAAGTGTATGCCTGCATATCTCTTAATCATATCAGCTTATCAGCTGTATAAAAGAGAACAGGTAGGTAGATTCATACAAGGCGTAGAAATGCTCTATATGACTATAGGTCTGGAAGTGCAATATTAATCAGTGTCCTGAAATATTTATCCCCACAAATACTAAGACCAGTATGTTTCTGTGCATCTGTAAAGGAAAAGATGAGGATGTTCTTGGCTCAGTCTATATCAACACATCTTATGCACAAAGGTTACTTTTTATTAATATTATCATGAGTGATTTTTAAAGTAGTAACTGATTTATTAATCTTCAATCTTTGCTAATATCATGTTTTAGAAAGCACTAAATAGCTTGCAATAGAATCATTGTAAAAAGTAGCATAGGTGTAAACTGACAGTAAAGACTGCTTTGTAACTACTGTAGTTATAAAAAAGGAGAAACAAACAAAAACCTTCCACAAACAAGCTTTATTTTACAACTCAGTAAAGAGTTCAGATGAAAGTTAAATAGTGTAATCCTTCAGTTTTAATGACTGACTTTTCACTTTGGTTTTTTCTTCTTTCTTTCCACAGAATCCAGACTAATGAAGTATTTTCTAGTGATGTAGAACCTCATTAACGTATTGAGGACCCTGCACCAATGCAGTGAAAGAGAAACTTTGATAAATTAGGTCCTGGAGCCAGGAGTTAATTTACAGGAAACACAGCTGAACAATTTTTGGAATTAATTTTGAATGTGTACAGCAAAATGGACTTTCATATCAGGTTATACTGATTGGATTCAAGCAGCTGTAGTTGGTAAAGAAATAGCTGCAATGCAATATTCATTAAAGAGTACGACTATTTGAAGAAGACTTAGTCTGAAATTTTAATTGGATTTACACTTCACAAGACACCTGGTTGCTTTTGGACTTCTGTGGACCAGGAACAATACCAGATATAATAATATTATTAACTGGGAAATGCAGTTTCATTGTGGGTGGGTGGGATTTATTGCAGAGCGCTTATAATAAAAGCAAACATCATTTCAATGTGTGCGCCTGTTTTTGTGTCTCTATGTCCTCGTGTCTGTGTTTTACTGTTGCTACCTAAGTGTGTTCTCATCCTCTAATGTGTCTTTATGTGTGTCACTCGTGCTGTGGGGACAAATCGGTCAAACAGGACCAGCTTCATAATGTAAATTGTTAGATTGGAGGGTACTGAATGTAACATAAGAGTCAGGATAAGTGTGAAATTAGTATAGGTAGATGTTATGTCTTTGGTTCCCTTTTTCTGCCACACAAAAGTCCAGTCATACAGCTGACTTAAATGTCCACCACTAAATAAAATCAAAATGAAATGATGCACAGCAAGCATCTACACTACCCTTACTAACACGTAGTCTAGAGCTAACATTTATTTCTATATATTTTGCAGAGGCAGACTTTCCTGTAATATTTGAAATGGCTACAACCGTAGCTTGTCTCCACCAGTTTGTGAATGTGAGAGTGAATGAATAGTGGTATTGTAAAGCGCTTTGGGTGCCTTGAAAAGCGCTATATAAATCCAATCCATTATTATTAATAATGAATGGAAAAAGTACTGTGAGATTTTGAGCCACCATGCAATGCCATCAGGAAACCATGTAATTGGCAATGATTCTAAACCCACTGCTAATGCAATACAAGCATACCTGAATAGAAAAACACTATCACCATATTTAAAGCAGTTTGTGACTGTTGTGATCTCAGTACTTCTTCATTGGTAGAAAAACTAGATATTCATTAACAAAAATAGTTTAATAATTTAAACAAAGCAAAAATGAAAAGAACAACCAGGATATGACTTGATGTGAAGAAAACTAAATTAAATTCCTTAATTTGTACAAAAAACAAATGATATAATAAATATGGGACACCCTTGGTCTTAGCTTCAAAGTGAACTTTCTGTTCTCTGTGCTACGTTGATTGTGCTGCAGAACAGTTCACAGATACCATCAAATCGTCAAGAGATAAGGTTTCCAAAATTGTAAATCAAAACCTTTTACTGTTCTACAATGCTAAAGTGCAGTTACATTTTACTTAAGCAAAATCTTTGTCACTCAAAGTCTGGTCACCCAGGTGCTATTCCGAGCACAGGCACAAAAACCTGCACAAATCTGATTAAAAACAATGTTATAAGTTATTTCAAAAATCCTCGAAAATTATCTTTGCTAAATGGCCTGTATTTGTATAGCGCTTTTACTAGTCCCGCCTAGGGACCCCAAAGCGCTTTACACAGCCAGTCACCCACCCATTCACACACTGGTGGAGGCAGCTACAGTTGTAGCCACAGCTGCCCTGGGGCAGACTGACAGAAGCGAGGCTGCCATATTGCGCCATCGGCCCTTCTGGCCATCACCAGTAGGCGGTAGGTGAAGTGTCTTGCCCAAGGACACAACGACCGAGACTGTCTGAGCCGGGGCTCGAACCGGCAACCTTCCGATTACAAGGCGTAATTTTATCAAATTTATTTATCAAATATAAATTATGTAAATTTTGCTTTACCATTTCAAACTTAAAAAACATGAATTTGTTGGTCATTTTTAGTTTATCCAGCCAAGCTTATACAGTGTTGAGGGTTCTGACGATCCAGCTGTCAATCTACAGTTGACAGTTCACTCTTCCTCCAATAATATTGGTCAGATTTTAGTAAAACTTGCACACAATGATCACCTAAGGGGTCAACCAAGTTTTGCTTCAGGTCAAGGTCATATTGATTGTTTTACAATTACTTTTCCATTTTCACTAGAATCATTATTACTGCTAGAATTTTTTCAGATTTTGATGTTTGGTGATGCATCATGAGCTAGATGAGCTGCTACATTGTTGCTGTTCTCGTATGATTAAAAACAGCTATTTCTTGTCAAAGAAGCTAATTAGTTAGAGAAGATACAGTTAGAATATATAATATATTATAACCATGTTCACAGTCCACATCCACATGAAAACAAAATCTAGATTTAAAAATCAGTAAATATAGGATGTCTATTTTTAAAATATAAGAAACATAAGATAAAGCTATGGAATACCAACATATTTCAGACACAGTAGCTTTAAATGATTTATTTCCAACTTCCTTAACATTTTGTTTGTTGATGTTGTATTTTCCTGTCATATTCCTAAAGTTTTTCCAAAGGTCAATCTGCTACAATACACCTGTTCACATTCAGTTAATTTTTGTTAATGAAGTGAAATGTAGGACAAACTGTAAGCAAGTAGAATACTATTATATTTCAGTGAACTTAAAGGAAGTTCATTGTATTTAAATATAGCTTAACACCGCCCATAAATAACTAGACCTGTCAGCAGGATATAAAGAAACAATGATTGTACAGTATTGTGTTCAATCGAGCCAGTGTTATCAGTTGAACTATGGCTGGGCCGTGTATGTGTGCAACACCAATGTAAAGTAGGTTAACCATGCCTGGTTAACATTAGAACATCTTTATTTACCTTGGTGACTTGGAAATAGCAAAACCTCCTGAGGAAATGGTCGTAGGGCTAAAAAGAAATATGAAAAGTCAAAGCACAAATTTGAAAATGTCTCAGCTCACTAACGAGGGAAACACTGGCCCTGATAATGCAAGTTTTAGTTTAAATTTGGAGGATAGTACCATTAAAAAAGTACCATTAAACGCCATTATTGGACTTTGGACTGCAAGACTGCTTGACATCAAATGAGAACAGTATGAATTGTTGGCATGCCTGACTGCAACACAACACTACATTAGAACGTAATCACTTTAGCCTTTGTCACCACTGCACTGAGGCAAACAGTGTC
This sequence comes from Aulonocara sp. 'chitande type north' Nkhata Bay, assembly GCF_057382095.1. Taxonomy (NCBI): domain Eukaryota; kingdom Metazoa; phylum Chordata; class Actinopteri; order Cichliformes; family Cichlidae; genus Aulonocara; species Aulonocara sp. 'chitande type north' Nkhata Bay. The sequence goes on from NC_141351.1 coordinate 853,089, forward strand.
AGTTGACCCAGGCCAAACTTAGGTGTGTTTGCATGTGGGTGCTGGCCGGGCATTGTTCAGCAGGCAGACAACAGGTAACTGAGACACATGTTAGGTGTGAGGTGGAACCTGAAGCCCCAGAGACACAAGAAGACAGACAGACACAAAGTGAGATTGCAACACCTTAGAATCACATGTCAACCATCTCTACGGTAATTTTCCTAGACCTGTCTGAGCAACGAGGCTAAAGTTATGAATTAGTAATGAAATGCTGACACATTCCCAAAGACTTCCCTTGTGAGAGACTAAATGACTGCGTGGGATTGCTCCTTGAAAAACAACAGCTATATCAAAAGAGATTATGAGTTGGAAACAGGGATTGTGCAAAGATTAACGAGGCACTGTAGCTTCATTTCGAAATCCATTATTTTGTTCAACATGTCATTTCATCACATGTACTTGATAACAGTTTAGTGTTGCAGTGCTATTCTTGTTGTCAGTATTGTAAGCCTGGGGATTATTGTGGTGATAAGCTTAGACTGTTAATAAGGTGTATGACAGAGAAACAAGTTGTACCTCATTCCTGGTAAAGATTACGTCAGAATACATATTTCTAAACAACCTCTGTTCAAAAGTTTGACTCCACCATATGTGTAAGGATGCAGATGTGTGGGACTACTGAAAAATGTTTCCTGTCTTTTCTCCTCACACAAACAAATTCTTGTAAAATGAGAGCACACTTGCCCCAGTAACTAATAGACCCAGTTTGGCTGGTTTCTGTTAAATGGGTTGTGTGACCAATTCTTAGATTTCACAACAAGAAAATCACCACAGAGACTAATCACGAGCACAAGCCTTAGAAGGAAATCAGTGGGGACAAAGGAACAACATGAATAATCTCATCAGGATGTAAATGAAGTAGAAATGTGCAAATAGAGGACAGTCTCCTGATTTCCAGGTCAGAGTGAGGAAACACATTTAACATCCCAAAAATTTGATGAAATAAATGAAACACTATTTAAAACAGAAACAAAACAATCAAAACAGGATCATGTTACGCTGGAGAATCAGAGAAGAGCTAGAATAAGCACAACCACAGTGCACCCAAACACTTACTTGCAGGATTTTTCCAGGGGTCTAAAAACATGGCATTCAAGGGCCCACAAGAAATCTGAATATTTAATCAGAGATGAATATAGTGTCAAAAACACTGGGCATGAATTTCAGGCTCTGTGCCCACATTTAGATGTACTACACAAAAAGTGGCACTGATAAAGAGTTTGAACATAGTATGTATTGAATAACTGTTGGAAACAAATCCATTGTCCCTAATTAGTAATAGTACAAAAATTTTATGATCAAAAATATTTAAAAATACTATTTATGCAGAATCATATATATTAGATTACTGGATCATAATTACTGATTGAGTAACACTTATCAAACTTTAAGCTGGATTTGATTTACTTTGATTCTTCTGGATAGTTTGATCTGTAATAACACATTATCATCAATTAATGGATTTATATTTTAAAATCTGCAAAATGATAATCTAAACCTTTAAAGTTAATGATATAGAGCACTAACGGATTAAAAAAAATTGGTTAAAGTAGAAATCGCCACAACACAAAAATAAAGCTGAAGTACATTATAACTATATTTCAGTAAAGTACATTCTGACACTGGCTGCTAGTTGTTCTTCTGTAGTAGTTTAAGCCTGCTGGTATTGGGACTGGATTGAGGGTGGGGGACCGAAGTGATCCCCCTCTGGACATGTCCCTGATCAGAAGGTGATAAGACGTTACCATGTCACTGTCTTAATGTAAGAAACCAAACAGCGTAAAAAACAAAAAACCCCCAAACAAACATGCAAAATCACAAGAACCAAAATGAGAACAAAGTTAGGTAAAGTAAAACAAGCAACACAAGGAAGTATTAACCAACCACAACAATAAAGCATACAGCATTGTGATTTGCACTTTTCTTTTAGTCTCTTCTCTCTTGCTAATGTTACTTTGGGAATGTCTTACATGCTGATGTGCAGCTGCTGAGTTTAAGGTGCTCAGCATACAGGGAGCATTTCAGGTCAAGGTTCCATCTCTTTTGTTGGTGAATCAAATATCCACCTATGAGATTGTGATGAAGCTCAGAATTTTCACCCTACAGAATATAGAGATGTTTATTAAAGGAAAATTATTCTCGACTACATAATGCTTTAAATGTGAAGATCTGCACCTGAAGCTTTAGCGCCGATTCCATGGTCCAACATCACCATCCAGAAATCTGCTTTGTGCTTCTAATTATGACACAAATGGAGAATCTCAGTGATGTAATAGGTCTTCCACTGGTACCTCTAGGTTTCCAAGATACCAGAAGATCCACAACACCAGGCTGAGGAACATGAGAAGTGGCCCAGAGAAGACAAAGAAATCCCAGAAGTCGAGGGGAGTGAAAATGCCAAAGAAGAAGAGGACAAAGCCTACTGCATCCAGGAGACAGCAACAAAGAAAAACACCAGGCAGCGTCCAACAATGATGAGAGAAAAAAATAGACATACAGAACAGAAGGTGAACTCAAAAAAAGGAGAGGATCAGACATAAGCAGTCATCCATGAAGATAACCAGGCAATGACTACGTTCAAATACACTTTATTGAAAAAATAATTGACATCTGTCATGAAAACAGAGCACAAAAAAAAAAAAGAAAAAAAAAAAAAGACTATGTCCAAGACTTTTTCTTCCAATGTGCACAGCCCGTCTCCTTAATGTGGATGTGGGGCTCTTCCCTGATTAAGAAACTGTCTCCCCTATTTAATAATATATTTTTTAAAAATGACATCGGCTCAGGTTTTTCAGTTTGTTGGAGTTTTCGGAACGTGGCTCAGGCACGGTGAAGGAGCGAGAACCGCCCTTCAAAACAATGGGAAAGTCGGTCATCACCTGTAAAGAAGAAGAGGAGATGAGGCTTTTATTTACTGGCCGAGTTGAGAACCAGATTAAATTAAAGTATCAATTGCAACTGACTTTCAGAACATGGTAATAGGATATTACCATTATTTAACTAAGAGCCAAGTTAATTGTATAAATATTTTTTTCATGATCGGAATGTGAATATAAATTTTAAATAATAAACTAACATAAATAACTGATTATTATCTGCTATTTAACCCCCAAGAAAAGAAACGAAAAATACATAAAAATACATTAACCTTTGAAAGAACTAGATGTTTACTACAAACAAAGAAACAAAAGAAACAAACAAACAGTGAATCCATTCAGCATTATTAGCCTACTATAGCAACAAGTACATGCACGGCTCAACACCAAATCCTGATCCTAACTGCTAATGGCAGGATTAATGTATGTTATGAAATATCTTGTTTGCAGTTTAAGGTCCACAGTGTAATATCAAATCTAACTGATAAACACATTACACGCTGACTCATTATATAAAGAATAGGTGGTTGCTACAAAAGCAATGTTATCCTTAGGTGGAGGCGTGTGATCACTGGAGGAATGTACAGTGATAAACACGGGTAATATAATGTGCCTTCAGTCAGAACTGTGGGCAGTGAGTTCAGTGATACTGAGGTCTGCATCGTGACTCCGCCCAAACACACCTGTGTTTTTAAAAAAAAATCTTCAACCAAACCAGCTGTGAAACTTTTACTGACTCCAAGTAAAGTATACTGTTCAGTATACTGAACTAGTATACTGAAGTAAAAAGACAAGTGTACGATTAAAGGGGGCTTGGTTTAATTACAAAAAGAATAGATTTAGATGAATGAAATTTAAAATGCAATAAAGACATGCAATGAAGCATGTCAAATTAAAAGAATATTATCTAAACATAACTGACTGCAGTTTAGTGAGGGAGTAACATAGTTTTCAGTAGCTATGATTTATAATTAACCTGTGATGGCTGGTCTTTTTCCCCCCAATTACAGCTGGATGTTTGTCTGAAAAATACTTTTCTAAAGAGTAAATATCTTATTTATCAAAAGTCTAATTTAATAAACATCAAGTCTTGATTTTTAAAATTGTCAGCTTCCTGGCTTTTACATTTTTAAATAAACTGTAAAACCCTTTTTATGTCATTGTATAAATGTTGGATAAAATAGAAGACTTTTATTGAAAAAAAGTTTATGCTTATGTGGGCTCAGTCTATGTTTTGGGAGCTGAGCCTCACTGACTAAACAAACTTTTCTTCATTGAATTTTTCTTTTCTGGGCCTGGGCTAGGTTTAATCCATGTATGGAAAAACTGCTTTAAGATTTAGTACCAGAAACCTTGTAAATGTAGAAAAATATAAACTCCAGTGGAGGTATACCGACTCTTGTGTTGAATTTCCAGAAACATGGGACGTGACCTTAGTTTAGTGTCTCAGTGCTTGCTTGTCTTACATCAAACGCAGTAAAGTCAGAGTACAGAACACAGCCTTATTGTTGCGAATATAGTGTTTCCATAGTGTTTCCATATCTCAAGATCATTAGTCAAGTTAGGTAATGTAGGACTCTGGCTAGGAGCCATTAGAGTTAACTACATGGAACTACTGGATGGGCAAAGGCAGATTCGTATATGATCCCTGCTCGTTTTCTGTGGCCGGGTGCCCAACCATACCTACAACCACCCACCCACCGATCTACCGCACTCCATTTCACTGGATCAAAAGTGCTGCTTTGTTCCATTAAAATGCAATTGCTCGTTTTGGCCCAAAGGTCTGGCTTGCCAGCCAGTTACAAGCAAACTGACAGCTAAAATAATAACTGTGAAGGTGAGTAGAAATGGTCAGGCTCATTAATTAAAAGCTGCCACAGGCCACTGAAGATCTTTTTACAGCAGCTAGGAAAAGAAAAGAAAAAACCCCTCAATCTATTATTACAGTTATTCATGCGCTGAGTGCTGAGAAAGGTCCTGGAAAGCTACTCTTTGGAGGAGCTGGTGTTGAGCTCCACTCTTTGGCAGAGCTCTAATCTGAGGGCACCCATTCCTCCCCTTTCCCTGTGGGTGACATCTGAGGGTAGTGTGATGTAAAATATCTGATAATTATAACTGGGGTGACGGCAGTTCGAGTGGGTTGCCATGTCATTATGTAAGACAATGTGGATGCCAACATCACTGATGAAAGAGTTAATGCTGTGGCAGTGAGCAGCTAACAGCAAGCAAAACAACAGCAAAGTGGCAGGAAGGGTGAAAGCAGGGCAACGTGCTGAATATTTATGACTTTCAATTAGAATTGTTTTTGGGTTCCACACAGTCTGGGGATCATTCATTTTTCAGTTTGCTTTAACTTTTACAGAATGTAACAGGTTACAGTGTCAGGAGATTCAGTAGGTTAGGGAGGGAGCGAATGAGTTTTCAAAGTCTCCGCAACACTGAACAAGTTCCAATAATAGACTCAAGACAGAAAGGACGCGAATAAGGCCTCTGGTTTGCTGTTGGGTGAAATACGCACCATGATCTGTCAGAGCAGCCTCTCTGGTTTGCAATCCTGTGCCTGCAGACCCACATCTGAGCTCCTCAGCACCCCCAGCTCCATGTTTTTGTATGCTAGGGATGCGCACTCAGTCCCTCCATCAAAGCCTTTGTTGTCATGGCCGGACAAGACTAAGTTGCCACCTTCCCACATAACCCGAGGCGGCGCAGACGCACGCACAGTGCCGCTCATCTCTTTCCCGTTCCCCATGCTTTTCTTCTTGAAGTCATCTGCTTCCATGGGCTTCTTGCCGCTCACGGACAGCCTCTCGGACAGTTTCCTGGCCCAGTACCTTAAGTTGATGGAGTTTGTCCTGTCAGCCGAGTAAAGCTGTACGTTTCCCGTGTACCACAGTACCCACCACACTAAGCTGAGAAAAATGATGAGTGAGCCCGTGTAGATGAGGAAATCTCCATAGAAGCGGCCGTCCAGCTTAAGGTTTCCGAAAATCCCGACCAACAGTACAATCAGACCAATAACGTCAAAAATGAGGGCGAGGAAGAATAACGGCGGGCAGTTCCCCACGAAGCTGCGATCCATCCCAGAGCAGAGTCAAGAACCGGGCGCAGAGTAACTCAAACAACTTGTTCTTCAGCACGCACATTTCCACACTCTTACACCTGTGCGGTGATCAACTGCGCAAACCCCGCCCTGATTCCACGTCACTGACTCGAAAGCGTAGCTTGTGCTTAATGCCACTTTTAGATGCACAGTGTAAATTTCCATACCTGGTCGTCTGGAGACAATGGAAATAAGACCTACATCGGGATGAAAGGGTCATTTCATCCAAGCTGCAAGTTCAGCTGTCCAGTGATTGTCAGGTGGATTTAACCTGAACACGCTGCTGCTTAGATTTATAAAACATATTTTTTGTATCTGTGTGTTTCATTATTTATGTTGTGCACGTTTAGTCTGGTGTGTTATCTGCACAATTTAATTGTGTAACACCACCGTCATCTGATTTGAAACGTCTTATTAATATAAAAAAATAGTTATCTAAGCATTAAAGCTCTGAAATATGTCACATTCACTGATTTTTATTGAATTATATGCCCTAGGACAGTCACCAACCCCCGGGCCTCGGACCAGTACCGGTCCGTGAGTCGTTACCGGGCCGCGAGAGTTGAGGCTCAGGTGTGAAATGTATGGTTTTCAGGGTTTTTATCGGTTTTCAGGTTATTTTGTTATCGTTTTTATCGTTAACTCGGTTTTCCTGGGTCTTTTCACGTGTGTTATGAATAAATCTTTTTTTCGGTATCGGTATAGTTTAATCTTGTTGTATTTATCCTCGACACCTTAAAGGCCGGTTCGTGAAAATATTGTCGGGCATAAACCGGTTCGTGGCGCAAAAAAGGTTGGAGACCGCTGCCCTAGGAGACAAAAATCATGTTTTAAATAAAATATGCTTTCTTGTGTACAGCAACATATTTGTAGAGTGCAACATATCTCAGGTTTGATTTGAGAATGTTTCTGTGTGAATTATACACAAAATAATGTTTTTTTTTAGGAAGAAACATGTGTTAGTTAAAGTTAAATGCATTATGCTGTATTAGCTTTGAAAAATCTTATCATAATGAGCTCAATATCAAAAGTTGGTGACTTAATGTTAACAAATCTACACTTTTCATATAGTGTAGTTCAAAGTGATCGCTGAGAAGTCTGATCAAAACCAAACCTTTAATAAATGCTGACAAATAGGGCTGTTCGATATAACGATATATATCAGATGACGATATAAAAACATCTATCGTTTCATTTTACGCTATCATTTGTTTCGTGGTGTCACAAAATAAACTGTTTAAGACAATATTTTTTCATCGTTTTGATGGTCAATGCAGTGGCTATATTAATTTCTTAAAGTTCTCTCTTTCTCTTACATTTTATATAACCACACTACAGACGGACAAGCGCCTGTTTTTATGCGTTGTCATTAGCAACAACTACGGTAACACCATCGCGTGTCCGCTTGTTTATGTTCCACATAAACCTTTCACAATAAAGCTCAAGATGCTGTTGTGACTTTTCAAAATAAACTAAATCACGTGAAAGAGCAGATTATTTACGGATGAGAATTAAAAAGAGCCGCCAGGTGCTAAAAAATAAACCTTAGACTCAAACGTTAGAACAGGCTTTTCCCCGCAGCACGCCATGTGATAAATACTCACAAAGAAAACGGCGGCCTTTACAACTTATGTCTAAAAATGTATAGTTTCATGCATCAGTTAAAACACTGGACTCCAGATGACGCGCAGCTGGAAACACTTCAGGCAAGACGAGCTGCCCGAGATTCACAGAATTTACAGAAAATGTTACATTTTTGTGATTTATATCGTTATCGGGACGATCGAATTCTTATATCGGGATATGAGATTTTGGTCATATCGCACAGCCCTACTGACAAATAACTTAAAATGAAATAGAAAGATAAAACATAGAAATAAAAAGTAAAGGAAAATGTGAACTCAACCCCAGTTTGACCCTACAGGTCATTGAGCAGCTCCACTGAAGCCGCTGGGGTGGGGTGTGATGTCTGGGTGACATTAAAGGCTTTGCTAAAGGGCACCTCAGAGGTAGTAATAAAAGAAAAGTGAGTATTTTGTGCTTTTCCCCAATCTTTTCCACTGAATGGGTGGAGTATTATAACATTTTGGAGTACACCACATTTGTGTCCTTTTAACATCACATTAAGGATAGTACAGGCTGCATAATGCAGGGACCAAACCTCACTTTAAATATTAAAATGAAGAAGTCAGTTTTACTTTGCTGTGCAGGCATTTCCTATTACTGAAGCTACTGAGTGCTAATCAAGGAAAACGCTGTGAGTGAGGTCTGAAATGCCACATGAAACAACAATAACATAAAATCCTCTTTACTTCTTTGGTTGTATTTCATCTCTTTTCTGGATAAACTGTGCGCAGTCATTTTGCCCCAATACTTCACGCAGTGCTTGAAGGTATAAATATTCTCCTCCTCAGTAGACCCCAGACCCCTCTGCTGTTCTTTGGGTTGGGCTCATTGAAACTGCAACCTAGTCACACTATGAATGATTTCATGAATTATTAAGCTCCCTGATTAACTGAGAGGCGCAGCACATTACATGGATTTCCTTCAGTGAAGTCCTTCATGGCTCAAAATAATTCCTTTGCCATATGCAAAGCATCTGCTAGAGAAAATTACACGAGCATAGGAGTGAAAAGGGGCTGATCATGTTGTTTTCCTAACAGCTTGCAGGTGATTGCAGTTACAGTCTAACCTGCTTAGTAGGCAGGGCTGTATGTTTATGAGTGTATACTGACAGTGAGTAAGAGTAAGACTGACACAGAGGACATGTAGAGAAAATCCCCCCTATTTCATCCGTCTCTGTATATATAAATCCAGCTGCTAGAGGGCACCAGTCATCTTCAAATCACAGGCGCACCTACATGAAGCACTGCAATGGAGGCAGACTGCAAAGACCAATCAGCAGTGCCAAAGTAAAAGATCTGGAAAAGTGACAATTTTTACAAGGAAATTTAAAATGAAATGACTTTGAAGTAAATAGAAAATTAATTCTTGCACATGCGATGCAAAGGTTGCACATCAGGGTGCATGCAGATGAAGATATGTACAAATTAGTACTTTAGATCATTGATTCTGAGCTGCCTAAAAAGCCTAAAAAGGTGGAGCTACAGAGAAAACATGGTACTGCACATGTGGAGACACATCAAAATATGTTCCTAAGATTACATTTTTAAGTCTGCGTGAATGCACTGCAGTGCAGTGGCCTCTGGAATAACGTACTGCCAGATAACGTCGGTGAGATGGAGCAGGTCAGAATTTCTTCAATTATTAGATAGCATATGGTGATAAATATTTGACATTTGTTATCATATGAGAAGTTAAAGACATGTAATTATTTAAAGCTTCACTTGTCATGATTTTTATATCACCAGTACCTCAAAATCACAGGATGTCTGAAATCTCTGCTCTCCTTCCACTGGAGTGATGCTGCAGCAGGAGCCTGTACAGATCTTGCACTTTCCTTTTTCAGTACAAAAAAAAGACCGGACAGTGTTAGCAGCTATCTGATGATGCATAGCTGTTAGCTTAAGAATAAAACACAGTAGCTCAGTGGTTAGCACTGTCTCATAGCAGAGTGGCTCCTTCTGCATGTTTCACATATAAAATGTGCTGAAAGTGTCCAAAAATCCTTGCGTGAATTATTCCTTTACAAACAAACGACATGCTTGGTTAATGTTGCCTGACTTCACCAAGGACATTCTCACAATCTGAGGAACTTCACTCTCTCATTAAATAAAGGTTCAAAAAATTAGACTTTGCAGGTCAGACTTTATTCAGTAAATGTTATTTTTGCTAATTTACTGGGTGCTAACAGCAGGTTGTTCTTCCAAAAAGAAAATCTGTCAGAATTGTAAAAAAACAACAACAACAAAAACAAATTTAGTGAAATGAGAAGCAGTGTATGCACGGTTTTCCATCCATCCATCCGCTTCCACTGCATTGCCGGGATTCTGGAGGCTATCCCAGTTGTCATATGGCAATAAAAAAAAACAGTGACCAGTATTTAAAATGACTACTTATGTCAGGAATTTGTTTATATACAACTCTCTTAACATCCCATCACACCATTTCAGTCACTTTGAGGTCTGGACTGAAAGTCTTTGCTTGCGTTTTGGCATTATTGTCCTGCTGCATGACCTGTTTCCACCAAGGGCTTACATTTGACTCTAGAAAATGGTGGGATACAGAGGAATTCATGGTCAACTCAGTGACTTCAAGGTGCCCAGGCCCTGTAGCCAATGCATCTATCAGAGTATGAGTGTGTGTCTAAATGTTAGACAAGGTGCTGAAGTGTAGAAAAGCAAACATACAAAAAACTCCAACTTGCATGAATGTGTGTGTGATTGGGTAAATGAGGTGTGTTGGTAACAAGTACTTTGAGTCAATGATTCAATAATGTGAATCATGTTCAGGCACTCATGAAAAGTTAAAGTTATCAGTAAATTAGCTAGCACATAACTCTTGCTTCTTGCTTGGACTTGGATACAAAACCATCCAAACATGGATAAAAGATAAGAATATAAATAAATAAGAAAACAAAGACATGCGCTTATAACATTTAACAAACACTGACAAAAACACACAAACACATTTAGTGAAACATAAATTAGTAGTAAAGCTGATTCAGACACCACATTAGGAAGTGGTGTTATACCCTGACACCGCTGTTTACATGTATTTGTGCAGTATCTATACAATACACTGATGAAAAAAATATATTTAGTAAGCTACATTTCTTCCAGTTGGTCAGTCACTGAGTCTCTTCATGTGATTTTATTTGCAGTTTATGTAAAAGGAAATATCTGTAAAGTGTAATTTTACTGGTACACATGAATACGAGTCAGATCAATACAAATAAAAAACACTGATTTTAAAGAGCAAGTACAAGAAAAAAAAAAAACGGTCTTTTGACTGGCAAACCCCAGGGTAGTCAAAAGAGATGAAAACAAGAAAATAAGAATCTTTAAAAATAATGCCTGCGAGAGTGAAAACAGCCTGAACTTGTTTTTCTCCACTCTGCATAAAAGCTGTGTAAAGAGCAACATGCTCACATTCCACTTTGATGTGAAACAATTTGATTGATGTTGTTGTCTCGAAAGTTCTCTTAGTTTGTCGTGAGTATGCAAGGGGTACACCGAGCGGAGGATGAGGTACATGCTTTACAAACCAACACTGTTGTGATTGAATTATAGTGTAAAACCAATCAGGAAAGATGTGTAGCACATAAATACTTTATGTGTGACACGGTGTGATTGGAGAGTTAAAGCTTTTTCTCTCTTTGAACGACTTCTGGAAGTAAAGTAGCTGGACCGGTATTAAATAATTGAAAGTTGGAAGGTAATTGAGGACGTAGATCAATAATATCAAGGGGGCTATTGTCACCCAGCTGCTTCCGAAAGTTATAGCTCAGTGATGAAGAATCTGGAGATTCATTCATTTCATTTTTTCATTCATTTATTTATTCATTTTCAGGCACAACAAATACCTATATTGAACATAAAATACACAAAACAAAAAACAAAACTTGCCTGAAAAAGGAGTGGGACGAAGAAAACTTATTAAATCCCACCCCTATACTCACTCATCAACAAAAAAAACCAATAAACTTCCCGCAGCTACGCCCATCATTGCATACAGACCCATCAACAGCCCTGGGCAGATACAAGCATCTAAGCGGCAGCTCGCAACCAACAATTAGAGCCTTCATAACTGAATACAGAATATATAAATTATAAATTGCATTACCACAGGTAACAGGCAGTAATAACTACAAGTAACAGACACACATACATATACATACATATATATCTACACACACAAGTACATATATGTACATACATACGCACACTTTATTTTTTATTTTTTATTTTGGAATCCATACCAGCAATGGTAAGAGGACAGACATTACAGAGCACACTAAAACCCATCATTGAGTATACTGTGACCAGACCAACTGTTTGTAGAGAAATTTAAATCTATGAATATTTTTGCATTGTTTCAATTGTAAACTCAGACTGTTCCAGATTTTCACACCACATACAGACACACAAAAACCTTTACGGGTTGTTCGAGTTCTGGGTAATTTGAATTCTCCAAAGCCTCTCACATTATAAACCTTTTCTCGAATTTCAAATCTAGTTTGTAAATTTGCCGGTAAAAGTTTAGTAAAAGCTTTATACAAAATTATGGATGTATTGTAATTAACCAGATCCTGGAATTTAAGTAACTTTGCCTGAAGAAAGAATTTGTGAGTATGATCTAGATAACCAGCCTTGTGAATAATACGCAGTGCTCGTTTCTGTACTGTGACTAATGGATTAGTTGTATTTTTATATGTATTTCCCCACACTTCCACACAATATGTAAGATATGGAAGAACCAGGGTACAGTACAGAGTACGAAGTGCATCTTTATCAAGGAATTGTTTCACTTTGTTCAAAACTGCGAGGCTTCTGGAAATTTTGGTTTTTATGTGTCTGACGTGGGGTTTCCATGAAATTTTGTTATCAATTACGACTCCCAAAAATTTGTTTTCACTCACATTATCAATTGGTACACCTTCAATGATAATTGGTAATTCTATATTATATTTTAAATTACCAAAAAACATTGCTTTAGTTTTATTTATATTTAATGATAATTTATTTATGTCCATCCATTTTTTTATTAATTTTAGCTCCCTGTTTACAGTCATTACAAGATCAGTATAATCATCGCTACTGAAAAATATGTTGGTGTCATCTGCGAACAGTATGAGTTTAAGTACTTGAGAAACATCAAAAATATCATTTATGTATACATTGAAAAGTTTTGGTCCCAACACTGACCCTTGGGGAACACCACATGTAATACCAAGTTTCTCTGAATGGTAATGCCCTATGCTAACATATTGTTCCCGACCTGTTAGGTAACTTTTTAACCAGTTACCAGCTTTCCCTCGAATACCATATCTTTCCAATTTATCCAGTAAAATTGAGTGATTGATTGTGTCGAAGGCCTTTTTGAGGTCAACAAAAATACCAACTGCATATTTATTTTTATCCAGTGTATCAGTAATTTCTTCTACTGCCTCAATTATCGCGAGATGAAGGCTGACAGAGAAGAAGAAGGAGGACATCAAAGGCAGCAATGAGATCTAAAACTGTAACAAATGGGAGCCATTTGCCATTCCTGTCTGTCTCATCTGAGCCTCTGGATGTGGCAGGTGGTTTGGCTGCTTCACATTTCAAAATGTCAGCTCTCTGTGCTTAGAAATGGGGATCTTTCCAGGAAGGCTGACGGCTTCCCGGGCCTTGATTTCCCAGAGGATTGGAGTCTCGACATGCATGGGTGTCTGTGAGCGTTTAAACAGTCAATCCCCCCCCCACACGCCCACCCATCCAGCTTCCCAAAAAGCACCCAGCTCTCTATTACATTCTCCTCTATTCTCTTCCTCCTCGATCAAGCATGCTTCGTTTCTGCTTCTCATCACCTGTTGGGAATGTAAAAAGGGAGCCATTTGACTTTTGAGGAACTTGGGGGATTAAACAGAGTAATTTCATTAAATGTTTACACGGCTTTAGCCACTGAGGGATGTGGAGTCGATGAAGCAGGGGGTTTCAAATCTGAGGCGGTATCTTTTCCCCACCTGGGGTACAAAATTGGAAGGCTGCATTAAAACTGATAGTGTGTTTCAGGAGAGCAGTTACTTTTCTTACCTGTTTATCCCTGAGGGGCTCAATGTGGAGCTCTTCTTTCAACCCACTCTCACAAATACGCGGTCACCCACACATGTGAACACACACATTTTTTTCTCCCCACACGATGCACTTGGATTCTATTAAATTCTTACACTGTTCTTAAAGCCTATCATCTATTGCGTGACCACTATGTATTCTAAGTTGAAGCTAAATAAACTTAACATGCGCAGTCAGTGACAACCTTCCACTGAAAGACAAAATGTGAGTCTTTGACCTGGTGGATGTGGAGATTAAACTAATCCTAAAGTCAAATCCTCCATTCTTGGTAATATTGTGCTCTCGGTGAAACTCTTGAGCTCAAAAAGACAAAAGTAGATTAATGAGTTCTAACATTTTTGTTCTTTCAACTCAGCAGCCAGCAGTACGACTGACAGCTGAATCACATTCTGTCTGTGGAAAAAGCACTCTTTGATCATGGGAAATTTGGACTATGTACTTCTTTAGTTTGTAGTTGTATAAAGTAGTTATTAGTATTTTTTCCACAGGTGTTTTTTTTTTATTTCACTTCACTGTCTTTTCCTTATATGACAGTTAAACTGAAGTTATATTCAATACTTGGCATCATTCAGCATTATAGAGAAATGTGTGAGGTGGTTGCAGAAGTTGCAGTAATTTGCAGTAACAGCAGATGGAGATGTTTTATTTCAAGCCAACATGAAATTAATCACAGGAAGGTTTTGAAACAGACATTATTAACACATTTACATGTAATTACATATTAGCCGCCTAGCTCAATTGTTTCTGGCGAATAAGGACCCTGGAATGTACTTCATACATTTAATGCTCTCCTTACTGACTCCTTGGCTTTAAACATATTGTCAATGCAACTTTTGCATGCATGCACATATCACGCTTTAAAGAGGCAGAGCATGAAATTGACACAGTGGACTGGTTGGGACGTGGGTGTCTCTTGCACACTGATACTGGGTTGGACAGCTAAGTGTGACTCGACCTCAGAGGGAGGAATTGCCGCACAGCTCCTCCTGGACTCAGTAGATGAAAAAACCCCCACAGAAAACCCACTAACCAGTGCCCAGCATTGCAGGATACTTTGTGTGCTAACACATAATCATACTGTCACGTGTAATTGAAAAGCAATTAGTTGAAAGCTTTATTAACTGGATACAGCTTATATATGTACACCCCAAGGCATCAGTACTTACAAATGGAATAATGGGGCCTTCTTTTAAACTAGATAGAGGAACCAGACAGGGGGATCCCCTCTCCCCACTCCTTTTTGCTCTGGCCCTTGAGCCGCTCGCAGTGACTATTCGTAGGGAGCCCAATTATCCAGGTGTTAGTATAGGGAGAGACTGTCATAAACTGTTGTTGTATGCCGATGATATTTTGCTTTTTATATCAGACCCAGAAAAGTCGTTAAAGTCCTTGCAGGTAATAATAAATACGTTCTCAGCTATTTCTGGTTACAAGGTGAATTGGACCAAATCAGAGGCTCTTCCGTTAACTAGTTGTGTCCTAGGTCATTTTTCAAACCGGTATGTTTTCCTGGCCTCAGAAGGGCATTAAGTATTTAGGCATTACCTTCACGCCTCATCTGTCAGACCTGATAAAGATACATTTTGAACCTTTACTCAGCGATATGAGAATTAATGTTGATCGTTGGTCTCAGATGTATCTCTCAATGTGGGGAAAGGTAAATGTAATTAAAATGGTATGTACACCTAAGTTCAATTATTTGATGCAGGCTCTACCAATTCATGTTCCTTTGAAATACATCAAACAATTTGACCAGCTTTGCAAAGCATTTATATGGAGTAATAAAAAGCCTAGACTGAATTTGAGAAAATTGCAGAAACCAGTGGACAGAGGTGGGTTAGGGATGCCCAATCTACTTTTATATCATTATGCTTTTTCTCAACGGCATTTGGCACATTGGTTTTTACCCCCTGAGAAAGCGCCTCCTTGGTTCTCCATTGAAAGTACTGCCTGCTCGCCATTCACACCATTATATAGCTTATCAACTAATCTGTCTCCCCACATCCAATCACATCCGGTATTTTCTCATTTGAAAGAAGTATGGAAAAGAATGTCCAAGTTATTCAAATTTGACCCACATCTCAACCAATCTGCTGGTATTTGGTATAATCCCAAACTTTCTGTCGCCAAATTACCCTTTTTTTGGAAGCTCTGGTTCCAGAGAGGAATCATAGTGCTGGGAGATCTTTACGAAAACAGTATATTTAAATCATTTAGAAAACTTGCAGAAGAATTTGATTTGCCTTGGCAGGAATTTTGGAAATACCTGCAATTAAGACATTTGATGGTAAACACATTTGGCTCATCCACAAAGCTCCCTTTAATCTGCGACTTTCTGGAGGAAATCAAAACAATCTTCAGGCGTGGACAAGAGGCATCAGCTTATTACAAAATGCTTTTATTAGCTTCTGATCCTAACACACTGTCCCTCAAAAGAACGTGGGAAATGGACTTAAAGCTCAGCTTTACAGTGGAGGAATGGCATCCTCAGGAATCTGAAAAAAATGTCACGTGAACTGTGTTCAAGATTGGTTCAATTTAAGATTTTAAATAGAGTTTACTGGACACCCTCACAGTTGCACAGGGTGGGTCTAGTGACTGACTATGCATGCTGGAAGTGCCAGCAGGATAGTGGTACACTTTTACATTTGCTTTGGTGGTGCTCCAAAGTCCAAGATTATTGGATTCATATTCACACTGTAGTAGAGAAGGTTGTAGGCCAAGGCCAAGTCATTTACCCATTCCTCTTGCTCATTGGGTACAATCCGCTATTATGCTGGGGAGGAAGCTGTTGGTGAAAGAGTGGAAGGCCTCATCGACTCCTACCTTCTCTCAATGGTACATTTCTTTGGGACAAGTGGCAGCTTACGAAAGATTATCATATAGGCCGCTAAATAGACTGGATGATTATAATGATAAATGGGCCAATTACCTTTCATATACAGGTTAGTGACGTATCCGGCTAAAGTAGTTAAGGTTGGACTGAATATGATACCTGTAATTGGGTCTATGTGAAATATTGGCATCAGTGTGTATTTACGTTATTTTGGATTTTGTTTTTTTGGATGAGAATATGTATTGATTCTCAATTTGTTTTGTTGTTGTGACTGGGAATGTCCATTCTGTTATCTTCTGTTTTGTTTGTTTGTTTTTTAAATATTAAAATCGAATAAAGTTTGAGTCATAAAAAAAAGAAAAGCCATTAGTTGATGAGCATGTGGTGCCACAGTCAGACCTTCCCCTCACCATTTAGGCTACATCCACACGTACATGGCTATTTTTTAAGACGTGAATTTTCTGTTTTTGTTTTAAAAAATATCTCCGTCCACAAGGAAATGTAAAAACAATGTCAGGTAAGGATATCACCCTAAATGCATAGAAATCCTGACCTATCAGAAGCTTGCAAACAATAACATGGCATATAGTCTGATTTCAAAAAAGGAGATAAAGGAGCGCACCTCTGATGCTGCAAAGCAATTTTTTTTTTTCCACATGTGGTTGAAAGCCCAAAACACACCAGAGACATCAGCATGGGAATTCACAAACCAATTGGTGATGTCACAATTGTCATGTCTCTCTTTTATAATATGGTCTGACAAAGCTTATCCTGTTCCCTTTGGTTCTCATATCAGCGTAGCTCGAGTTGTTAGGGCTACACATAAGCACACTGGTTGCTGAAATGTAAGCTGAGCTTATTGTTTCTGTCGATCTGCAGGGTCCACGACTTGTATACAGGAATGTATCAGCTCTCTGATACTCCAAACCTCTGGTCCTATGAATCTTACCCAGCAGGTAATGCAGAGTTCAAATGGAGCTGATGTGGGCAAGGGGACTCGCCCGGTCAAATCAGGTCAAATCAGTCCCACCTGTTAATGGTAGCTCCCCCACTGATCACAGCACTTGTAATTTCTGGGCTTAATTTTAGAGGCCTGGACAGTAGACCCCAAGGGAATGTTGTAATTAAAGTGCGAGAGTAACCTGTAAGAGCTATTTGCACTTATAAAAAAATAATACTCAGAATATTACCTTTACTATTTTGCAAAAGGTTAAAAAGTTGATGTCCACAATTAAATACTTAAGACTTAAATTGTAGGAAATTGAAAGCGATTGAAAGGAATATGAAAGCAGCTGATGTAAACCAAAATCCTCCTGAATTCTCTAAAATGGGAGAAAAGACAAAAATATAGATATGTATTTATAACACTGTATCTCTTCTTCACTTAACTTTTATTTAGGTTTGTTTATTTATTTAATACAACTTATTCTTATAAATCAAATATTTTATAATACAGATACCCAGAAATCAGTGGCCCACACACACACACACACACACACACACACACACACACACACACACACACACACACACACACACACACACACACACACACACCAAGGTCAGACTGTACAGCTCTCAGCGGGGCCTGTTATTAGAATCATTGCATAGATGATATTTTCTTATTTATTAGATGAGTAAAACTTACACCTACTCATTTTGATCAGTATAGTAATTAACTATCAGCAAAATCACATATGAACTATGGTGTTGGGTTCTGTGTTCACCCATTAAAACCCCCTACTTCATTTAAAAGCATGTATAATGATGGTTCTTCTCACATTCCTCCAGTCAGTCATACACTAAACTACCAAGGTTGAAGCTGGATCTCACACACACACACACACACACACACACACACACACACACACACACACACACACAAAATTCAGACATCAGAACAATAATTTTTACTATTAAAACTACAATTCTTATTTATATATTGATCAAACTTTGGTATACCTTTGATTTAAAAATAAAAACCCTTTATTATTAGAAAATAGACAAAGGCTCTGTTTTAGCACTCTGATCAATTTTAATCACATAAGGCTGGATGTTAAGATCTTTTACCCCCTCTCAGCTGTGATGATGAGGGGCGGCCAGGAGGGACTTCACTCTGTCTCGACCCCACGTCACCTGACACTGTCAAAACATTGAGCTGAAAGATGCTTGAAAATTCTGTTGACCTAAGAAAATAACTACAATATTCATTTGACAGTTAATTTTGGATTCAACACTTTCACTGCCAGTTTAAACGTTATACATAAAATATTTAGATCATACACATAAAAAGAGTTTTTCAACTGCCTGTACTGAGGCTGATGGCATCACTGAGTGAGAACCATAACAGTAATCTTGCAGGGTAGAGAACCAAGACAATGAGCTGAAAGATGCTTCTTAAAAGCACTCCAGGGCTAGGCTACACTGAAGAGATGAATGATTCTCTTTGCAGTCATAACTATGAATGCCAACTTTCACATTAGTCTGTCCCATTACAAATACTGATCAGCACCACCTGAACATTAGTAAAGACATTTACTTACATTTTTACTCAGTGTATGCTTCCCACCTACTGCATTTACACACAGTATACATTCAACATCTCTCTCTGAAGTCAAAGGTCATGTCCAATCTGCTGTTGTCCAAAGAGATCTGCCCAACAAGCTGTTTTTAACTGTCAGCCATCTCCTATATCCACTTTAACACAGCCCTGGAAAACTGACACGGAAAGTAGTGACGTCAACGGCATCTCTCTGCCTCCACCTCTACCCTCCTCTCTGAGTGGTATTGTCTTCACCCTGGTCATATAAATCAGTCTGCAAAAGCATGAGGAGGAATAAAAGAGGGATAGGGAGGGAGGGAACAGAGGAAGATGAAGTGGAGGAGAAAAAAAGAGAAACAAGTCTTATGGCCAAACTGTCCTTTCAAGGTCATCACGGCATTTGGGTTTGTGTGAGGAGAATGGGACTCGGTGAAATGAGAAAACACGTCGTATGTGTCATTTTCTCCAAAGCAATTTGTTTTTAATCTCTGCATTAATTCAGGACTTCAGTTAATTACATCTCTTACAGGAACATGACAAGAATTTCAGCCTGATCTTATCGTAAAATATAGATGACCAAATTTCATGGTGTTGCATGATTTTGATCGGATCGCCCTACATTGAAGAGCTGTCAGAGCATCACTAGGAAGTTCATTACTGAGGCTCTTTTCCATTAGAAAAAACTGTATTTTAAAAAATTATACCCTGTCAATAAGTTGTTTCTTGCCTTGTAGATGTTTTTGAGGGTTTTTCAACATTATCTGCAGTGGGCGACTGTGTTTATACTTCTTTAGAATGTCAGTTTAATTTAGTTTAATTCTATTCTATTCTATTCTTATGATGCAAAACCACAACTGTCATCTCAAAGTGCTTTATGTTGTAAGGTAAAGACCATCCATCCATCCATCCATCCATCCATCCAGCCACCCACCTAATTGCAGCAAATTATTGTGATGCCATCCATAACTGCAGGGTGATCTTCTAAAGGTACAGCCAGTTCACTTCAGTACTAACCAGAAAACTACTGATAGCAGCAAATTAGAGGCTCAAAAATCAGTGGACCTGAGGAATATGAGAAAGCGAGTGGTAGGCCTGTTAACCAAGACAGTGTAAGGTCAAGTTTTATGAATGTGTTTCTCTCTGAGAACAGCAAGGCATTTCAGATAAATGAGGAGACTGCAGGAGAATCAATATGCCTTTAATTTAAGAGATATCTCTTCTGATACTGTATTGTTGTAGGTCTTTACCTTGCAATATAAAGTGTCTTGAGGCAACTGCTGTTGTAATTTGGCACTATATAGAACAAAAAAAGAAACTGAAATGAACTGAACTCATACAAAGGGTTGTGAGGATTAAAATCCAGGTGGAGTGCAAATCCAAAGTCGAACTGCATTATTACAAACTGTTCCATCACATGAAACTGAAATCTGTGGGGAACATGAGAAAATTTTTCAGCATCACTCTGTTTCTAATAGGGATGGGTACCGGTATCCGGTGCCATAATGGCACCGGTTCTGACGTAAACGGTAGTAACCAGACCGAAAAGCAGCGCGCATTTCGGTGCTTTATTTCGGTGCTTTATTTCGGTGCTTCTTTTTCCCTGAGATGTCACACACTTTGGATTCTAGCCAATCATTTTACCTTTGCAAGCGTAGTAGGCGGGCCCAGGTACGTACGTTCTTTTAGAGCAGAGCTACAGATTAAAAACGCCCAAGGCAAAGCAGTCAAGGTCTGGCTGTACTTCACAGCAAAAGATGCAAACTCAGCAGCCTGCAACAAGTGCTTTAAGCTGATACTGTGATACTGTGCAAAGGAGGTAACACCTCAAATCTGATGAAACACCTGGCGACGCATAGTGTTTTTTTAAAAGCCTAGAAAAGCGCCGTATTTGATAGCTTGCTGCAAGACCTCACACCGAGCACATCTACTGCGGGTGTGGTGCCTGTTATCTGACCCAGAGTTAGCAACATGAACCCGAAGAGCAGAGTCCTGGCCCCTAGCCCTGCCAGTGAAGCAGAAATGATGACGGATGATGATGGCAGCAGCAGCCGTTCTTCTCTGCGTGAGTAGCTTAATGTTGTTCGTGTGTAATTTACGCTGACTAGGCTAACCACGTTATTACATTAATGCATGTAAGGTGAACTAGCAAACATCATCATAGCTACATGCGGCTGTCTTCTTGTTTGATGGCAGATACTTCCTTCACCCTGGCCAAAAAGGCTAAAATGACCAAAGAAAAACTGGATAAAAGCTGAGAGGTTTTAGGACAAAGTTTGTGTTTTTCCATTGATTAAGCACTGCTTCCAGCCAAGAGTGATACCATATATGCCCCATAGCTGCAGAGAAGACTAACATTGTTATCTTTTTACAAAAAAACAACAAAAAACAGCTAAACATGAGAGGTTTTTGGACAAAGTTTGTGTTCTTCATTCTTTAAGCACCAGTTTGAGCACCGTTTAAGCACCGGCACAGTTTCAAAAGTACCGGTTTGGCACCGGTATCGGATAAAACCTAAACGATACCCATCCCTAATTTCTAATTTTAGAGATACTGGGCAAACACAAAGAAACAGCCCTACTTATTTAACATTGGCATTGAAAAACATATCCTGGTCAGAAATATTAACAAGATTCCTCACAATGTCATGTGACACTGTGTGTGGCAGGCAAAGTGTGGACCCAAATGCAGGACTCAGAAGCAGAGCTGAACTCAAAATACAGGTTTATTGCTGGACTTACAGAAAACCAGATACAGAGAGCGTAAACTAGGGAGATACTTGGACTTTCCCAACTACACAGGAAACACCAAACATACAGGAAACAAGAGGGAGAACACAGTATTTACCCAAAGAAGGGCTTTTATACACAGAACAAGAAAGAGCAGAGCATACACACCTGGGGAACACAGCTGCACAGTTGGACACCATAGAGACAGCTAGCATTTTAAGGAGAACATGTGGCTAAATATGTTGCTCAAGGAATGTAATTTCATGCACGTCCTATGTCCCCTAATACCCTATGACTTGTTCTTTGTACCTGTACTTGATTTTCTTTTATGATTAAAAGCGATTTCCTGATTATGATTGCCTCATTCAAAATTCGTGATAACTAATTTTGTCAAACCATTTCTTTATTTTATTAATTTTGTTACTGTAAATTCTCATGCAAACCCAAGAAATTAGTATCATTAGCAATTTACTCAAACTTCAGTAAATCCTACCCATTATGTAAATCATTGATGTACCTAATAAATAGTTTTGACGCCTGGGAGATGGCACACATGTTGTCCAAACATACATATATGTGGTTAATGCACAAGATTTCTCTGTCAAAGGGGAGGCGTTCAGCATTTACAGCAAAATATTTTTTTTAACTTCCCATTTATCAGAAAAAAATTTATATTAGTGTCATATCTGTATATTGAATACACAGCTAAATTTAGGTTTTACATTTTTAGCAATTAATTAATACTCAGTGATTCCAGATAAACTTGTCAAACAGAGGATAGTTCATTAATGAATTCTCACTCGCAAGTTGTTGTTTATTGGTCACTCACATCAAATTTGAACACACCAAGTACTCGCCAGGCATTAGTTTTCAGTTTTACATCTTGTGTGAAAAAAGATAATGTTGAGCAGGTGGGTTGGGAGTAGCATATACCACAGGACTTCCTTCCCGAAGAGTTTTTGGTTGCATTTCTCCCCCTGAGTTATTACTTTTTGCTGTTTTGCTAGGCTATACTTGATGGCACCATGGTATACAAGTTTCACAACTGAGAAGCAAATCTCACAACTTGAAAGCCATCTTGAAGTCCTTATCTAAATAAATAAGGAAATGAACTATAACTTGAATTTTAATAGTAACTGAGACATAAAAAATTTGTTGAATCACCAGTTAAATCCAATAAAACTTTGTCAGAAGTTTGACAACTTGGACTAATTAACGTTTCAGAAGCCACCACCAAGTTAAAGTCCTATTTTGCTAGCACAGTTTCATAGCATTATGACTTCCCTTACTGTGTTTCAATGTAACAGCATGCTACACTCACACCATTCAACCATTTCAACTGCTGAGAGGTTCTTTCTGGAATATCTTACCTAGATATTTTTCTTTATAAATATCAGAGATATACATGGCTGATATTTAATATTATTGGCTACTAAATGTCAGCTATGGACAAATATTTTACTAAGAAAGTGATTTGTCAGTCACAAGGTAGGATGGCCCTAAAGCACACCCTGTCTTGACACCACTGGGGTCCATACAAGTGAATATCCTATAATCAATAAGACTTGAAATGACTAAGAAAAGATCACCAGGAAAGTTTTAAAAAGAATGCATTTTTAACTTCCTGCATTGCTTCAATGATCAGACATGAAAGTGTCCATCTTTTCTATGCAGTCTGTGGGTTATGTATGTACATGTAAGTGATCATACTGTGAGCTCTCACACTGACTGCACAGGGGCAGGGGTATTAAAGACACTCACAGTATCAGTGCCGAACACAAGAGATACACTGACGATTGAAAACTATCTAAAGAAGACATCTCTGAAGAAGACTGCATCTCCCTGCTGCTCCCCCTAAACCTCAATTTGTCCCCCCCAAAATAAAAATAATCCTAATGTTGCTAAACTTCACAACAGTTTTCTTTTGCCTGGAACGCAGTTAACACCCTTACCCCTCTCCCACAGGAGTGCTCTTGTGTGCACTCCCATGATGAACTGTTGCCAGATTACAATCTGCCGCCTTCAATAAACTCATTAAACTGACAACAGTTGCTTGAATCTACAATTTGATCCAAACTTTGATTTCAGGAAACCACTGATTTACCCCTTTAACAGAATGAACAGGAGAAATGTAAATGCAAAGAAAATGTCAGGGCCAATCAGGGCCAACGGGGTGGATCACCTGGACCAAACAGCCCTTCCATACTATGGAGGGGCTCTTGTGGTTGATATTTTCCAACCAGACTTGAATTAAGATTTACTATATGGGGAAAAAAACACAATATGGTAATTAGCGATTTATTTGATTGCCCGTATTTCATGAGTAATCAGCCTTAATAGACAGATTTCTGTACAGTGGCGAAATGGCTCTTATAGAGTGACATAATTTTGGCTGTGTCAATCTTATATACAGTTTACATCTTGTTTTACATTTTTTTTAGACATACAAAACTAAGTAAGGAAAGTTTTTTTTTAATTTTTTAAATTTGACCCTTTAACATTGTCACCATGGTCACAGCAATGAACAGTTGCCACAAAACCACAATTCATTTCATCAAATTAATGAGACATGGTCTTATTGTCTGGAAATTCATTTCTAAAGGGACATGCGCTGTGGTTATCTGAAATGCACTCATTTGAAAAATATAATGACTCCTTAAATCTGGGAGAGTGACATGATTTATAGTGGTTATTTTCTCAGCACAATATGCTCACAGCATCAGAATAAAAATCGCCCTTTACCCATGTCTGTCCAGTGCTCTGCCCCCCACACCACTGCCAGCCACTATTCATTTGTTTTCCCTATTAGTAATCCAATTATGCACACAGGCTCCTGCCACTGACGTAGCTGATCGTTTTTTAATCATATTAGGCCTTTCAATTCCTTCAATTGTTTGTTTCAAATCAGCTAGAAACATGGTCTCAGGGAGGACAGCGGAATGACACTTTGGCTAATAACTGATAAATGGAAAATCAACATGAAGCTTTTTGTACTGCTGCTTTAGCTTCTAGCCTCCTCTAGCTAACTGCTGCTAGCTCAATCACAAACTGTTTCCCAAAGGTTATACATGAGATGCCCAATAACTGAACCGCTGCTGTTGTCAATATTTAAATACTGATTTAGAGTCCTGGTGTAGACAGAAGCATAGAACTGGGCCTGGCGGGAGAGGAGGCTTTTGAATATACAATTTGGAAACTGTCAATATTCCCACACCTCCAAGGGAATTTGAAAACGGGAAATTGTGTGAAATGTTGACAAATAGATAATCAGTTAAAGGCTAGATAAAGTGAGCCTCACATGCCTCTCTGTCAGCAGAGATAAAAATCTGCAACTGTGGTCAAAGATAAGGGGAAATCTCATGTCCTCCCCATCTTCTTTTTCACAAACTCACCACTGGCATTCATTTTTCTCTCTTTTCAGTCTATAGTGCTCGCTGTCTTTCAGACTCTTCCTTCTGGGGCAAGCAGCTCTTTTATTCTATAGCCTGCTCTACATATGAGCAAAAAACATTATATCATTATATAACAGTGCTGTTCTGGAATGGTTTGGGGGTTTGTGGTAGAGGTGGATTTTAGTTTAGTCATATATATAACAGGTATATTTTAAATTAAGAGGGCCCTTGCACACCGGTGCGTTGAGCCACCCAACACCTACGTCCAGAAGACGGCGATGGAGATTACCATCTGGTGTAATCTCCATCTGATGCATATCAAGCGTGGAACCACCAGTTAAAATCTCATCTAAATCAATGAGGATGATAACCTACGGTGCATTTCCTCTTTCCACTAGGCAGCACTCTAACAGTTGCTGACAGATGGCACAACAATCTGTTCGGGGCTCGACTCTCATCATGCCTGTGAAGTTTGGGAAAGAAAGGACAATGTGGCTTTTAGTTACAGCAGTTTTGTTCTTTGTGGCAAATGATTGAAACTCGCCGTGCCACCACAACCACACCGTTTCAAGAAACACCAAAAGCTTCACAATTTAACATCATCAAAGTCTTAAGATTCCACTCACCAAAGACCATGTCGATCTGATGAAACCCCTAGTTCATTAAAGTCCAAGAACTGAAAACTGCGAAACATTTCCCAGAAATAACACGTTCCATTTAAAATGGCTGACTTCCTGTTGGATGGGGGATATTGCGCCAAGAGACTTTTTGAAATTTTGTAGGGGGCGCTGTGGCTCCATTTTTGGAATATTCCATGACGATGACCATGTAACAAGAAAGAATGATTGTTGGGTTTTGTATTATTGTAGGGTCTACCTTACAATATAAAGCGCCTTGAGGCGACTGTTGTTGTGATTTGACGCTATATAAATAAAACTGAATTGAATTGAATAGAAATTTTGGACAAAAAAAGGATTTTAATTTGGTAGAAATCCAGTGGGCCATTAAGCAAAGAAGCTATCAGTAAATGGTCATTACACAGTGCACTCGAGACACTGATTCTAGAACAATGTATTAAAACTTCAAAGATCACTTCTTTCACACCCAACTTGATGTAAAAGCGTAACATGTATATAACCTTTCCTCTCCAGCGATGGTTTACTGGTCTTTATTTTCTTTGCAGATTGTTTTTTTCTTTAAATGTATTTAGTTTTTGCAAATGATTCTGTAGAAAGCAACATCACCTATATTACGTGGTGGCTTATGTATTTAAGTAATGGATAGAAGCATTCTTATACCAACTGGACCGTTTCTGCTGTTGTTTCCTTCCTTTCCACTGTTGGGGTTCAGAATGCTAAGAGTTTTCTGGGCTTAGATTTGCTGAGCCTGCAGGCAATAATAAACTTCTGACATGTTTCCTCAGCTCAAATGCCACCTTTGGTGTCCTCTCTGTGTGACACAGGCTGTATTATCCTCACAACCGGCAAAAATGCCTCTGCAATCTTGGTGTTGGAAAAATTTCTCCTCCTGCCTTCTGTCTCATGCACTCTACACTTACACTGCACAAAATCACAAAGAACATCGACACTTGCAATGAATGTGCTAGAGTCTTTTCTGTACCCCGTGAGTGTTTGTATCCTATTCCCTAATAAGAAAATGCAGTCTAACCTAGTACAGAACTTCTAACAAGAGTATAGCAACACAGTTAGAGAATGTGCACTACAAGGAGTATACAAGTGTTTCTGGCTGTGGTCCCAGAAAGCTATTGATCATGGATGTTCTGTGCTATGAGTGTGTCTGCTGCTGGATTACTGCAGTGCTTATGTGCATCTGTTTGTCTGGCTGTGGACCAGATAAGGAAACAGACAGTGGAGCTTGAGCCGAGCTGGTAGCAATGACAGTGCAGCGTACAGTGAGCAGTCTGCAGGCGTTTCTGTCACTGATTCTTACAACCTTTGCAACAGCTTCTGACTGCTCATCTGTGGGCATCAGTACCAGCCAACACTAGATGGCGACAGTATTTCTACTAGTGAGCTTCACTTCTCATGCACATCGACATGAAGCGAAGAAAAAACAAAGTTTAGTTCAAATAATGATTTCTATGCAATAAACTAATCACACACTATTAACATGATTTTTGAATTTGCTTACATTAGTGCAAACTTGCCAGGTTATTTTCTTCTTTTACTTGTAACAAAGCAAAATCCTCATTTTGCACCCTGAGGATGCAGCACTTGGTGAAAGTCTGAACTATATACATAGAAGGGTCTCGAGAGCTAGTGATGAAGCGTCTTCTGTCACCATTAAACTGAAGGAGGAATGCAGGTGAAGCTCATAGTGCCAAGTTATGTGAAGCAGCGATATGCTATTGCCTGGCAACAATGATTCGGCCGGCATAATATGAAAATTGGATTGCAGGACTTGAGATGATGAGAATCTCTGTGTTCCCGCTATCACTGAGGTGTTACTGAACGTGTTTATGCTCTCAGCATCAGCATGCTTGTACTAACCAACAGAACAAATACTGCCATGCACACTCTGCTAAGTATCACTGTGATAATTTATGACCAAGAGGGGGCACAGGATATGTTTTTTAAGCATGTGTCTGTTTTCACATGGGAGAAGCTGTTAAAGGAGTGAAAGCGATGTGTGTGGGTTTAATGATTGGCAAAGGATCCCTGCTCTTACCTGATAGATATGACATCAGAGTAAAATGTGTTGTAAGTCCTTCTTTTGATATCTGCGGGCACCCTTGTTTGTCATTAGAAGGCACTAGAGAAGTAGCAGATCACTTTCCATGTATACATCAAAGCAAATGTAATGTCTTCAGTGGAACCCAGCGGCCAGAGTTAATGTGATTCTGATCTGAGTATGTGTGTGTGTGTTTGTGTGTGTTTGTGTATGTATGACAGGTAGGTTGATGTAGTGGGCGAGGGAGATGCCGTTGCACCAGACCTCTGTCTCTGTGTGCGACACAGGTCCAGTGTCATAGCCATGTCTCTGATGCTGCTGTCACATCCACACCCACATCCATAAAATTTGGAAGACTGTTCGTTACTCAGAGACTGGAGACTTAACTCATCAACAAGAAAGCGCAATTACCAATGGTCATATCCATGTTGTCCTGAGCTTGGAAATGGGTAGAGACGTTTGTGACATGAAAGGTGGGTGGCTGTGGCTCAGGGGGTGGAGCAGGCTGTCTAACAATGGGAAGGGTGGTGGTTTGTGTTGGTGCTTAGGTATAGGTCTAGTCTAAAACGTGTGTGAGATTGGGTGAAATACTCAGATTAGAAAAATTTACACAAGTCCATTTACTGTTTGCCTCAAACTCAACAGTACTGTAAAACAAACACAGTACTGTTCTCATTTTTATTGGATTTGAAAACACTGTTTTTAAAAAATAACTGCTATGATTTGAGAACTTAAGTACATTTCTATGGGGCCAGAAACACAAGCAGTCAGATAGTGAAGAAAATGGCTGAAAAGTTAATAGTTTAGCCAGACTGCATGATTTTATACATAAAACACAAGCATGGTAAGAATGCAGAACCATGGTGATGGATGTTTCACAACTAAGACCGAGTCCAAGCTTCCACTGCGGTGCAGGCATTAGCAGCAAAGCACACGCAGCTATCTGTGCGACAGTAGACACAAATATGAATGGCACTTTCTGTTTTCAAAATCAGAGCACTGCAGTTGTCTTCAACATCAGTGTCAGGTCATTTTGTCCCATGCACAGTGGCAGATTGGATACAGCTTGAAAGTGATGACAGTTAATGATCACAGCACTGAGGCACATTATGCACATCCCAGGTCAAACTAACTAACCCATATTTTATTTACTATAGAACAGAGGAAATAGATCAAAGGTTTAAATTGATAAAATGTACCAATTTGAGAAAAATAATAGTTCATTTTTAATTTGTTGGCAGCAAAACATCTCAGAAAAGTTGGGACAGGCCATTCAGTGCGTCTACATTCTCTGTCTTTTAACAACAGTCTGTGAATGTCTAGGAACTGAGGAAACCAGTTGCTGACTTTTGGGAGAGTAATGTTATCCCATTCTTGACCCCATACCATCAGAGGTGAAGGCCTGCCTTGCCTGGATTCATTTTAAAAGAAATTTAGCCCAGAGAAGACAGCAACATTCCTGCATCATGTTCACATATGGCTACTGTTTTGGATGATCGAGTTTTGACCTGTATTTGTGGATGGCATAGCAAACTGTGTTTACAGACAGTGATTGTAGGAAGTTATTGTTTTCAATGCAGTGCCACCTTACAGCCTGAAAATTATTCTTAGATATTTTGGATCAGTTACTCTTCCAGCCTTCTTTTGGACTTGGATTTGTATTAGCTAGCTTTCAAATACTTTCAAAATGTACTAAGGCATGGTGCAGTCCAGGAAAGCCACTTAAATGCTTTGAAAAACTATGAATGGTGATTTTTGTCTCGCTCTCTCCACTTCTCTGTCATCTGACTGTTGGGCTGAGATCCTGGTGCAACAAAATTTACCAGTAAGGAAGACGTCTTGAAGCATTCTCAATCATCCAGGAAAGTAAATCTCCAAAAGTTGATTCTGTTCATCTGGACGTAGCGTTTTGTGGGAGAAACGTTTCGTCACTCATCCAAGTGACTTCTTCAGTCTCTATTTGACCTCCCAGCCCATTGTCCCTTCAGTGGGCTGTTTCAGTCATTATGCAAATGTATTGTTCATAAGATTTGGGGAAACCTGCAGTCAGCTGAGACTGAAGAAGTCACTTGGATGAGTGACGAAACGTTTCTCCCACAAAATGCTACATCCAGATGAACAGAATCAACTTTTGGAGACAGTAAGGAAGACAGTATGGACACCTGGACAGGAAGATCATAAACTTAAGGAAATATATGTTTTTGTATTCCCCTCCTGAAATCAATCCTGCATGCAATTAGCCCAATAGTCAGTTATTGTCAGTGTGCTAAAACCTTTAAGCAGTATATAAAAACTATTTCCAAATGAATTCATGATGAATTTATGGATGACCTCTTCTCTAAACAAACCAACAGTATTGATTCTCCTTTTGTTTGATTAATGAGTTCTTGGTGCTCTATTGGCCAACTGTTGGTTATTGTTTTCTGCCTGGAAATTCTGAGACAGTATTTTATTTCCAGACTGGCAAGGGAATTGTTTTGAGTGTCTGGACATAAGATATCATTATTATTTTGTGCCAGTGTATTTACAGTGTATTACAATTCTATAGTGATACAATGTATTACTTGTCACACCCCTGCTTACAAAGTAACCATTTTACTTTGTTAAAATGATCAAAATTTCAGCTTCTCCTATTCATCATTTACATGAAAATTTATGTTGCACTGTGGATTGATTTTGTGAAATGACTGGATAATTAGTTGAGGAGACATTTGGCAGAAGACTAAACAGACTTCTTCAAAAAATAATGTTACTTCACTGAGTGAGATATACCACCTTGATAGTACCTGACCTGTAAAAAAAAAGCTTGTATTTTCTAACCTATATTTCTCATAAAATTAGATGCAAGCTGATGATTACAAAGACGATTAATGGGGTTGAGGGAATTGTACATCTAAATCAAACCATACCAAATTGTAGCTTGAAATGATGAAAATATAGTTGAGTTAGAGGCATTAGAAAATAAGGGTTTGTAGAAATGTCATACTTTTTACCCCTCTATGGCATGAGTTTTCATTTATTTGGAGGAAAAAAAAAATCTCCCTATTTTGTGAGAGCTTGTTTGTCCCAGTTGAAATATCAGTTACAAAATAGGTTCCAAAATGTCACCGTTTTCTGTATATACTCATAGATTTTACTAGGAACAAGCAATTTATTCAGTTTTCATTTTTATTTTAATGAACATCAAATCAATTTTTATATAAGCAATTTCACTTATTAAGAGAAGAAACCTATCCAAACCTACCTTTACCTATGAAAAAAGTAATTAACTGTCATTTACCACGGTTTTATGAAAGCTGAATTTAAATTCAATAGCCACACCGAGGTCTAATTACTGTCAGTCCTGTTAAATCAAAGAGAAGTAGGCTAAAAGATCTCAAAAAGGCAACACTTCATGCCATGATCCAAACAAAGTCAAGCACAGATGAGAAGCAGTCATTGAAATTTTTCAGTCGAGAAAAGGCTTTGGGACTCCAGCGAACCACAAGGAGAGCCATGAATGGAGTAAACCTGGAAAAAGTGAACCTTCCCAGGAGTGGCTCACCTACCAAATTTGAACCAAGGGCACACCAGTGACTCAGATGGTTAGGACCTCACTGGCCTCAGTTAAGATCAGCACTCATGATTCAAAAGTAAGAAAAGGAGTGGACACAAAGGGAATCCATGCGAGAGTTCCAAGGTGAAAAACCACGCTGACCTCATGCCACAGAGAGTGTGGTTATTAAGAAGACAGTGACGTGGCTACACATTTCACCTCTGCCATGTGTTATAGGCAGAGCGATGCAGGCAGGGAATCTCATTCTACTGCATCTGACCTCATGTCAGCTCCACTGAAGTGGGTGTCACCTCATTCAGAAATGAATCGCCGTTCTTGCCACAGGATTGTTGCTACCTCAAGAGTTTAATTGAGGCAGAAGGCTGTGTGAGTGAGAAATCTAAAGATGCAGAGAAAAGAACAGAGGAGAAGGAGGGAAAAACAAAGGGAAGGAAGAAAACAGAGGATGCAATGCAGAGGAATGAAGTGTTTAAAGGTGAAGGATCACATCAGACCCGTCTGTTTCATCTTAACAGTGACAGTGGCTTTGTTGAACCTTTAGACGCCAGAAAATAGACCGAGCCATTTATCTGTGTAAAGAATAGCACAGTGCAGATGAACAAATCTGTAAACCCTGATCTGAGGTCAGATGTTTCTCTGAATGGATGAGTCCAGGGGTGGGAGATTGGAAAAGCTTGTCCTCCATCCACTGTGTGACATGATGCAGCTGCTTCAGCAAATAATAAGGATAACTGCAGACATCAAAGTTTTTGTATTCTTAATAAAGAGTAGGCTATTTGCACGGCCCTGAGACAAGATTGTATCATCGTTTAAATTATCCCATTTAAGTAATAAAACAGGCAGAAGTGTCCTCCTTCCCTTTAAAAATTGAACAAAAATGTCAAATTATTTGTGAGATGAACAAGAAGAACATTACATTAGAACCTCACATTAGAATTGCCTGAGAGTTACATTTTTGGACATGCAAATAATAAAACACAAGAAATGTGAGAAACCAGAACTGATAAATATTTTATAAACATGTATTCTGTCAGGTTGGCTTTTAGTGCATCATCCTTTTAAAGGCAGACTGTTTTCAGCAAAAGATAGTGTTTTCACTCTCATGAGAGAAAGCTGCATGTTTACTTTATTTCCTTTTTATACTATATATTTTGCAAAATACTTTGCAAAGGAATGGTGTGCTATTTGCAGTCTTGTCACAAACATGTAGATTTAAGAGTCAGCTATTTTCTTTAAAAGCATCAGTGTATCCAACTCACTCCTAACCAATAATGCAAAGCTGCTATTTCCTGAACCAAAAATCATTGAATGTCTTGACTGCTCTGATTTGCATAAATGTGAATCAAAACCTGAATCAGTCACAATACTATATAAAGTAAAAAATTACATAAACCTGTACACTGAATGTAACACTCTAGTCGATCATAAAACAACAAAATTATGTACAGAGCAAGACAACATAAATTAGCCCAAAATATTCAAAAACAACATGCACTGAGAGAAAAAGACGATCAAGTTTATTAAACTGGTTGTAAGAACTAATAGTGTCATGGTCTGGGTGAGTCATGGTAATTTTCCACAGCATCTGCTCTCCTCCTCTGGGTGGAGCCCTTATTGCACCTCCCTGGATTCCCACCCGGTGGCAATCGTCACCTGCAGTAAGACCAGCGCTCACAACTAGTCTTTGCCAGATTATCTGCTAACCCATGTTAGTTTGTGGCCTCACGTATCTCTTGTTTATCATAGTGTTTGTACTTACCTTGTTTTCGCTTATGTGGACACTGGTGTCTACTGTACTGCTGCTGTTGGTAAAAAACCCTCATTCATCGTACCATTCTCAGCTTCCTGACTCCCTGCACTTCGGGCTCACCTGGATCTCTGCCTCTCGCCTTCCCCTCCTGCAAGCAAGTCAGGCATCACAGTTTGATTACTGGACCTTTAAACTCACCATTCCTCTGGAAATCTCTGACCACTCTCCTCATCTGTTTCAGTGCCTTTGGTCAGCAACAGTTTCCCCCCCGTCAAGCTCCTGCACACAGCAGCCATAGTAACATAATACTGTTCGCGTTTACAGCCTTGGCCTTTCTAGTTTCCTAATCATTCAGCTCATGTTTAGTGTTTTTGACTTGGTTCATAGTCACAGCCTAGTTTATCTGTTATCTCTCATCATTGTAAAAAAAAAGCTCTTTGTTCACTACGCTCCGAGCCTCCGGTTTTTGAATCTGCATTTGAGTCCACCTCTCTTCTCGGGCCGCTGAGCCCGAGAAAAGAAGTGGTACTATTTATATTGACAAATAGTAAATATTACAGCATTGCAGTCAAGAGAGTAACAATAGAATATAGAGGAAATGAAATCCAGTCCTGTCACTGTGTAAGTTCTACATAAAAAAACAAACAAACTTAAGTGAATATGACGATGATTTAACTCAATAAATAAATTGGCTTTTCTGTTCAGTTGAGTTCTTCCTCTGCTCCTCTGGATATGACTGTTGTCCATTATTACTGTTATGTGCACATATCTCCAAGCCTCCATAAGGCCTTTAGAAAGTTTAGTTTCTAAAGTTTAAAGACTTTATATGGACTTTTAGCCATCTATGCATGCAGATTTATTTACACATATTAAAAGGACACATTCACAAATCTATATAAAGACTTATTTATAGATTTACAAATCCGATTTTAGATTTGTAAATCTCTCTCTCTCATGCACACAGACACAGTTCTGCTAGAGCGTCATAGATGCTAAAATGGTTAACTATTCTACAAGCAGTTGGTAAAATATCAGCTTAGAAATCCAGCTGCCACATAGTTTGAATCCTTTAACTGTGGCAATTGAGAACATTTCTGTTGTCACTAAATGTGTGGCTTTATGGATCAGCAGGCATTCTGATGCAGCAACCTTTGTATTTCTGCATCAGAATGTCTGATGCCAAATTGGTTTGAATAAGTGCTTTTGAAAATACATCATTAATAAATGTTTAAAACACATGTAAAAGATTTCATTATTATGAAATTGTTTTGCCATTTTGAGTTACTGTTGAGTTACTTTTTAACTCACAGAGCAACTTGTGTTATTTTCTGTCGAACCAAATATTTTGTGTATCTGTAGATGTCGAGTACACGGGCCGATAAATGGAGAAACATACAGGTATGGTTAAGAGGAAAGATTCAAGTTCCAAAATCTATTTTTCACCTAGTAGCATCTCAACCTACTTATTAGTTTGCATTCCTTCATAAACAGCAATAAAGGCAACAAACTGAGAGTGTGTCATGAAACGCCAAACAAGAGGCAACGGGAACATGGGAGAGAGAGGGAAACAAACCAATTATAAGCAATTGATTTACTTCCAGGCGGACTTATGGGCGCCTTAGCTTGCCAGTCAGGTTCCAGGTAATTCAGGGGATTGCAACCATTGCCATGTACTTCAGTTATTGGAGCAATCCTATGTCAGCCTCCATGAGAGCTTATGGTAAGACAGGAATATTAATAAGAAGCTGTGGTTTTCAAAGACTGGAGCTTTTGAGATCTTACGTTATCCAAAATGACACCTCTACCCCAATTCTGTAGTGCAAGGGGACCATTGGCAGACTGGATATAAAGAATATTTCTTCCTCTATGTTTCTGGGTGTATTCCTTTCAAAAATGCTGCATCACATATTTTTTAAATATATATTAAATCAACCTGGCACACATTCTAATCATTCATGTCAAGGACTTTTTCTTGGTGGGGTCTCTTAATTGTGAAAGGCTTAGTGGACCTCATTCTGCTCTCTTTGACAGCTGAACACTCCCATCGGGAAATGCATTATTATGCAGTTGTTCAGTTATACAGGCTGAAGGACGAGATCTGAAAGACGAAAGACAAAAGAGAAGCTTAGGTCCAGCGTGACCTACTTCACCCTAACTCAAACACATCCAGACACACCGTCTTGAAATTGTAACCGTCCCCCTTTTTCGCATTCCATCTTCATCTCGCAGACTTGTCCTATCACCTCTTGACTTTCTCCTCTTTCTTTAGTCCACCGCCCCCCTCCGCTGACTCTTCAATCACAAGAGTTTGGCTGGCAGTGGGATCAAGCCACTGTGAGATGTATGAGCGTGAAAAAAAAATGGATGGCTAATTCAATCAAGTCTATTATTCCTAAGGCAGCGCCGTGTTATCAGTGGCACAGCAAAGGCGTTTTGATGCATTGCCTTCGTGCTCAGCCTCCCCCACTACCACACTACCACAGAAGTCTAAGTTGTTGTGGTCCTTTGAAGGTGGGGGTGGGAATGGGGAGGGTGGGGGGTGGTTCAGACTCAGAGTTATCAGAGACCAGAGAGGGCTCGTTTTAGCTGCACACAAAAACACTAGAAAACTGCCATTGTAGAAGTAAGAAGTCAACTTTATGCCCCCCCCCCCCCCCCCCCCCCCAAAAAAAAAACCACAACAAAAAAACAAAGCACAATAAACAAACAAACAAAAAAGAATGCTGTATATAAGAGTGTTTATACAGCATAAAACTTCGCAGCTGCGTTTGAAAGTATGAATGTTGGCTGGTACAGGAATCAGAATCTAGAGATCTCACTATACTATTAACTATTATTAAACTCTAAATATTCACCACTGACAGAATTTGTTATTAAGCTCTACAAGTCCTTGAGTCCTTATTTGTTCTGTTTTAAAACTTAGTTGGACCAGCCCCAATAAAATGGTATCGATGAGATCTACGAAGGGCGTATTCCATTTCTGACAGAAATGGATCCACAGTCTGTGGAATATTCCAGCTCACTGGTTTTCACAACAGTACGTTTGATGGATTCTTTTCCAAAGATGAAATATTTCAACTCACATGAACATGGATTCAATTATGTTTTCACCCAGTTATGACATAAACATGGTATGCAATCACACTGTGTGAAAACTTTGCATTTAGTGTGAACACACCATTACAGTTTGTTGCATTTCACTCAAATCAACAAAAGAATGCATTAAGTGGGAAAACAGGTGATGAGGGTATTTTAATCCAGTAGAGATCACTATGAAAATGAAGTTATTTATGTTTGTTAAAAGATATCCAGTACAAATTTCTTGCATTTTTATTAGAAACTAGTATTTACTGGTAAACATTTTAAGTCATAGTTATTGCCTGTCGTATGCCAAAATGCAGTAAGGCAGTAAAGCAAATCCTGCCATGGGAACTCATGGGGTCAGTTTCGGGTACAGGAACTGGAGCCACCGAGAGAGTGGAAAAACCCTAAAACAGGAAACAAACTAGTGCAAGACCATGACACTGCCATAAAGTTTAACCTTTAAATGAGGTCCTATCTCATTAAATATACACAAATTTTCATTTGATACACTAGGTGTGTATTTTAAACATTTTCATTTCACTCTTAGTGCAATACACATGGAAGCAAAAATCCTAAAATCTCAAAATGTTTTCACAAAACAACATGAACAATGAAAAACAGAGTGATTCTTTCACACTTTCAAAATGTTAAAAAACATTCAGTGAAATATGTTTGTCATCCATAGACACTCTACAGTTATTTAGGTGAACTACTTCTAGTTGAGACTGCAAACTCACCTGAGGGTCTTCTTGTTACACCCAGGAGAAATCCTTCTTTGCTTTATTGAGCTGGATCTTTAACTGTGTAAAAAGAGACACAAAACCTGTGACACAGTAACTACCTTCATTAGGAATAGAATATGCTGGTTGATCACCAGCTCGGATTTAGAAATCTTTGTCAATCAAAGCCTTTCAATACACAATGCTATGGAATGATTTAAAACTGTGTCATGTGCTTGGAAATTTAAGGTGAAATGAATATATATCGTAATGGTTGTGGATTTTGTCACAGGATTTAATTTGCGGATAGTATTATGTAACCCACAATATCAAGCATGCATTTATTGTTCTGTAAACTAAAATATTCTGAACATGGTGCATTAAATATTGTATTTGAAGAAGTGAGAGTTCAGTGGATTTAAACCATGAATAATAATACAACATGCATATGTATGGGTGACTCCATATCCTGGCTGCTGCGGAGCTGATGATGTTAACATTTTTCAAAAAATCTAGTTAGAGAGTGTTGACGGATACAGATCCTTTATGAAGTCAGTAATGCATCTCCAGCATATTGAGAAGCTGATTAACTTTTAATACTAGGTCAGTTGTTTCTTAACAGCAGTAATGTCTTGCACTGTATGTGCAGACATTGGCCTGATTATTCATACACCCACATTTCTTTTACATGAAGTATAGTTTGACATATTGTTGCCACTGTTTTATATATTTCTATATAATATAACCAAGGACTATCAAGATAAAACTCAATACTGATAATACAGATTGGCATGTCTTCAGGCAGCTTACCATGGAAGTGATAGATACCTTTTTTTTTGTGAAATATTGATATCACACGATGACAGGTCAGAGATATTTCAAGCTGCCCACCCTATCCACTTGGACTTCCAAGTCTAATGCCTGGAATCTGAAGGATCACAGTCACAGAGTGAGTAGAGCAGGGGTTCAGCAGGAAGACACAGTACTCTGGTTTTGAGGGCAAGGAAAAATACTCATACTACGTGTGGGCTTTTGGATACCAAGTTCAGGACCCGTCTGCATGAGGAGTATAATCTCACAGTTAAGCAACCAGTCTGGAAGGCACTGTTGTGTTAAATGCCAAGCCCTAATACATTTGTCACAGTCTGGCTGAGAAGCTGTGGAGTGAGGAGGTGGACCCAAGTGCAGACACGTGAAGAGACAAAACTTGACGTAACAAAAAATGAGCCGTTTATTAAGGCTGGCAAAAATAATACAAACAAAGGGAGAGGGCGAAAACCAAACCTAAACTGGGTGAACTAAGGCTAAACATAAAAAACCATGGAACGCGAACAAGAACATAGAAACCTGACATGAAATCCTGGCGTGATGTGGAAACAACGCAGGACAACAGACGATCAGACGAGGAATGAACGGAAACACACAGACTAAATGCACACTGGAGGTGATCAGGGGAAGTGGAAACACATGGGGAAACAGGAAGCATAATGGGATGCAACCATGGCAACATGAGCCTGACACAGAAGACGTAGACATGAAACACATGAAGGGTGAGGGAGACTTAAACACAGGAGGTGAAGACACAAGGGGAATCTAAGAAATAATGAACTATAACAACAACCTAAGCATAATAGAAATGAACTTAGATAATCTAATGAACTTAAACATAAACATAAAAATATAATACAAATTTAAAATGCTGGGTGAAATGATCCAGGATCATGACAGAATTTTCAAATAGAATTTCACATGAAATATTACAACAAACTGCAAAGATACTTAGACAGTTGGATATGTATATATGATCTGAATATATGATGGATAATTGGGAATTGTGTCTGAACTAAATGTAACTGTAATGCACCTACGCTACGCTGCTTAACAATGGTGGATGTTGTTGCTGTGGTGAAACTACAATAACATTAAGATGGACTACAAATCTATAAATATGGACCAATAAAGTGAAATGCTTGTTACAATTAGATTACTTGGGGATCACTGCGCAGGCAATTTCTTCAAAAGTTTTAATTCACAGCCCTCTACTGCCTGCTCCACCACACACCATGGCCTTCACACCCCCCTGTTACCTTTAATGATTTTGCCCTTTTCCCCTTCTTCCCCCCTTTGTTAATGTAGCAGGTTGAAAAAAGCTACATGTTTATTTTTGTAAGAAAACCAATTACCCCCTTATTTTTTGTTTATTATTGTGACTTATTTTGACATTGTTATGTGTTGTTATATTGGTTATATTTCATTATGCCAGTAGATGGTGCTCTTGCACTGCTGTGGAACTACCAGAGAGACTCTAGCTATAGGCTCTGCGCATGCGCAGCTCAGAAATAAATGAGCTCCGGCCTGAGCAAGACGCTAACTTTGGTGTCCTCTCTATTAATCCACAGGTACTGACAAACAAACTTTGATGTTACCGAACTGGTTCTAAATGTCATGTAAGTTGAGTAACAACTGTTCGGCTATATTTTGAGATGAGAGTGATGATGTTGTTTTGTGGTATTTTGTTGTAATGAGTATTAGTGTATCATCGGCATAATGCTATAATGCTACGTAGCACTATAAGTATATGCTATGACAGTGGCAACCTGCGACTTCCGAAAATGTGTTGTAGTGTTTGTTTTAGTGTTAGCCAAGCAGTACTGAGTAGTGATGGGCAGATGAAGCCCCATGAAGCACTGAAGCTTTTCATCCAATTGGTTCACCCCAACGCGAAGCTTCATGAAGCTTCATTTGCTCTAGTAGGACACCTACTGGACGTAAAAAATAATAGCTGGCATGAATTTGAAGAGTGTGGCATTTTGCACACAGCCTGTAAATGTCAACAACAAAAGGAGTGTGTAAAACATGTATATTGTAGTGATGGCAGTATACTGTGTATATTTATAGTGGCAGTATGGAAAATGATTATTTGGAAATGCTTGAAATGGAAATGATCATTTACTGTGAGGTGAGGTGTGGTTGGGGTGTGGACAGTAGTTGTGCTTTTGTAACGTTGAGGTATGGACAGCTACACACTGAGGCTTTGAGCCTCAGTCCTGCCTGTTCACATTTTATTCTGTAAAAACTAAATTTTCACTGCTTTTATGGCCTTTTTAGTGGGGAGAACATAGCTAGGATTTAATGATTTAACAAATCTTTTAAATCCTTTGTCCTCCACAATGCTAAATGGCTGGGAGTCCTCAATCACCATGCTGACCAGGTCTTCATCTATTTGAGATTGTTCTCCTGAGGAAAGACAATAAAGATAAAGCACAAATATAAATATCACACACGTAACTTATAACAGTTGTATAATATTGTTATATCATTTAGTAACATTACTGCATGCTATATTATCATTGCATTTGATGGCTCACCTGGTCTTGCTCCACAATCGGTGTTCCCCTTATTCTCATGCAAAGCTCTGTAGTGCCTAAGCATGGATGAGGTGTTGTTGTTATATCCCAGCTCCCTGGCACATAGCAAACACTTCACCTTGTACAAAAGTAAAGACAGCTTAACATAAATTGTATTGCACCATCAGTATCATGAAAATACATCTTCTGTAGAAATTTACATACCTTGTTGGGAGGAATAAGATCAAAATGTTCCCACACAGGGGAGGACATCCTCCTCTTCTTAGCTGGCTCCATTCTCTCCTGACTTTCTCTCCTCACTCTCATAAACCTCCAAACGGTCTCCAAACTCTCACTAACCGCAACTCTCCATCAAACACCCACATTTTTGAATGAAGTCTGAGGGGTTTATATCGCTGTCATATCTCGCGGCAAAGTTCGAACCACTTCATGAACCAGTCACGTGGTACAGCCGGGCAGCGAGGCTTCGGACGTCATCATTTTCAGCTCCTCCCATAAATGAAGCAAGCCTCGATACGCGCTTCGCGGAAACGCCCCCTCCATTACTCGACACACGCTCCGAAGCCTCGATACAGAACGTCCCATCACTAGTACTGAGTACATGTATTAAGAGGAAAGCTTTTTGTTGGTGAAACAACGTTGCAGTCGTCTGCCGCCATGTTATGTTGCGTTCAAGGGACGCCATGTTCAAAAGTAATAGCGTATATGGCGCGAATGTGGGGAAAGGTTGTGTGAATGTGGTATGTTGTTATGCTTTAACCGTGAGTGTTTTGTTTAAGTTGTGAGTATGTAAAGTCATTTTGAATTAGTTTGTATTTATTTTGCTTTTGAGAGAATGCTTTTTGTAACTTCATTTTTGTTTATGAACTCTGTTATTTTATGGGAAGAATGCATGGTCTAGTGTGATTTGTATTGTGTATATGTAGAGAAATAAATGAGCTCCGGCCTGAGCAAGATGCTAACTTCGGTGTCCTCTCTATTAATCCACAGTTTGCTCATATTTGGCTACGCAGTGCTCTCTAGCCTGTGTGCCGCTTGCTGCCGGTCCAGATTCCCCTAGGTCTGGTGCCGGTAACATTAACAATAATAAAAATAATAAACTAAAAATGAACCAAATGTGGAAGTGGACGATGCAATCATCTATATTCCACAGAGAGCTTATTTCCATCTTTGATAGTAATGGCTTCACAGTGAGTCTTTTATTTATCAAGTGCATTTAACACAGTCCAGTCTGCTGCTACTGAGAGAGAGATATCTCAGAAATTACTGACAGTCATCAGTCTGATTTGGTTGTGTGTAGTACAGGAGCTCTATAAGGAACTGTGCAATCTCTGTTTCTTTTCACCCTTTAAAATGAGAGTGTGTGAAAGTTAAACAATCTTGATTGGTTAACAGGAGAGGTAAAAGCAAAACTGCCTTTTGCATTCATAAATTGTTTTTATCTTAATGAAAACAAAATATGTCCTTCTCCCAGTTTGTCTAGGTCAGCCCTGTGCCACTCCTCCTCTATAATGGCTTCTCGTTCCTGTCCTACAGACGGATTTTAAGAATTGAAACATGCTTCAACATTGCATTGTTAAGGAGAAAAATGAGCAGAGCCCCATGGCTAGAGTCCAGAAATCCAAGTCCTTACTTTAGCAAGCCAAACG
Organism: Aulonocara sp. 'chitande type north' Nkhata Bay; assembly: GCF_057382095.1. NCBI lineage: Eukaryota > Metazoa > Chordata > Actinopteri > Cichliformes > Cichlidae > Aulonocara > Aulonocara sp. 'chitande type north' Nkhata Bay. The sequence continues at coordinate 895,153 of NC_141351.1, forward strand.
TTAATCATCAATCACTAAAGTGATTATTTCCAGTAAGAGGCAAGCTCACCTGTGTGTGTGTGTGGTATCACTCTGTCCTGTCTTGGGTGCTGTCTTCTCTCTTGTGGACATCAGGAAGAGTGGTCAAAGCTGTCATAATGATATTTAGGGCAAGATTTAGAGTCTGATAGTATTATGCGGATAGTATTCGCATCCCCACATCCCCACTCTACCATCACACCCTAACAAAGACTCTCACACACAGCCCATTCTACCGCAGGGCAGAGACATCTCCACCTTTCCCTCATCCATGCTAAGAGACACTGATACGCCCACCAAGAACTTCAACATCCCAGCTTCAGTGTCACCAGCGCCTAGTGTCGCTGGGGTTTCCCCTGGCAGGGTGAGTCGTCCGTCCAGAGGATATGACCAAGTTTTGAGTCTCAGTGATGTGGCAGCTTTGTTTCCACGCAGAGAATTCAAGTTGCATGGTGGACAAATTTCAGATCTTGGCTCGGATATGTCCTACAGTAGTCTGTGCAAACAAATTGATGAGGGGTTACAAGAAGGGTTTACTGAGTGTGAAATAATCAGAACCGTGCTAAAGATAATGAAGCCTGGTACTCTCAAGGAAATGTTAACCAACAAAGATGATTTGACAGTTGATGGTTTGAAGAAACTTCTCCGCTCTCATATTCGAGACAAGAATAGCGCTGAACTCTTTCAAGAGCTAAGTAATGCTAAGCAGCAAGACAAAGAGAGTGCACAGCAGTTTTTGTACAGGATTGTAGGGTTAAAACAGCGTGTACTATTTGAGTCACGACAGCCTGGTGCAGACTTTAGCTATGACAAAAAGCTTGTGCAGGGCACATTTCTTCACACACTTTATCAAGGGTTCAATGAAAAAAACAACTATGTGAGACAAGACCTCAAACCTTTTCTTAATGACTTGCAGGTTAGTGATGACTTTTTGCTTGAACAGATTACAAAGTCCACCAGTGAGGAAGCTGAGAGACTGAGGCGACTGGGTACAGCATCTAAAATCAGACCTGTGACTGTAAGTGCCGCTCAGCTTGCTAACACGGACTTGACTGAGCAAGCGAAGGTTAACACTGAGCTACAGGCTAACCGTGCAGCTATTAGAGAACTGACTGCCCAAGTGTCTTCATTGACCAGACAGCTAACTAAAGTGGTGAGCCAGACTGATAGTGTGGCATCTGGAGACTCCTGCTCGCCCCTGAACCACCCTCCAACACCTCCAGCTGAGAACCGGGGCAGATGTGGTGATTGTGTACAGCAAGGCAAAGTGAGCTGCCCCCACTGCTTTGCGTGTGGCCAGCCAGGACACCGGGCTATTGGCTGCCTGCGGCGTAAGGTGTCGGGAAACGGGGTGAGGTCACTGGAGAGGGGCTGCCAGTGACCGAACAAGCCGAGGAGTCCCAAGCACACACCAGTTTTGCTAAGACTTCAAGTGTGGTGAGATCAAATGTACCCAGTCCTGCACCACCAGCGAAACCCACTGCACAGCTTATTGGGAACAGATGTATGGTCTCATGTGCCATCAATGGAGTACCACTTAAGATGCTGCTTGATTCAGGGGCCCAAGTGACTATGGTATCAAGAGCATGGATAGAGAAAAACATCCCCCACATTAAGATCAAGCCACTTGAGTCCCTCCTTTCAGACCAGCCTCTGGAAATAGCGGCAGCTAATGGTACAGACGTTCCATTTGATGGTTGGGCAGACACGGAACTTCAAATTCAGAGTGTGAACTATGGGCATGTCGCCATACAAGTGCCAGTGCTTATCAGTCAGCACAACCTTAACTGTCCTATTTTAGGCAGCAACGTAATAGCTGAAATCCTAAAAACCAATAAAGAACAGAGAGGTGGGGCTGACCTTTCTGCGCTCCTCAAAGAAGCTTTAAGTGTCAGCAGCAGTGCAGTAGATGCTCTTGTTTCAGCACTTCAGATGCCCACCCCTGATGAAATAGATCCTGAGTGTAGTGTGAGAACAGGAAAAAAAGGTGTAATGATTCCTGCAGGACAGATTTGTGAAGTAAAGTGTAGAGTCAGAGAATGGCCAAGAGGTGGCCCACGACTCTTCCAACCAAATCTAGAGAGCAGCTGCCCTGAGGGTTTGGAGTTTGGTAGATGTCCCCAGTGGGTTGACAAAAATTGTTAAGATTCCCATTCAGAATCCTACCAAACATGACATTTTTCTCTCCAAAAGAACAGTCTTAGGTACATTGGAAGAAGTGACTGAAGTAAAACCTGTCAAGTATCTCTCTGCTGACGCAGGGTCATCAGCCCATACAAATGTAAAAGTGTGTTCAGTTCAGCTAGGTAACGAAAAGCACCAGACAGAAGTCAATGAAGGTCAGAGATGGCATCCACCTGTTGATTTGTCCTACCTGACAGAGGATGAACAAAAGGTAGTTAGAGATAGGGCTGCTCAATTAATCGAATTTTAATCACGATTACGATCTGGGCTTTCAACGATCATTAAAAATGACTGAGCCGATTATTAGCCCCTCCCTCGTGCTTTACTCTCACGCTGCTCCATGTGGCAAATCAAGCGCACCTCTCTGCATTTCGAACACGTGTCACAACAATTAAGAGGACCGAGGGAAGCTCGGAAAGCTAAGCAGAAGTTATTTGGAGAGGAGAGTGACTGCCGTTGGTTGAAAAGAGAGGTAAAAAAAAAAAACTTCAGTGGTGTGGAAACATTATGGGTTCGCGGAGTCAGACGTGGATCAAGTAGACACAGTGTGTAAACTTTGCTACAGTGTAGCTGCACCACAGAGCAACACTGCAAAGTTCACTAAACATAGATGTTTACATTTTTCATTTATTTTTTATATTGCAAACATTTGCACTGTTATCAGTATTTGCACACTATTTTATATTATTTTTTGACAATCTTTAAAGTCATTATTCAATACATTGTTATTGTTAAATAAATATCGTCAAATAATCGAGATCTCAATTTCAGTGAAAATAATCGTGATCATCATTTTTGCCATAATCGAGCAGCCCTAGTTAGAGACATGTTGTATGAACAGTCAGATGTTTTTGCCCAAAGTGACTCTGACATTGGTTGCATCCCAAGCTTGCAGTTGAAAATTAATCTGAAAGACGATACACCTGTCCAGACATCCTACAATTCAGTCCCCAAACCTTTGTATAAAGAGGTAAAAGAATATGTTCAGAATTTGCTGGACAACGGCTGGATCAGAAAGTCCACATCACCCTACTCATCTCCGGTGGTGTGTGTCCGAAAGAAAGACAAAAGCTTACGCTTGTGTATTGACTTTCGGGGCCTTAACCGTAAAACCATTGCTGACCGCCACCCACTACCACGCATCCAAGACCGGCTGGATAATTTGGGGGGCTATTCATGGTTTTCAATACTCGACCAGGGTAGTGCGTACCACCAGGGCTTTGTTGATGAAAGCTCAAGACACCTGACAGCATTCAGCACGCCTTGGGGGTTGTACGAGTGGATCCGCCTCCCATTTGGCCTTACCAACGCCCCAGCAGCATTTCAGAGATGCATGGAGGGGGTCCTTGATGGTCTGAGGGATGAGTGCTGCTCACCATATTTAGATGATGTGCTTTGCTTTTCCAAAACTTTTCATGACCATGTTGATGATCTGAGGCGTGTGCTGTGCCGCCTGCGAGAGCATGGTGTGAAGCTACGTCCCAAAAAATGTGAACTGTTTAAGCGTCAGGTCAGGTATGTTGGGCGCTTGGTGACCAGTGAAGGTGTCCAGATAGACCCAAAAGATCAGTGGAAGCAGTGGAACATTTGAGAGACAGAGAGCCAAAGAACGTGGGAGAGGTCAGAGCACTCCTAGTGTTTCTAGGTTATTACAGGACGTTCATTCAGGACTTTTCTAGAATAGCAAGACCACTGTTTAAGCTTATTGAGAGTCCCAGTGATCCTAGCCTGCAATGTAGCTCAACTAGAGCCAAAATCAAGTTAAAGCGCACCAATGGTGGTCAGCTTCCTTCCAAAACACCAGTGCAATGGACAGCAGAACATCGTACTGTGGTGTCACGTCTGGTGGATATATTAACCAGTCCACCTGTCCTGGCTTACCCAGATTTCAGTTTGCCCTTTGTGCTACACACAGATGCATCAGATGAAGGCCTGGGGGCTGTGCTTTATCAGCAGCAGGGGGAAAAGCTCTGTATCATTGCTTATGGTTCCAGGACACTCACACCTGCTGAGAAAAATTACCATCTCCATTCTGGCAAGCTTGAATTCCTTGCCCTGAAGTGGGCAATTTGTGATAAATTTAGGGATTACCTCTACTATGCACCCACTTTCACAGTGTACACAGATAATAATCCCCTCACATACATCTTGAGCACAGCAAAGTTAAACGCTGTGGGACATCGGTGGGTGGGCGAATTAGCTGACTTCCATTTCACTGTAAAGTATAGACCAGGCAAGTCCAACACAGACGCTGACACGCTCTCCCGCTATCCATTGCCACTCCAGGAACACCTCATGGAGTATACTGAGACACTGTCCCCAGAAGTGGTTTCTGCAATCTGGCAAGGAGACAAAGCCATGAGAGACGGTGATGTACCATGGGTGGCTGCACTGCACTGTGTTGATGACACACCCCCTGAAGGTGCCCCTGTCATCACCCCAGAAAACATCAGGGCTGCGCAGAGGGAGGACCCCCCTATCTGTGAGGTGATAAATTTGAAAAAGAGTAGATGGAGTCCTAATAGTAAAGATAAGAGACAGCTAGGACAAGAGACACGTAGGCTAGTACATGAATGGAACAGACTTGTACTTGAGGAAGGAATACTGTACAGACAGACTGGACAAAGAAAACAGCTGATTCTACCCAGTAAGCTGAAGCAAACTGTACTGAAACACCTGCATGATGATATGGGACATGTTGGTGCTGACAAAGTCATTCAGTTAGCAAGGGAGAGGTTTTACTGGCCTTTTATGCAGCGTGAAATTGAGGACTATGTCATTCGCCAGTGCCCTTGTATCAAACAGAAACGGCCAAGTGTCCCAGAGAGAGCACCAATGGGCTCGATAACAACCAGTGCCCCCTTTGAACTCATTTCGGTTGACTATTTACATCTAGAACCAAGTAAAGGTGGCTTTGAGTACATTTTAGTCTTGGTAGATCACTTTACCCGTTTTGCCCAAGCTTACCCGACTAAGAATAAATCTGGCAAAACAGCAGCTGAGAAAATCTTTCTTGACTTCATCCCGCGCTTCGGGTACCCTGAAAAGCTGCATCATGACCAAGGCCGGGAGTTTGAGAACAACCTTTTCCAAAGACTCAAACAGCTGGCAGGAATAGGCCACTCTCGAACAACCCCCTACCACCCACAGGGAAATCCTGTGGGTGGTAGGGGGTGGTAGAACACTTCTACAAATGCTGCGGACTCTTCATGAGGAGAAAAAGGCAGAATGGAAGGATCACTTGCCCCATATAGTCCATGCATATAACTGCACAAGACATGAGGCAACGGGCTATTCACCTTTCTTCCTCCTTTATGGAAGAGCCCCACGCTTGCCTGTTGATCTGCTTTTTGATTTAAAACCTGAAAAAGAGTCACAGTCCAGACAGGAGTATGCACAAAAGTGGGCTGCACGCATGCAGGAAGCCTATAAAATTGCTTCAGAAAACAGTGCAAAGTCCTCTGCAAAGGGGAAAAAGCATTATGATCAGCACATCAAAGGCATCGCACTGCAACCAGGAGATCGAGTGCTTGTCAGAAACCTCTCCGAGCGGGGTGGTCCAGGCAAACTCCGTGCCTACTGGGAAAAGAAAATTCACAGAGTTGTTGAGAAGATTGGAGATGGACCTGTATATAGGGTACAATCAGAAACAGGAGACAAAACCTTTCGTGTCCTGCATCGAAACCTCCTGCTGCTTGTGACTGATTTGCCGGTAGAGCAAGATCAGCAGGGACGTCAGAAAAGACAAACGCAAAGACTGGGAGAGACAAACCCCAATGAAACAGTGGAACATGAGTCTGATCATTCGGATGAAGAGGAAGGGTACACATACAGCCTGAGAACTATACCTGTGTATCAGTGGAGGAGAGTTAACCCCAAAAGGCCTCAGCCGAGACCACACAGTGAACTGAGAGCTGTAGCTCCTGAGTTTCAGCCAATAAGACACGAAATGGAATCAGTGGAAGTGCAGCAGGGAAGTGCAGTCCCACCAGCTGTATCTACAGAACCAGCAGATTTCCCAATGCCAGTTGTTTCATCACCAACTGTGGAAACCCAGGAGGAACCTGCAACTGAGGATCTTATGGAGGACACAGGGTCGGAGAGCTGTGTGGATAACAGGGACCCTGCCCCAGAGACACCAGAATGGGATGTGCCACCAATACGGAGGTCGACCAGAGCTGTGAAACCGAGAGAGGTTTTTACATATAGCCAAATGGGACAGCCTTCATATCAGCTCTGGAGACCTGGAGCAAACATGATGCTTGCGTTTGTTCCCTGCCACATGCCACTTTACCCAGCTGTTCCTGACTGTTATTACCCCACACCAGTATGGACATGTTAGACTGGTGACCAAAAGACCTTTTGACATTACTCCTGGAACTGTAATAGTTTTGACTATTAGACTTTAAAGACTTTGGGCAAACGCCATGAAGTGTGTTAGTTTGGTTCCCAGATGTCCGGAGCCATCTCTTAAAGCAGGGGAGAGTGTAGCAGGTTGAAAAAAGCTACATGTTTATTTTTGTAAGAAAACCAATTACCCCCTTATTTTTTGTTTATTATTGTGACTTATTTTGACATTGTTATGTGTTGTTATATTGGTTATATTTCATTATGCCAGTAGATGGTGCTCTTGCACTGCTGTGGAACTACCAGAGAGACTCTAGCTATAGGCTCTGCGCATGCGCAGCTCAGAAATAAATGAGCTCCGGCCTGAGCAAGACGCTAACTTTGGTGTCCTCTCTATTAATCCACAGGTACTGACAAACAAACTTTGATGTTACCGAACTGGTTCTAAATGTCATGTAAGTTGAGTAACAACTGTTCGGCTATATTTTGAGATGAGAGTGATGATGTTGTTTTGTGGTATTTTGTTGTAATGAGTATTAGTGTATCATCGGCATAATGCTATAATGCTACGTAGCACTATAAGTATATGCTATGACAGTGGCAACCTGCGACTTCCGAAAATGTGTTGTAGTGTTTGTTTTAGTGTTAGCCAAGCAGTACTGAGTACATGTATTAAGAGGAAAGCTTTTTGTTGGTGAAACAACGTTGCAGTCGTCTGCCGCCATGTTATGTTGCGTTCAAGGGACGCCATGTTCAAAAGTAATAGCGTATATGGCGCGAATGTGGGGAAAGGTTGTGTGAATGTGGTATGTTGTTATGCTTTAACCGTGAGTGTTTTGTTTAAGTTGTGAGTATGTAAAGTCATTTTGAATTAGTTTGTATTTATTTTGCTTTTGAGAGAATGCTTTTTGTAACTTCATTTTTGTTTATGAACTCTGTTATTTTATGGGAAGAATGCATGGTCTAGTGTGATTTGTATTGTGTATATGTAGAGAAATAAATGAGCTCCGGCCTGAGCAAGACGCTAACTTCGGTGTCCTCTCTATTAATCCACAGTTTGCTCATATTTGGCTACGCAGTGCTCTCTAGCCTGTGTGCCGCTTGCTGCCGGTCCAGATTCCCCTAGGTCTGGTGCCGGTAACATTAACAATAATAAAAATAATAAACTAAAAATGAACCAAATGTGGAAGTGGACGATGCAATCATCTATATTCCACAGAGAGCTTATTTCCATCTTTGATAGTAATGGCTTCACAGTGAGTCTTTTATTTATCAAGTGCATTTAACACAGTCCAGTCTGCTGCTACTGAGAGAGAGATATCTCAGAAATTACTGACAGTCATCAGTCTGATTTGGTTGTGTGTAGTACAGGAGCTCTATAAGGAACTGTGCAATCTCTGTTTCTTTTCACCCTTTAAAATGAGAGTGTGTGAAAGTTAAACAATCTTGATTGGTTAACAGGAGAGGTAAAAGCAAAACTGCCTTTTGCATTCATAAATTGTTTTTATCTTAATGAAAACAAAATATGTCCTTCTCCCAGTTTGTCTAGGTCAGCCCTGTGCCACTCCTCCTCTATAATGGCTTCTCGTTCCTGTCCTACAGACGGATTTTAAGAATTGAAACATGCTTCAACATTGCATTGTTAAGGAGAAAAATGAGCAGAGCCCCATGGCTAGAGTCCAGAAATCCAAGTCCTTACTTTAGCAAGCCAAACGTTAATCATCAATCACTAAAGTGATTATTTCCAGTAAGAGGCAAGCTCACCTGTGTGTGTGTGTGGTATCACTCTGTCCTGTCTTGGGTGCTGTCTTCTCTCTTGTGGACATCAGGAAGAGTGGTCAAAGCTGTCATAATGATATTTAGGGCAAGATTTACAGTCTGTGCCAGCGGAAGATGTCTGATTACCAGGGTAAGACCAGTTCTATGAAAACTGAGAAATTCTCATCATCAGAAGTCTCCTCTCCTATGACCAGACTCAGAAGCTCCACCACCACATCTCACTTCAAATACAAAGTCTCCTGATCAGTTTTAATAGCCCCGGCCTCACACCAGGCATTCTCAATGTATTTCTTTTATGTGCCTATACAAGCAGGGGAATGTGGTGAAAAAACTCACCCAGTTTTCAGGACCTTGAGAAACTCTGGTAACCACACATTCTTCTTAGTGGTTTGATTCCTGGCTCCTCCAGTCTGCATGCCAAGTATCCTTGGGCAAGATACTAACCCTAAGTTGCTCTCTGATGCATGTGTATGAAGAAAGTCCTTGGGTCTAGGTGCGGTTTCCCCCTCTGGGGGCGAGGGTACCTGGATCTGGGGTATAGAGTATGTTTGGGGAGTGTGATTGTGTGTACAGTGTCCATTTGTGTCTGTCTCCACGTTGGGTGAGTGCCGAGTATTTGTCTATGTGTGCATCAGGGTGTTTGTGTCTGTGTGTGCATGAGGGTGTTTGTGTCTGTGTGTGCCTGTTCGTCTGTGTCTATATGTCAGGTCAGGTCTTAGACTCCACCCCTCAGGCCCACCCTTCAGGAACATCTCAGGCCCTCCAAAATATGGAGGCCTATCTCTCCTCACCACACTCCCTGCCGGTGGCTGATGCCCTCAGATGTTGGTGCATTGGTGGTTCTTGGTGTCAGGGCCTGGGCGCTCAGGTATGTATCGGCTCACTCCCGGTGGCTGATTGACGGACCCCTTCTGGGGGGTGGGCAGCCCTCAGGCCTCTGGCCTGGGGCTCGGTCCACTCTGGCACAGCTGGCTGACGGCAGAGCCCGTGGACACGTCACTGCAGCCCCCTCTGGCTTCTGAGCCACGACTGCTGGGTGACCCCTCATCTGGGGCTCTCCTCAGCTCTTCCCAGGAGGGTGGCACAGTTGCCCCACTGATGGTCCTTCTTGGACTCTTGCACTCTGGGGGCCTCTGGATGTCTGGGGCCTGGATCTCCTTCCATGCCTGCTTCATACCCTGGGGGATGGGGCTATGGCTCCAAACCACCCCCTAGCAGACTGTTACATGGAGAAACCTTTTGAATACAAGCGCTCTCATCCACACAGGTGTGCACACAGGTGTACACATGGGTGTTCACAGACACAAAGTACACCTTTCTTGGCTGCTACCTCAAAGCACATTGTGCGCTGTTGGTCTTGCGTGTTGCACAATAACATTCAGTATTTAGTATTTACTGTTATTTACACTTAGCTAGATTATTGCGATGGTGTTGTTTATTATCTTGCTCTCTTTTTTGCTTGTTTTCTCTTCTTTTTTTCTTCTTTCACAGGTGATCCAGGAGATGTTTTTAAGTGTCCTCTCTCACTGTCCCTCTTCTCCTGTTTTTCTTTCCCTTCCTCTCTTTCTTTCTTTCTCCCTTTCCTATCACCCAGTCATGTCTGTCCCGTCTGTAACAACTGAAAATAAAGGTCAAACAAATTGACCAATATGGCATGGCCGTGATGACCCACTTGTTAAAGTAAATCCATTGGGCCTCTTTCTTGGCCTTCAGACAATAATTCTGATGGCTAAAGAACCAAACGGGACAGGCTGAAAAAAAAGAAAGAAGAAAAAAAAAAGAAGAAGAAAAAGTGCTTGTGTGAATGGGTGTGATTGGGTGAATGTGGCATGTTGTATAGGGTGATTTGATTACTCCAGGAGAGTAGAAAAGCGCTATATAAGAATCAGTCCATTTACCATTCTTTATCAAAATCACTATGGGAAATTTGGCCCACGTCAGGACTGCATACTCCAAAGTCCATTACAACTTGACCCAGGAGGGCTGACACCTTACATCAGCGGTCCCCAACCTTTTTTGCGCCATGGACCGGTTTATGCCCGACAATATTTTCATGGACCAGCCTTTGTCGCGGATAAATACAACAAAATAAAACTAGTACCGGTACCGAAAAAAGAAAATTTATTCATAACACACGTGAAAAGACCCAGGAAAACCGAGTAAACGATAAAAACGATAACAAAATTACGCTGAAAACTGATAAAAACCCTGAAAACCATACATTTCACACCTGAGCCTCAACTCTCGCGGCCCGGTACCAAACAACTCACGGACCGGTACCGGTCCGAGGCCCGGGGGTTGGGGACCGCTGCCTTACATCCAACTCAAAGGACAGCATTTAGCTAAGAAGCCAGTGAGTGCACAGTTACATCAATGCAATGAAACCTGAAACATTTGTGGGTAATGTCTAACAGCTAATAGCTAGTTAATAGTGCAGGTTGAAAAGCCAATTGGTCCAGTGTGAGAGCACCTCTAAAACTATGGATAAAACCCAGCAGTGGTTGACGGGCTTAAATGTAAACCTCAGGCAAAACAATTCCTTCATAAACTTCTGTCCAGTACTGTCTAGTTGTTGCATTACCAATGCCGAAATGACTGGCTGGCCATAGGTGACAGACCCAGTGTATTCTCCCCTAATGGTGTGCCTTTGTTTCTTACAAATAGAACAGGGGACAATGTGGTGTCATTTATATTGATATACATGCATGCACCACTAGGCGGCAGTACTTACCGACTAAACAGGTAATGGAGAGCATTTCCAGAGCATTTCCAAAACATGATGGTGATGGAAGTGACAACCGGCCTTGCGGGAGTCATGTGCCACATGGACGACATCCTGGTCTGGGGATCCACGAAAGAGGAACACGACATGAGACTCCACGCTGTCCTCGACCGTGCTGAGAAGGCGGGCGTCACCCTGAACATATCAAAATGTGAGTTTGGCAAAAGAGCAGTGAAATTCTTAGGATTCATTGTGTCATCTGAAGGCATGAGTCCTGACCCTGACAAAACTAGTACGGTACAGAATATGAAAGAGCCAAGCACCGTGAGTGAGCTTAGAAGCTTCTTAGGAATGGTGAATCAGCTGGGGAAATTCATCCCAAACCTCTCCGAAAAAGACAAATCACTGAGAGACTTGCTTTCAACTAAAACATGTGGTACTGGGGGCACGAGCAACAAAACGTGTTTAACAGTTTAAAACAAGAACTGTCATCCGCTCCAGTACTACAGCTTTACGACCCAAACAAACCCCAAAAGATCTCAGCAGATGTCTCTTCATACGGGTTGGGGGCAGTTTTGCTACAGAAAGACAATGACGTGTGGTCACCAGTCGCGTATGCCTCACGATCATTGACACCCACAGAGCAGTGCTATGCTCAGCTGGTAAAAGAAGCGCTGGCGCTCACCTGGGCCTGTGAAAGATTCAGTGACTTTATTCTAGGGCTACACTTTGAGCTTGAGACCAACCATAAGCCACTCGTGAGCCTACTTGGAGGGCAAGCCTTGGATTTGCTTCCACCGCGGATACAGAGATTCCGCATGCACCTAATGAGGTATTCTTACACTATAAGGCACATTCCAGGCAAAAGCCTCACCACAGCAGACACGCTCTCACGGTTACCGCTGACACACAGTGTGATGCCCAGAGACAATGATCTTATGGAGGACACTGATATTTATGTTGACACAGTGCGGAGGGCTTTCCTACTAGCAGCAAATATCTTGCAGATCTCCGTGAGCAGCTACAGTCTGACAGCGTCTGTTCGCAAGTCATGAAGTTCTGTGCAGAGGGCTGGCCAGACAGGAACCAGCTGCAGGGAGTGGTAAAACACTACTGGTCAGAAAGAGCAGTTTTGAGTGTACACAATGGACTACTACTGCGAGGCACAAGGTTGGTCATACCTGCAAACATGCGGAATGCACTTTTGGACAAAATACACGAGGGTCACCAAGGTTAAGTATCGAGAAGGCGCCCGACAAGCAGTGTGGTGGCCAGGCTTAAGTAATCAGATCAGTGAACTTGTCCTTAAGTGCAAGCTGTGCATAGAGTCAATGTGAGGGAACCTCTTATGCCCACATGTTTACCTGAGAGGCCGTGGCAGAATTTAGGAGCTGATTTGTTCATACTAAAAGACAAAAACTATCTATTGGTAGTACATTATTTCTCGAGATATGTCGAGATTGCTCAACTCAGCCCAACTCGTTCAGCCAATGTGATGGTGCATTTAAAGTCAATATTTGCACGCCATGGGATACCTGAAACATTGATTACCGATAATGGCCCACAATTTGCATGTCAAGAAATGAAAGACTTTGCAAAGGACTACTGTTTTGAGCATGTCACCAGTAGTCCCAGGTACCCGCAGAGCAACGGCGAGGCGGAGAGAGGTGTCCAGACATTCAAAAATCTCCTCAAAAAAGCCAGCGATCCGTACAAAGCATTGCTGGCATACAGAACAACAACACTGGCGAATGGCTACAGCCCGGCTCAACTTCTCATGGGGCGCAGGCTTTGTACTACTTTACCAATGCTTCCTGAAACCTTAGAGCCATGTCTGTCTGATTTTCAGCAGATTTGTCATTCTGAGAGAGAGAAAAGGCTGAGACAAACCGAATGTTTTAACAAAAGACATAGAATAAGAAAGCTGGATAAATTGGTGCCAGGGCAACCAGTCTGGATCACGGATACAAAAACACAAGGCACAGTGACATCAGTCCAACTTACCGACTAAACAGGTAATGGGGGCAAGTAAACAGCACGAGAGCAAGCTGTATTAAAAAGATTGTTGTTGCTCCACGTTATCGCTTGAGCAGGAGTTTTATTCAAGAGCCCAACACAACAGACAAACTATTGCTCAAAGAGATTTTTTCCTGAGGAAAACAGGACGTTTTTGGCAATGCAAATTTATGTATGGACATCTGACAAAATCTGTACCACAGTTGATGAATGATTTTGGTTTGAGTCGGTCCAGTCTTTAATGCGCCATGAACATTTGATTTAAATTGATATACCTTTATTAGTCCCACAAGGGGAAATTTCATAAGGCTGCCGACCTATTGCACGCAATGGCGGTGCCATCTTACCCTCCGACCATACATACATTACACAAAACATCACATGGGGAAGACAGGTCAGAGAGGTATAACAATGGAAAATGCACCACATGAGGAAAGATAAGGAGAAAAAAATAACTCCCCCCAGACTGAGCTCCAACAGGGAGATCAGTTTGAGAACAGAAAAAGACACCTCTGCACATAGCACATGAAAAAAACTCTTAATACACCAAAGAAACACATGACAAGCAACAGGGGTGGGTAAAGGGTGAGAGACAGCCGAATTAGACAGTACATCCGGGCCTGCGTGCGCTGGTCTCCATGATCCACCGTCAGCATCGGAAGGGAATAAGCATCGAAGGCGTTTGGAAAGGGAGGGGGGATGAGTGTGTGCATATCAGTGTACAGTAAGAGGCTAAACAGGGAAGCTAAGGGAGAGGAGAAAAGTGCGACCGCCTTCATCAAGAGCAAGAGCAGTACAGAACATGTGTTGTACGTAATAAAATGAGATGCTAGGCCTCTCTAACATGCATGGGCAAATTATTCCATAATTTTGGAGCCACAATAGAGAAGGCCCTGTCCCCTCTGAGCTTCCTCCTGGATCTCGGTACCTCCAGGAGCAGCTGGTCAGCTGACCCGAGAGACCGACAGGGTATGTGGGGATGAAGAAGCTCAGAGAGGTAAGGCGGGGCAAGACTGTGAAGGCATTTAAAAACAAACATAAGAATTTTAAAATTAACTCTAAAAGACACAGGCAGCCAGTGCAGAGAGGCTAGCACGGGGGTTATATGCTCTCTTTTTGGAGTTCCTGTTAGGAGTCGTGCAGCCGCATTTTGAACCAGCTGCAGACGTGAGAGCAATGACTGACTGACCCCCACATAAAGTGAGTTACAGTCGTCCAGGCGGGAAGAAATAAAAGCATGGATCACTGTTTCAAGGTGCTGTCTCGAAAGAAAAGATTTTACTCTTGCCAGTCGCCTTAAATGATAAAAACTGGACTTCACCACTGCTCTGATTTGGTTGTCCAATTTAAAATCACTGTCCAACTTAAAACCAAGGTCAGTAACAACAGGTTTAAAATAGACTTCCAGGGGTCCTAAAACAACAGAGGAGGACTCACAGGGACCACTGGGTCCAAACACCAACACTTCTGTTTTCTTTTCATTAAAATTTAAAAAGTTTAGAGCCAACCAAGCTTTAATGTCATCTAGACATGTCAAGAGAGGTTTTATGGAGATGCCATCCTTGTGTTTTAGTGGCAAATAAATTTGGCAGTCATCGGCATAACAATGAAATGAGATCCCATGCCTTCTAAGGATAGAACCCAGAGGCAATAGATACAGTGAAAAGAGCAGTGGCCCTAAAATTGAGCCCTGTGGGACGCCGCATGACAGAGGAGCAGAAGACGATTCGTAACCGAGAACGCTGACAGAGAAAGTTCTATCTGACAAATAAGACCTAAACCAATCAAGTACAGTGCCACCAATACCCGCTACATCATGTAATCGAGAAATTAGAATATTGTGGTCCACGGTGTCAAAGGCAGCAATTAGGTCAAGCAAGACAAGAACAATATGGTTACCAGAATCACGTGCCAGAAGGATGTCATTAAAAACCCTTAATAATGCAGATTCTGTGCTGTGAAGGGTTTTAAAACCTGATTGAAAAACCTCAAAGATTCCATTTTCATCTAGAAAATCTTTCAGTTGACCAAAAACAATTTTCTCTAAAACCTTGGAGACTAAAGGCAGCTTGGAAATAGGCCTATAGTTCGCTAAAACTGTGTGATCAAGGCCAGGTTTCTTAAGCAGTGGCTGTACTACTGCATGTTTGAAATTTGCAGGAACCATACCAGAAGACAGACTGCTGTTAATAATGTCAAGGACATACTGTTGTATACTAGGAAAAATTTCTTTAAAGAATTGTGGAGGGACAGGATCCCGTGGAGAACCTGTGGGCTTAATATGGCGAACCACATCCTCTAAAGTGGAGAGTGTCACAAGCTCAAACTGAGTGAAAACAGCAGCGCAAGGGACAGAGACAGAGGGGTCAGAGTCAGGAGCTGTGATAAGAGCCCTGGTGGTGACAACCTTTTCAATAAAAAAGTTCAGAAAATCATTGCAAATCTCAGGAGAAACTTCCAAACAGACATTCAAAGGAGTATTAAGAACAGTGTCAATGGTCCTAAATAACACACGTGGGTTATGACAGTTGGAAGAAATAATATTTGCAAAATATTCCCTTTTTGCCTCTTTAACAGTGTTCTGGTAGCGATGCCAGCAGTCTTTGAGAATTTGAAATGATACATGCAGTTTATCCTTTTTCCACCTCCGTTCTGCTCGACGACATTCCCTCTTAACAGCACGACTGCTCTCATTAAACCAAGGCTCAGGTTTAGCCTTAGGCTGCCTGGTTTTTAAAGGAGCCACAGAGTCCATGATTTTTTGACAGCAAGAATAAAACCAGGAATTTAGCTCTGCTGTATCAGAGGAAACAAAGTCAGAAGGGCCGCCGAGCTGATTAAAAGCAGCAGAAAACTGCGCAGCAGTGGCGGGGTTAATAACCCGACAGCACCGAGTAGCAGCTCCAGATTTAACTGCGGTATATGTCAAACCAACGTTGAATAACACAGGCATATGATCTGAGAGTGCACAGTCACAAATCTCCAAGTCAGTGACAGGCACACCATATGACAGAACAAGGTCCAGTGTGTGTCCGTGCTGATGTGTAGGGCCACGTACGGACTGTACCAGGCTAAAAGAGTCAATAAGGCTTAAAAAGTCCTTTACCAGTGGCTTATCAGGACAACATACATGTATATTAAAATCTCCAACAATAAGAACACTATCATAGTTGGGCATAATCCCAGCTAAAAAATCAGAAAAGTCGTTTATGAAGTTCTTATTGTATTTCGGGGGGCGATAGATGACAGCGCAGAAAACCGGGTTTGTACGACTCACCTCAAACGAGGTAAGTTCAAAGCTGGAGAACGAAGGCTGTAGAAAACACTGCTTACATTTAAAATCCTTTTTGTAAACAGTAACTGTGCCTCCACCTCTGCCTGATGTCCGTGGCTAGTTAAAATAGCAACAATCCACAGGTAAAAGTTCAGATATAGTACATTTAAACCACAGAAGTGCTTTAAAGACAGGTTTCTAAATACATGTTTCTAAATGTTAACTCATTATTTCTGTGAAGGTTCTCAGTCATCCAGGTCATCGTAGTCTAAGGAGCTTGGAAAGAAAAGCGTTTGGACTTCTTTAAGTTGCTTGAAGACGTTTCACCTCTCATCCAAGAAGCTTCTTCAGTTCTAAGGGTCAAATGGTGGAGAGTCCCAGATTTAAACCCAGTGGGAGTTTCCCCCCACAGAGGGGAACACACACATGTAAAGGAAGCACTTAAAACATGCGGTTATCCTAATTGGGTGTTTGTAAAGTCAGCAAAGATGCACAGAAAAGAAGATCAGACACCAGCTAGGGAGGATAAGAAAGACAGATGCAACAACATTGTCATCCCCTATGTAGCCGGTGTATCAGAGAAACTCGGGGGAAAACTTGGGGGAAATTCTCACCATATCTCAGCTGACATCTCACATCCAACTGCAAAGAGGACACCAGTCCTAGAAATCCTGCTGAGGGGACAGAAATTATTGAAGCCATCATGCGGGTCAAATGCAAACAGGGTCTTAATGAAACCACACATGCCTTGTGAAACAGCGCAATCTGCTTGTGAAATTTCTCCATGCAGTCTCATGACAGAAAAGTCAGAAATTAAACAGTTTCATTTAAGGTCCAGTTATTCTATAATCTGAATGGGAGACAGTATACTCTTGGTACTAAAACCCAATCTAGACAGGCTGTGTAATAGCACCTGAATGTTTTTCTCCACGTCCTCTCTGCTGGAAGTGCGCATTAGAAAAACATCCAAATATGCCATTGTTGGGTCTGCGCTCCCACAGGCCCCGCTGGTTTAGAAACGTATTCCCGTTAACGAAACAAGGAAGCAAGACGAACAGCGATTTTACTTGCGCAAGGGAAGGATCTCAGAGCAGCCCTTCTGCCCTCGTGTGCATGTGTAAGCACGTGTGTGTATGTATGCCTGTGCGAGAATGTGTGTGTGTGTGTGTGTATGCATGTGCGAGAATGTGTGTGTATGCATGTGAGTGTGTGTGTTTGTGGGTGTGTTTGTGTGACCTCCTGCTCACCAAAGGATCATCTCCCCCACCCTGTATATGGTTTAACCCCTCTAACGGTTTCACCATACACAAACACAGGTGAGGTCATAAAGGCAGGAAGTAAAACATCCTCACTAAATAAGAAACAGAACACTCACATAGGATGTGTCCCTATAAAACACTACAGCCTCCAACAGGCTGGGGTGGGCAATAGAAACAAAAGAATGATCATACAGTTTGAACTAAGACTTACAAATTTAAGTAACACAATGACAACATTTAACAATTTGACTCCAACAGCCATCACTCTGGCATATTTCACATCACAGCCCTGCCACCCGCGAGGGGTTCAGGGCTGTTTCAAAACACTTGATGAATACCCTTCGGGGCAAGTACCTGCCCGGGTGGGAGGGTCTGATATTTGTATGCTATGCCCCGAAGAACCTGTGTTCAGAAATAAGCATCCTACAGATCTACTGATGTAAACCATTCATCCTGTCAAACAGATCAGAACAGCATATCTTGTGACAGCATTATGAATTTGTATTTCCTGAGATGAAAATTGAGAGAATATAAATTCAGTATGGGATCACCCTTACTTATTAAGAAATATCTGGAAAAGAAGCTTAGTATAATTTCTACTTCTGGTAAAACTTTTATTGCTCCTCAGTTTAAGAGAGATTACATTTTTCTCAGTCCGTGCAGCCACTGAAAACACAACACCGCACTGTTTCAAATGCTATAATCCTTGGTAACAGTGAACAAACAGGGATGGACTGTACATGTGTGCATTCTTCCACAAGCGGCAGTATTAAAGAGTACTGACGCTTGAAGTTGAAAACTCATGGAGCTGCACCTTCTTTGGGTACAAACTGACCTGCCCTTTATGATTTTTCCTTTGTTGAACACAGTGTGCCCTCAGCCTTACTCTTGACTATGACAGTGGCCTTTTTATTGAAAAAAACATGTAAAATGCTTTTGTGCTTTGAATGACGCATACCTCTTCCTCTGAACTGAGCCCACTAGCAAAAAGAGGGAGTAAATAAATTGAAGAGCACTGAGGGAACTTGTGCTCCTTCAGTGTGTATCAGGAGAAAATTATTGGCTCTTACATCTTCCTCACTCTTGGGCGGAGGAAAGAACAGAGAAAGAGCTTCCCGAGTGCTCAGGGGAGAGATCTCCATGAGGGGTTTGCTGTGGTTTCAAAAAAGCAGGGCTGCTTTTGAGGCCACTAACACTCACTCAGTGCCTCTCTAGGATACAGCTTGGCATTGAATCTGGGGTCTTGCAGGGGCTGGGGTCTACAACCAATATGTGGGCATGTTTTGCACCCATAAAGATGATTAAGAGGACATGGGTTGATTCCCCCAAGATGGTCAACCCAGAACTAGTTGGGCGAGGGTGAGACGTGATGTCCATACCTCTTCTGCCACCAGTGTTCCTTTGAGAGGATCCAGTGCTGCTACACAAAGACATGCTCAGTTGATTCAAATCAATTCACTTTGCTTCACTTCAGTTCAGTTCGATTCAAATAAATTCCTTTCAAATCAAATTCAGGTTCATTAACGTAGTCACAACAGTTGCCTCAAGGGGATTAATGTTGTAAGATACAGATCGTAGTCCAATAATCATATAACCCCCTAACTTTAAAGTTTAACAGGGAAAAAAACTCTTTGGGAAATATTTACTTTTAAGGGAAAAGTTCTGTATTTTGTATATATACATTTGTGTTTTTTACATCTTCCTTACCCTTGGGTTAGGGTTGTTTTAGGGTCATCTTGAAAGAAAGGAAGATGTGAAATGTACAAATGAGATCTGACGTCAAATGTGACATGATATTAGGATACAAACTATAATGAGAAATTTAGAATTCCATATACCAGTATCATTTCCTAAATGTTGCCAAAACAAACAAAGCCAGTAGAATTTTAAAGATAAAAAACTGCATTTAACCCATTTACCCAGTGTGTAGGGACGGTACGATGCTCCAGGGTATCTCAGGGCAGCCATTCAGTAGATTCGAACACCCAACCTTCTAATTATGGGGCAACCACTTTACCTACTGAGCTATCCCTGGACATTGACCTCATTTAAATTTGAAGAAGGGACCTGATATTGCCTATGTGTTGTCAAACAAACCAGTCAGAAACATAGTTTTTAATAGCTTAAAGGAGCATTATTATCACTTTGACCTTCAAACCAATCGATTGACCTTGAAGGAGAGGTCAGAGGTCAAATTTGACATGACATTTTAAATCTTTGTACATGTTCACAGTATACACCACACTTGTAAGAATCATAGTTTCTCATTTAAAAAGCGTTTTGTCAGGTTTTAACCAATAAATCAGTAAGTTGGTCTTGAAGTCTCTAGAAGATGGAAGCCAGATTTTAATGGTTTGTTAACATGACCACATTCTAGACCCCTACAAAGGTTTATCCGAATTAATTCAAAACTTTTCAAACCATTTTATTACAAATGTTGACATGACTATGCTTGGTGGAGGTAATAATATACTACTTTTTACAGTGAGCGGTTCACAATGTTTCAGATAATTGGTCCATAGAATGCAAGTGTGCTCACACCACAAATCATTTCAGTTTTTAAACTTCTCTTTAGTGTGAGACCCTTTACATATTGTGTTAAAGACACACAACAATTAATATATTATGGAATAATGAAACATCTGAAACTTAGAATATGCAAGGACTTTAATAAAAACTTGCATGGCATGACTTTAAATTTAGAAAGTGGCAATCATCCCACAGAAAGAATGAAAAAGAGAGAAAGGCCACATATGCAAAATATAAATGTAAAAAAGTTAATTCACTTTACTGAATAAAGTTACAGTTCTAATATTATGATTTCTCATCCCATCCCCTCCCAGCAGAGAAAACAGGATAAAACAGCTAGCCCAACTGCTGTGTTGGATGATGAACCATCAGGCTCCCCAGAACAACTAATTTGATGTGTAGAATCTTCCAGGTAGTCATGTCAGTGAAGAAAAATACTTCATACTTTCCTCACCAGTAAAGCCAGAATACTATCCAGCCCAGAGTGACACCTGTATCACGCCCTTCTTTCTCATAGAACAGAAAAACAGTAAAGTAAGCTTGACTGTGCAACACACCGAGCCCAAACGAATTCTCTCTTACAAAGAGCAGCAGGACGAGTAACAAATTAACACAATGTGAAATGGATGGATGTGAAAAGCACAATATGCAGCCGTGTGAAAAATAAAAACATGGAATTAAAACTGATCTTTTTTGACATATTAGAACAAGAAAACATCTTAACTGACAAGCTTCCTACACAAAAAGATTTTCTATTTGAACAACACCAACAGGAAAATCGTTTTTAATTTATTTAACAGAAAATATCTGTTGATGTAAAAACATTTGGTCCTCCTTGTGAAATTTCTCTGACATCAGCTTGCTGATCTTTGCTCCTTTTTTTGTAGTTGAGGAGACTCTATGTAAGCAGGTTAGTTATGAGACAACAGATGGAAACTTGAGGGTCATGTCATATCTTTGCTCTTCCTACGTCTGCATTCTTCTGGACAGAGATCTCAGATATTGTTTCTGGGAACTGGAGCCACTCACCCAGTGCTCCAATTAACATGGGAACCACTGTTGCCTTTACCTTCCACATTTCCTCTAGCTCCTCTCTCAGCTATTTGTATTTCTCAATCTTTTCCAGTTCCTTTTTCCTGATGGGTTGCTATCCTTGATGATGTTGCTATCCCTTGGTATAGCTACATCTATCATTACTGCCGTCTTTGTCTGCTTGTGCACCAGTACTATGTCCGGTTGACTAGCCATCACCAGTTTGTCCGTCTGTATCTGGAAGTCTCACTGGAATATAGCTTGGTCAGTTTCTCATTTTGACCTCGGGACTTCCAGGCACAGATGTTCCTGTATATTATTCTGGCCACTTGATTAGACTGTTCCATGTATGCCCTACCACCTAGTGTCTTGTACCCTGTTGTTATGTGCTGGATTGTCTCAGGGGCATCGCTTGTTTGATGTGGTAGACCAGGTAAGACCAGACTTGGGCGATCGTGGCTCAAGAGTTGGGAGTTCGCCTTGTAATCGGAAGGTTGCTGGTTCGAGCCCCGGCTCGGACAGTCTCGGTCGTTGTGTCCTTGGGCAAGACACTTCACCCGTTGCCTACTGGTGGTGGTCAGAGGGCCCGGTGGCGCCAGTGTCTGGCAGCCTCGCCTCTGTCAGTGCGCCCCAGGGTGGCTGTGGCTACAATGTAGCTTGCCATCACCAGTGTGTGAATGTGTGTGTGAATGGGTGGATGACTGGATATGTAAAGCGCTTTGGGGTCCTTAGGGACTAGTAAAGTGCTATATAAATACAGGCCATTTACCATTTACCATTTCTATCGATCTTGTGCTTGGAACTTGTCCTGGTGCTGCCATGATTAGTGGCTCTGTGCTGACTTTCTATGGCATTATTTTTTGTGCCACTATCCTGAGCACACGTAAAAAAAAAAGTAAAAATATCGTAAAAGTTTATTTTGTGACCCAGAAAGAGTAATATTTCAAACTCCGCCACTCTGTGTTCCTCCACCACTGCCTCGTTTGAGTTTTCGACAAAATGGATTCTGAGATATTGCATTTTGTCATTTCGAGCTGATTGGAGACTAAAACAGCCAATCAGATTTTTTTTGCATCCAAGTCTGTGATTGGCTGGTTTTATGGCACCAATATAACGGCGTACAGAAAGAGTTGAACGCACATGGGCAGAAATGTTGAGAGCGCAAGCAACACATTGCGAGCGAGCGCAAATGCAAAAACTGAGCGAGAGGGGCTGCTATTGCGTGTGTGTGTGGATAATAGCAAACACTGAAATACATTTTTTGCACGCAGCAATGGATTTTGTTCACTCAAGCTTTTCTTCGCTCAAAATAAATTTCTCCTCAAAATGCAACACTTGCACCTGCAAATATTTTTTTACGTGCGCTCAGTTTTTTTTGCGTGCGCTCAGAATAGTGGCACAAAAAGAACGCCATATCTTTCAGTCCAGTTTAGTCCAGCTACTGGTAGGATTTCTGGATGTCGGCCCTTTCTTCTGTCTGACAGTGGTATACACTGGGCAGGGGCCCATCCCATCTATTATTGTTTTTCTCCTTGCTCCTCTTTTTTCCCGGGTTGCTTGTGCCTAAAGTATTCCCTAAGCATGTGGCCATCTTCCTGATGTACTCATGGGTGTTTGTTGTTTCTTAAGAACAACATTGGAAATGATATCTATTTCAATAGCGGGAGTTAAATTCTGGAATGAGTTAAAAAAAAAGAAATAAAGGTCATTAGTGATATAAACCAGTTTAAAAGAAAACTCAAAAATGAAATTTTAAATAAGTATAAGAATGAAGAGAATGCAATTAACCAAAGACAGCAGTCAAACTGATGTTTATTTTCTTCTTCAAATTAGCAAATCTAAATATAGTTTTAGTCGAACATGAGAAAATATTTTTTGTGATGTTATGTTCTAAGTTGAAGGCATTGTATACATTTTTGTTGTTCAAATTTAGATGATGAGGATGTAAACCTGAGGGGGTAGGGCTAAATAAGTATATACTTCTGCCTAGTCCTTTTCAAACAACTGCATGGAAAGATTTTATGAAATGTTAAATGGCCTGTATTTGTATAGCGCTTTTACTAGTCCCCACTAGGGACCCCAAAGCACTTTACACACCCAGTCACACACTGGTGGAGGCAAGCTACAGTTGTAGCCACAGCTGTCCTGGGGCAGACTGACAGAAGCGAGGCTGCCATATCGCGCCATCGGCCCTTCTGGCCAAGTGTCTTGCACAAGGACACAACGACTGAGACTGTCCGAGCCGGGGCTCGAACCGGCAACCTTCCGATTACAAGGCGAACTCCCAACTCTTGAGCCACGATCGCCCATGTTGGTGAACGTATATGTTTGAAATAAAAATGAACTGAACTGAACTTTGTAGGTGTTTTGACACTCACTAGTCCTCAGGCTCCTTCTGTTCACTTAGTGTACAGTCTCAGTGTGCTGGACTGACAACTGGCAGGGCATAGGTGTTGATTGCCCAGATCTTGTTCTTCCCATTCACCTGACACCTCTCTGTGGGTATTTGGTAGTTGCGCCTTTCCTACCAGCTTCTTAATGATTCCCATTTGCCTGTGGAATTCCAAGGTACTTGTAGCTGTGCTCAGTGGTAGTGAGATGTTTTTGATGTATTTTTGCCAGTTCCTTAGCTTCTATGATGCCTGACAGGAGTTTCCATGCTGCTATTGGTCGATTATTGGCTTGTAGTTGGATGGAACCTGTCCATTCTGTGGACCTTTGGGAATCAGGACTCATCCAACTGGTTCATTTGTGGTGCTCATAGAGTGCAGTTAGCTTCTTTAGCTAATAGACGTGTGAATCATGTCAGGGGCTGGTGCTGTTCATCATGCTTGAGATTCTTTCTTGGATGTCTGCCATTATGATGGTTACTGGACCCTGCTGAGGGAGATTGCTGTGGTCTACTCTTAGATCCCCTATGCCACTTAGCATTGTTATTATCTGTTGCATCCTTGACCCATGTGCTCTTCCAGTATTGCGCCATCTCCAGCCTTGGTGGGGATTTCCCCATATTGTTCCTCTGCTCCTGAGTACACTTTGGATGGTTCAGAGGAAATATCTTATCTATTTGCCTGACTCCTCTCTCTCTATTATCCCTCTTCAGGTGGAGGCTTCTTGTAGCTGTTCATCTTGTAGCCAACCATCTCAGTGATCACTGTTGTCATGTCTTCAACAAACCAGTTGTTCTTGCGGCTTTGTACCATGTACTAAGAGGGTTGGGAAGATGTTCTGGTACCTTGCCGGTTTTATTTACTGAGGATTATAATTAACTTCAATTAAATTAGAAATATTTATTTCTTTCCTATGTAACTTCTATGAGAGTATGTAAAGAGCCTGAAACAGAAACTCTGCCTAACCAATTTATTTTGGAAATACATATAATTATGTAGTTATACATAATTGATTTCAACAGTGTCATTAATGTGATAGAAAGCAATATGTTTTAATTTAATTGTATATGGTGGAGCTGCAAAATTGAGTGGGCTGAGTAGAACATTTCACAAGCCATAAAAAAGAGGGGGGGGGAGCCTAAACACATGTGTAGCTCCACTACTCAGGACCAGTACAACATCAATTCCAATAGAGACCCTACACATCTACCTAGGTTCAGAAGGATGTTTGGATTTAAGGACTCACAAAAGATGTTGTCTTGGAAGTGAACAACTCGGACCTTTATTGCCTCAGTACAACTCATAAACACATACAGTCACAGTCAACCTAGTTTGGACGCCAGTAGTGCTCTTTTAGGTGAAAAGATGTAAAATAAAATAAAATTATAAACTGAATTTAAAAGAGTTGTACTGGATTGTATTTAATGTTCATTGAGACCCAAACACCAGTGCTGTAAGGGAAATGTCAGTGTGCAGACCCTATTGTCTACTACCTGGGTAGGACTAATAATGTGCAGGGCTCATCTGAAATCCAAGGAATGGCTTGACGCTGTTCTTCAGAGATTTTCCACAAGATTCTCCAGAATCCTTTTAAGCAGTTTAAAAAACAAACAAACAATCTACACAAAAAGTGCAGAATAATAAATTTCCATTCTGTCTTCTGTTCTTAACATAAGCTCTAAACTTCTTTCCCTCCAAAAAGGATATTATCAAAAATTATCTACCACGTATAACCAAATATTTAAGGGTTTAATATAAACAGAGCAAGTACTTATATTTGAATACTTCCCCCTGTCACGCTACGGCTAGGGGATTTGGCTAACTGCACTTAGCAGCTAGTATGACACCTAGCATCATAAATAAAACTTGTACCATTAGATCATTTATACACTTATACCAGAATATCAGGAACAACAAGATAAGTAAAACAATACAGCACATTCTTATACCTCTCAATTGTTTTTTCCCCAAAACGCTTTGGCGCTTAATCAGCTAGTAAAATACATCATCTAACTTAGCAGGTAGCTAACGAAAGCATGTAACTCCCTGGACAGATATTACTTTTCTTTGTGCTCAAAGTTCGGGGTCCAATAAAAAGTAGGTTTCATCAGCTGGTTAGTAGCACTGCATACCGAGATATATTTTTGTCACAAAACAAGTTTAACAACTCTGTTTTTCACATGGGTTACATGTGTGATAACACAATATAAAAGACAACACTGTCTAGACTGACAGGAACACAAGGACAATGAGGTGTGAAAAGAGAATGAAGCAACAATAAACGGCAGGACTAAATTGGGTTGCACAGGGCATGAATTGAGACTGCAGACAGAAATAAAATAAACTAAAACATGGAAAAAACATCAGTGAATGAAGAAAAACCAAAAAATCAAAAGAACAACAAAACTGAGATGGAATGAGCAGTGACACAGGGGTTCATAAATGACATGAAAAAACATGTTGATGAGAGAGTGGTGCACAAAAGTGGAGAGAGGGGACAGTAAATAGACTCTTTCTATTTAAGACACGCTGTGCAGGAAACCATTTACCCTTGTATCCAAACTGTGTTTCAGGTGTGCCATTAATCACGGCTATAATGGAGAGTTGAGTCCTGTTCCTCTACACCCCCTCTCCAGACATCATGCACACAGTTATATCCTGTATGGTGGGTATGAGGCAGCAACCCTAGAGGTCACATTGGAGGGAACTAAAACAGTTTTAAAAGCAGATCAGATTTTAGCAAACAAACTGGTTTGCTATATTCAGCCATATTTCTCTGTCCACTGTGTGTGTATAGCAGCGCACAAGAGAGGAATTGTAGAGATAGATTTTTGGTTGGATTTCAGGGTAAAAGTAACCACTGAAGAACTACTTTATTTTCTTTGTAGAATGAATATGAAACAGTGCAGCTGAGCTCCTTCAAAGACTTTAGCATCTTCCCACATTTTTCAGAAAAACTATTACATTTATAGCTGAACTGAAAACTGAGTTCATTTTTTGGGGGAAAGAAATTCTACTAATAACTAAAATATTAACACTTTTGAGACTTTAAAGGCTCTCAGAAGACTTGCCATGTTAGATCAGTTAAATGACAGTTGGGTCATGCAACAGGAAAAAGTCAGTAATGATCAGTGATATGATCGTACTCGGCTAACATTTGCATTTTTGGTCTTTGGCAGATCAAAAGATATTCCTGTAATGTGCCCTCTTGTCCCCCTGTGATACAAATCATGGCGCACAGTATATGTGGTAGGAAGTGAAAGAATACCGTGAGCGTTCAGATAAAAATGAACAGCTAATCATCCACTAATAAATAACTTATAATCTCCTGCAAGCTATGCAGTCACTGGAATGGTTCTCATTCATAGCAGGCCATTTGAATTTCACCAGTAATGTTGTAAATAATCTGTGCTGTTATAGATATTGTCAGTGTCCTTGTATGAAAACTCACAACCCCTTCTATCTTTGTTACAATTTTCATCAAATATTCAACTCAAAACACCCACCAACTATGGATACTACTCAGTTTGGCTTTAAGGGACAGGGAAAATGAATGTGTTCCATTAAAAGAGAAATGTTTGGGTACAAGTGCTGCTGTCCTCATAAATATGAGACAAGTCTTGCTATGGCACAAAAAAGAATTAAAGAGTTGAAAGATTAATGTTTGACTTATCCAAAAGCAAATACTCTTTCAGGCTTGTGAGTGTTTAGTCTGTAGCAGCGATGCCTGTAAGAAAAACCTGGAGTCTATCCTTACTGGATGATGTTGCCTCCCACAGCGCAGAATTCCTTGCTCAGCAAGGTCAGGAGGCTCTCAGCATGGGGCTCCACAGTAGCAGTGCTTATGCAGTCAGCTGGAGATAATGGGGAGATTTTGGGGAGTGGACCTTCAACGTGACCCTGGAGGCGAGGTAGAAAAGTTGACTAAAATATGCATAAGCTGTCACTTATCACCTCCCTACCCCCACGATGAAAAAAAAAAAAAGTGAGCGCTCCATTCAAATGAAGACTTATTTTTGCCCTTTAAAGCTCTAGATTGTGAAAAAGGCCTTAAGTGAAATGTAGGAACAAATCAAAGAATGCACGCACGCCGACCACCTCAGGAGCTCCTTTTAACAGATATCAAAGCAGAAAATCTGTCAATTTTGCTCTTTCATTGCTCTTTTTCACCATATGTAATCCCACATTAGATGTAAGAAGCACAAAAGAAGAAGTTTTCTGTGATGAGACATTATCTCCCTGCTGAATTGAGTGGGTGTTCTTCACATTTTTATAGTGTATACAGTACAGTCAGAATCATCTTAAGGATATCACTGGCAGCGCATACAGGAACATGGTGCTTTGAGCAGTCAGTAGGAGATCCAGTATAAACCAATCAAAACCATCTGCTAAATTCTGTGTGGTCCCCTTCAAGCTTGCAAAACAGCTTTGACCTCAGGGGCAAGGACATAGAACAGCGGGGTGTCTTTGGTTTGTGGCACAAGAACACAGCAGATCACTTGGATCCAGTGTGGTGTGGGCTGGAGTCTCCATGGATTAAGCTTCTTTCACTCTTCTTTCTCTGTCTGTTGTGGATGCTTATTGGATTTGGATCTAGGGAGTCTTAAGACCAAATCAACATTGCGGTCCTTTGGTGTGTTCCTAAACACATTTCTTAGCAGTTTTTGAAGATTTAAGACTTTTAAAGGCTTTAAAAAAAGTTACGCTGAATGAAAATTATGTCAAATCAAACAGTAACTGTAACACTTAACAAAACTGTAGAAAAACAATTTTCGATTGGTTTGTATCACACAGCAGGCCATTATGTCAGATAATTGCATCAAAATCCTTGAAAAGGTGCCAACAGTACAAACACAGTGGAGAGGTCCAGTTCATTTTCTGCTGGCAGAGAATGGATCTAACAAAAAAGACTGGCTGGCTGTGTCAGAACACCTGTCTGAGTGTCCACACCCCTAACTCAGGCACTGATTAATAAATTCATTCCACATTACACAGTTGTCACGAAGAGAGAAACTATAGAAGCACAAATAGTTTAAAGGAGTTTTGTCACTTCATTCCTTTTTATCATTTTTCATCACTGGAGGTTGCCACTTGATACAATTCAGCTTCCATATTCTTAGACTTTTAAAGAATTTTCAAAAATGTATTTCAAGATATTTTAACACTAAGTAAGACCCAATTTCGAGATGAAGAAGAGAATTTGAAAGGAAGTGTTCACTGGAATCCTGTTGTATTATCCATCTGCCATAGGGGTTGCTGTTGCTACAAAAGAGGAAGATGAGGGGCACTTGTGCAACAATTTCTAGGTGGGTGTCAAAGGATAATCCAGGTAAAAGTCAGGAACCATGATTTTCATGTAGATTTCAATAGATTATCAGTGTTATTCATCTGTCAGTGGTTTAAATGTTTTGGCTAACTGGTGTACTACCTAAGCTCAGAAGAATTTATGCATGCTACAAACTGTAACAAACATTTTGTTTATTGCATTGGCTCATTAAAATTGCCGTCTGCTGGTCCTGCATAGATTACATTAATAATTCATCAATTTTCTGTATTTTCACAACCCTTTATGCATTTATAATGTATGTGTGCCTGCATGATGTTGTAGAGTGAAAAGTTTGCTGCAAAAAGGCCACCAAGTGCTTTTCCATTCTCAGACGTTATTGTTTGACATTCTGCTCTGAAAAGCAGTTTTGTTGGGATCCATTAGCACATTTTGTACCCTGCAGCTTTTAGAGCGATAACTGCCTTCAGTCACGGCTCCCACTGTGGTGCATTTAACTTATGTGCAAATAACCTACATGACTACACATGCACAGAGGTACACATACTTACAGATCCCCCCCTGACACACACAAACACACCTAATAGGGGAAAGTAGGTGGGAGGTAGAGCTCAAAAAGGATGCAAGCTGGTGTTAATTGTTATAGCCAGTCAAACCATGTTTTCCTCAACAGATTGCAAAGGGGGTAGGCAACACTGTCACTAGATTTCTTCATTGGAACACCACTTTACCCAAGACTTGTGTTGGTGGCTTATCATATTGCCACAACTTATCACTGAGTGATCAAATGTGTTGCACAAGAATTGAATGATTTGCAGTCTGCACAGTGTCAGCAAACCGCAGCGCTATTATTCCTACTCTTATTCCTACTCTTATTCCTACCACCTACCAGGTATGTCTACCTGGTAGATAGGGCATTTATTCAGTGACTGCTGATGAGGTAAAGGATGAAAATCTTCCCCAACCATGTTCAGTTTTTTTTTTCAATTGAACTTTATGAACTGGGAAAATAGGGAATGGTTTGGCCAGAAAATTTAGATGTAGTCTATTTTCTCTGTAGTGTTTGTTTTAGAATGATGGACTGCAAAATCCATCAGGAATAAAGAAAATTAGGACACAGCCTAAATCCAAAGTCTGAGACAATAATCCATATTATTTTCTCGCAATAATAGCATTTTCAGATTGATACTTTAATCAGATGGGAAAAATGTAAGAAAAGACCCTCAAATTGCATTATGTAGGGCCTAGGGATTTTAGTAGTGTCTTTTCTCGAATTTATTTCCATCCGGTCTTTAAGTTTGACGTCATTAGCCGTTTCCGGGTCCCAAATCCGCCTCAGATCCCAAAATCAAACGAACACTGCGGCATCATGGAGTTACAAACTGTCTAAAGTCTTTCATCTTTAATAAAATGATCAGTGTGGCTGCTCTACCAGGTGTAACAATTTAGTTTAATATCCAGGCATCCATGAAAACAGAATTTAATAAATTTAACAGAGTTAGAAGTTAGCAGGGAGTTAGCTCGCTAGTAATAATATTCATAATATATCATGTTTTGACTGAGGGATTTCTGAAAAAATAAAAATGTACAGCTCTGCTATCACTTCTGACATAAATGAAGAAATGAGACTAAACAGCAGTGACGTTTGTGGGGTTACTGAAGTTGGGCTAGCTAGTATATAGTGATGTGCTACTTGGTGGCTACCTACTGAAAACGCTACGTCCAGATGAACAGAATGAAAACTTGGGGATTTACTTACCTGGATAATTGAGCATGCATCAAGACTTGATGGCTAGCTACACCGCTATGGAGAGCATAATATAAACACATTAGCACAGTGAAGCTGGAGGATGAACGCTAACTTTTTTCCACTTGATGAAAGCTAACGTGAGGGTTCCCGATGGTTAGGGACAAATGAAACTGCATGGCAGGATGCTGTAAACGGACCAAACCATAATACGAGGTTAATCATTAATTTACTGCTGCATAGCCTGGGCTGCAGTTACATCATAGGGTTTAAAAAACTGAGCTTTAAAATGATTAGTGGTAATAAAAACTCAGAGAGGTTGACAGTGATCACCCCACTTTTTTTTAGGGGATTGTTCGGATTAAATACAACAAGATACAAAGCATTAAAACATGTTAAAAACGCAACAGCCTTAATAAACGCAGAGCAGTTTGGACCCGGAAGCAGGGTTCATACACCATCACTTAAACACCGTAAAAGATAGTGAAAGATAGATAGAAGATTTTTTTTTTGTGTGTGTTTTTGTTCACTGACTTTTAAAAAAAGTAAATGTTTCATGTCAGTTTTGTGTCAATTGAATGCATGTCCCTCATTTCCTGAGGGGTCAGTACAGTGGATGGATTTTATGCTGGCTGCCCTTCTTGAACAACACGTTCTCACTCCTGAGGCGTAATATTTTATGCTAGGTGACAAATCGTCAACATGTTACACTTCCGGGCACCCAACACGTTCCTAAATGACGAGATCGGAAAAATTAGGAAATATGAGAACCGTTTGAAATAAATCCACACATACCCATTCATTTTCGCCAAATCGCTTTGGAAAACACTATTTCACGTCATTAAAGTGTTGGTTAAGGTTAGGAATAAGGTTATGGTTAGGGATGGAATACGTGGCTGGAATCTGTTTTACCGCGGGGCCGTCATTCTACTGTATTTCACCCCAGCCCGTTCTCACCCCCGGGGCGTAGCATACCGATGTTTTGTCATGACCCGTGGCGTTCCTGAGGAACGCGAAAGGTGTCCTTCCGCGTTGTTATGGTCCGCGCCGGGTTATGGCTGACTTCCAGTGGAATGACGGTCCCGCAGTGATAGATGTTCCAGCATTTATGAAATGCATTATGTGGTTTTTTTTAATACTAAAACCAACTTTTGGCTTAACAAGCTTAAAAGTTAAAATGTCTTCAAAGTCTGCCTCTTGTTAACACAGGAAACTGAGCAACAGGCCAAGTTTTTACTTATCCCTCTTTACAAAATCCTGTTTGACATTTTCTAAGAACAAAAGTATATTTCTTGGAGAACAGTACTTTAAGTGAGGCACTTATCTTTAAGCTTTGTTCCATGTTGGAATGGATCAGAAATGAACATAAAGGCTCTAGAGACACACTGCAGACTCAGTCCAGCAAAGCACAGCTCTTTAAAGTGGCTGTCCTGCACTTCCACCCTGCTCTAAGCTTCCCTGTGAGTCACCTGAACGCTTCTATTTATCACTGTCTTGCTGTTGCAGCAAAGTCATTCCTCAGGAGGACAAGAGGATATGTGAAAAATGCTTTTTGAAATTTGGGAAAGCAGTTGGCTGCTGTCTCACCTTACCTTTTGTATGTGTGTGTTTCTGAGTGGATCCTGAGCAGCAAATCGAACTGTGATTCTTGTTTCTCTACAATGTCAACATGCCATTTGTCCTCACATGATGCAAACTGCGTGTCGTCCAATGGCTTTGGCTGCCTATTTTTAAAACTGGAAATACTAGTGTTTTACAATTCATCAACTGGAGTTGGTCCACTACTGACATAAAAAAAAGACAAAAACAAAAAAACAGGCAATTCAAATATATATTTAAATTCTGTGTCACATGGCAGGTGGAACCAAAGATCTAATTTGAACTAATCAGACCAAAGCACAGATTTCCACTGGTCTAATGTCCAGTCCTTGTGTTTCTTGGCCCAAACAAATCTCTTCTGCTTGTTGCTTTTCCTTAGTAGTGGCTTTTTAGCAGCCATTTGACCATAAAGGCCTTATTCGCACAGTCTCCTCTGAACAGTTGATGTAGAGATGTGTCTGCTAGTGGAACTGTGTGTCAATTTTCTGGGCTCTAATCTGAGGTGCTGTTAACTTGTGACTCGGATGAATTTATCCTCAGCAGCAGAGGTGACTCTTGGGCTTCCTTTCATGAGGCGGTCCTCATGTGAGCCAATTTTGTCAAAGCACTTGATGGTTTTTGCGACTGCGCTTGTGTCCTGTTTCTCTTCCAGTATTACTCCATCTCCAGCCATGGATGGTGGAGTTGCTGCAATTAAAGTTCAGCACAATGTGCTACCCTGCCACATCTGTGAATTGATAAGTTTAATTTCCATCAGTCTTTGCGGCATCCTTTCATTCCTAACACATTTCGCTCCAAGTCCATACCAGTTCAGGTATCCAGCATGATTTTTTTTTTAATAGATCTGATGTGTTTTTCAAAGTGTTCCCTTAATTTTTGGAGTGCCTAAAAACTACAGTACTACAGTACATTCTTCAGACTAAGTATACATAGTTGCAGATGGACAGTTTTTGCACTTTAATTTTGTTTTTCACTGTATTTTTTCTGTTGCCGTTGGGTTGAGTTTAGCAATTTAATCATTCTGTTGAATTTTTGGGAAAGACCAAATTCCATCCAAATTCACATGGAATTAAAAATTCCATCAGCAACAATTCCATTTGTGGTAGTGATGACCTAATATGCATGCTGAAAAATGGTGCTGATGGGGTACTCTGGTAATTGATTATTACAAAGCAGATCAGCTGGAGAATAAAATTTATGTAAAGGAAAAAAAAAGTCCTTCTCAGTGCATTCCCACCTCAGAATAAAGCGAATTTATAGTATAGTAGATTTATAGTTAAGTGGAAACTGATATATTACAAATGTCCAGGTGTTCTGGGGCCTTTGTGATAGACTTTAAAGCAGTTCCTGTCCACCTGGAGACAGAGACTCAAATTGCACTGCTCACACTGCCAGGGAGTTTTTCTTTTTGCACAGTGCACTTTTCCTTCCTTGGGTGGCCATGCTTGCCTTTGACTGTCCTTCACTGGTGCTTGTGGGGATAGGAAAATGGTTGGTCCACTCCCCCTATGTAGTAGTTGTAGTCAGCCACTGCTGTGGGCCTTGGCACAGGGACCCTCCAATGCTCACCATCTTCTCCTTTCTGCCATCGCGACACTGTGTCACCAGTGTAGACAGTGTGGGTGTTGCAGCAGATTGAAACTTCTCTGGTGTCCATCCACTTGACAAATAATACCTTATAGATCCCCTCTGTGATTTCTTTTAGTCAGGGCATTTTCTTGGGTGGATGCAACACCTTGCCTGTAGGTTGGTGCCACAAGCCCTAAATCCCTGCTGGCCAAAGTGATGGAAGAGGAGGGGTTTGTGTAGAAACTGTCACGGTATATGACGTAGCCAGAGCCAAGGTAGTACTTATTGATGAGGGATGTGACCACATCAAAGGAGAGCCCATTTCCCGAGGCCACTTCTGATTTGCCAGTGTACAGCTTGAAATCTATGGTGTACACATTTACATCAGCCAGTACAAAAAACTTGAGTCCCCATTTTGTTGGTTTGTTGCTCATATACTGTTTGATTCCCAGCCTGGCCTTTGTAGCAACCATCCTCTCATCTACAGAAATATTCTGCCTCGGATGACATGCTCCAGGTCCTCATCATTTCCAGCAGACGCCTGACCCGGTGGAGAGAGTCATAAGACACACTGCCTTTTTTCTTTTCACTTTTGACGTATTCAGCTGGATCGCTTATGTGAATATTGGTTGAGATGGCAAAAAACTGGCTCCTGGACATGATATTGGCAAGAAAAGGGAGGTTGAAAAATTGTCTTTGTCCTCCAAAAGTCTGAAACCTTTGGTTCTTTTTGGGATAAACCTTAGTGGCTGGGGGACCACATCAGGGTCTTCATAAGTTTTCCAACAAGAGCATGGTGACTGGCTGCGAACAGCATTCCCTCTGCCAGCGAATCTGACCCTTGATGAGACTCCTCTCCAATACAGAGGAGGATGTTGTCTGTACTGCAGAAACCAGCCTAAAAGATAGACATGCATTAGCTGTGAATTAAAGAAACTAAAAGTAAGGCAGATAATAATAAGAATAGGAATAATGATAAAATAGAGGCTAAAAACGAAAAGAATTCTAAAATAGCATGATAATAATGGAGATACATATACTGAATAAGTAGAAAAAACATTCATTGACAATTTAAACTAATAAAGTTACAGGCAATAATAAAAAAAAAATCACACAAAGCAGAAAATTTAGGTTTAGTAAAATTGTCATTTTCTTATGTTTGCAAAATTCATTACTTACTCTTGTTTAGATGGATCTGCTCCAGACGAACTTGGTTCGTCATCCAGGTCATTTTCCTCTTCAGTGAACCTCTTGGAAGGTTTTCTCTGTCTTTCTTGACATATTCTCTCAATATTCACTAAAACATGTTTCTAAATTCTGATGCTGTTGCTTCTCCTCACCCGTCTCTATCTGCTCCGTGCGTCATCAATACTTACCTGTAATTGAACCATGCTTGTGCATTCCAATGATGCACCGTAAAGTTTCCTAAGGCTCGTCTTCTCAGCTTTCAGTAGCTGTTTGAAATTTATCTCTAGCCCAAATGCTCGGGGAGTTATGGTAGTGCAAAGCGCACATGGTAAAATGTAGGTGGAGTTTTCCTTCTGTGTTCAGACAGGAATAGCTTGTGAATGCTTTGTGCTGTCGTAAAGCTCTGCGTCTCTTCTTTTCAAAACTGTTTGCATTTTCTCTATAGCATAAACCATGACGGAGTTACAGTCATTTAAAGTGCACTTGTAAAATGGGCCCGCCGGTGGGCCCATTGTGGAAAAGAAGCATTAACAAAATTAGTTTCAAATCCAAGTTTTGTTTCTAGTGTGTTGTACAACTATCAAATTCAAAATATTGTAACGCATTTACATAGCAATCTAGTCATCACCAATCATAAAACCAAAATTAATTAGGTCCATAGATCTAATCTGTCTGCTCGCAGCAGCCTCAACATACTCTCCTCATTGTCAATTAACAGCAGTGGTGAATAAAAATAACAGAATAAAACAATGCAACAATGTATGCATGCTTTTTCCTTAAACCCAATACAGCTAATACATTCTCAACCAAAACACTTAACAAACAAGAATGTGAGTTTGGATAGCACCCGCTAACTACTTGCACAGTACCATCATTTGTTTTCCCAAGCGAACAAGATTAACATTTCGGCATGCCGGTTAGCGGCTATAACAGTTCATTTACTCGCCAGTGCAAAGCACTGTGTATTCACAAGAACTGCTTCAGGTCTCCAGATCTAGCAGCTAACCGAGCAGATACCATGCTGCATGTGGTTCGCTGTTTCAGCAGCGACCACGTTCCTCTTACCTCGGAAGCAGCCTTACCAGCGTAACCAAACAGGAACAGTGAAGGCGGGACAACAAATACCAAATAAGTACATTGACCCCTTCAGCGCAAAATAACTAAGTTTTTATGCAATTAGAGTTTTGGTTTAGAGTTTCTCTCCAACTCTCTCCAACTCTCCCATTAATAATAATTCCAATAAACAATGTCTAGTTTCATGTTTGCTACTATGGTCTACATGTACCTCCTAAGGAGTTCCTTGTTTTATTATGCTTGAAACTGTAAGGACTGGTGGACTAAACAAAGGATGTTGGGAGAAGAGTTGCAAATGTAATTTCTGAAAGGATTCTGTAAATATCACTGACATTGCCACTGTTGCTATTGTGTCGGCAGTATTCGCAGTTTTGCTAAGCAAATTCTTTTGTGCAGCTTTAGAATTACCATGCCAACAGAGAAGGCAGAATTTAATGACGCATTCAATTAAACACTAAGAATAAAACTTGTGTTGAATGAGTCAGAGGACTGAAATCCTACTTGGTAACCTGATGTTTACATTGTTCTAAATATTGTTCAGCTATTAAGATGAAAAGTCACTGGGAAGGTAACTGGACTGATACATATATTGTAGTGTTCTAATCTTGCACTCTTAGCGCTCAAATCCCTCTTTATGACAAGTCATTCAGCCTTTCAATTCTATGCCTTAAAGCAGTATGTCTAGTATTCACACAGACATTCACACTACAATCGATTGATCAGGGACAAGTCAAACCACTTACCAACCTTGTGATTTGCAGAAGACTTACTCTACCTTCTGAATCACACCAACCTCGTATCAAGCTACTCTGGCGGGGGTGTGGCCTGTGGAGTGGTCGCTGAGGCTGTTGCCACTGCTGTCAGGGGGGACTCAGACAGGCACTAGCTTGCCACCAACATTGAGTGGGTGCTTCTTGGGTGGCATGACGGTATACTGACATCCCCACAGATTGCCTGAACATAAAAGGCAACTGGACTTGACTGTGATGCTGAAAATAGGTGTGATTAAAAAAATCACACAGGAGCCATAGTTCTTGTAGTGTAGAAAGATGGGTCTATACGGTTCTGTGTCATCTTGTGCAAGGTACAACAAGGTCTTACAGTTTGGTGCTTATCCCATGCTCTAGCTCAACGAGCTAATTTTTTCACAATGCTGGATTTTGACCAAGAAGTATGTGGTTTGAAAGAGGCACAATATCTGGGGTTCCACTTGGGAGGTGTGCAAGCACACTTTCAGATGGTTTGACAAGAGCCAATGCATCCTGGCCGTCTCCAAAGACCAAAAGAGAGGTGAAGTGATTCTTGGGCCTGTCTGATAATGTACCATTATTATCACCAGAATGGAATGGTGTGGTCTGCTGGAAAAACAGAAACTGAAAAGTCACTGCGGCATAAGAGTGTGATTAGTGTTTTTGTGTTGCAAGCATTGTAAATAAATGGACACTAACCCTGCAGTGCTGGCGATGTGAGCGTGGGTCATTGTCACAGTTACCATCTGCAGGGTTATGATCGAACACCTTTTAATCAAAATCCTGTTTAGATACAGTTATAGTTTTTGGAATAGCAGTCCTGTGCTGTACGAGAGGGTCCACAGGTTTAAACATTTGCGTTATGTGTTTGGCTGAGGAGCCAATAGTGCAAAGCTGCAGGTCTGTATGTAAAAAATGTATCACACACCAATCATTCACAACAATGACTCTACCTGACTAATATTCTGTAGGTTTCTGCCTTTGGAGAAATAATGTGAGTCCTCTTGAGATATCATTTAGCATCTCGAACCAGGACATGGGGAGCTGATCCGCCTCCATGTTAATCTGTGAGCCTAAACGAATCTGGTTTGTTCTCTCAAACTTTCCATCAGATTGGGATCTCTTTGGAGGTTTGGAGCATGTGTCCATGCCTCAGGGTTTAAAGGTCTTTGAGTAGAAAACCGTTACATTAGACTCAGTTCATTTGTTACATTTCTAAGCAGCTTTTGCAGTATTGCAGGGTACATTGTCCCACTACAGGTGGCCACTGATATAGTGGAGTGGCTTGAGTGCCCTGTCTCTTGAAAGTTTTCACATCACATTTGTTTTCTTCCTGTTTCTTTGTCAGTGCTTCGTAAGCATAAAAATACCCAAATCCCACAACAAGACCTTAGCTACTCTTCATAATGAGCACTTTTCCTCTGGATACTTGTGTACATGCTACTGTCCTGATCCAGAACTCTTGATTATTTTTCACTAATTGAGTCTACTTGTGACTTGACTGAGCTGGACCTATTATAGCTCTCCAAATTGGGACCTTTTGACTCTGCATTAAAACAAGAGTTATCAGAACTACTTAAGAGTCAAGCAGGGAGAGCTCAGTCACATTGCTGGTGTCAGCATTCTGCCCACATGAGTGTTTCGGGCATTCATGCAGTCCAAACTAATTGATGTGTGTTATAGAACAGGATATGCTGATGTGCCAAAGTCATTAGCCAAAATGTGAGGAATAATCATTTTGTTTCAGGGCCATAGGCCAAAGCAAGGCAGGGAGAGAGAGTCCTCATTATGATTCTTCAGCCAGTGGAACCACAAAGTAAAGTAAGCTCACCTGGATGAATTCCAAAAGCTGCTCTTGGAAGTCAAGCTCTTCTTAGTTTATCAGACAGGCATCAATATCCTGCAGGCTGACTTCAATAGGTACACAGATCATTAACCAAGGTCCCAGGAGTGAGTTCAAATGAATTTACAATCAGTGTGATAAAATGTCTGAGAAACACACTATTTGCCATCTGTTTTTCTCAGTTGGTTCTTTTCAAATTGCATTTGGATCAGTATGACTGTAAAATATGTCTTTATATGGCTCTTACAAATTCAACTCCATATGTCTTGCCAGTGCATGTACTGATGTAAATCTACATTTTTGACTTTG
This sequence comes from Aulonocara sp. 'chitande type north' Nkhata Bay, assembly GCF_057382095.1. Classification (NCBI taxonomy): domain Eukaryota; kingdom Metazoa; phylum Chordata; class Actinopteri; order Cichliformes; family Cichlidae; genus Aulonocara; species Aulonocara sp. 'chitande type north' Nkhata Bay. The sequence goes on from NC_141351.1 coordinate 934,065, forward strand.
CAAACTTCTTCCTCTCCACATTTAGCAAGCATTTACAGATCTCTCTTCTTTCCCATCATTCATTTAGTGTGAGTTAATATGACTGTACATACAGTAGGCTACAATACCTGAAAAATATAACCACTGTGGATTACCATAATCAGCTCTTACCCAATTGTGTGATACAACTGGGTTCAATTCACATGGCACTGTTGATTACATTACAGCAATTTTGTGACCCTTTTCCATTTGCACAATTTCTCTCATATGAAAAAGCCTTTAAGCTCTGTGAAAAATTGTCTTTGTGCTCCATGTTTTTATGCTGCCTAAACCAGGGAAAATTGGGTCATAGGGAAAAATATGAATGAAGCAGAGAAAAAGAGCTAATGCGGTTGCCAAGGAGTCTCTGTGACGTGCTGGCTGAGAGAGAAAAGCCACCATTCAGGAGGAGAAAGAAGTTTGACATGGAGGTAAGAGCGCCTTCAAAAGTAAGATCCAAGCTTCATAATTGTAGACCGTGAGGAACCGAGCACTTGAGTTCAGTAAGACACATCTGGCCTTGATTGTGTATAAACGTTTGGGATGAAAGGGCCAGTGGAGGCAATACACTGGGGCTGTTTATTGGGCCATTGCTAGCATGACCCACAAAGCAAAGTCTGTCTTTGCATCCATCCATACCAGCTGAGAGATTATCCTGGGTCTGATCCTGACACGACATGCCCGAAATACTTTGTCCAGGAGGCATCCTAATCAGATGTCTGAACCACCTTGGCTGGCTCATTTTGATGAGCAGAGGCTCTATGGTAGCCATCCTTCAGAGAAAGCTCATCCCTGCCACGGTTTCATTCTGTCGCTACCCAGAACTCGTGACCATAGTTGAGGGTAGGGACATAGATGAACTGGTAAAAGCTTCACATTTATGCTGAACTCTTTCTTCACCAAACTGACATCAAGTATCTGCATCACTGCAGACATGGCTCCATCAGGCTTGTAGGCACTCATTTTTTTCTCGGTTGTAAACTGCTCCAGTTTAAGTTGGTGTCCAGTACCTAACATAACTACACCAAAAAAGCAGAGACAAGATTCTAAGGCTACCAAAATGGAAGATGGGAACAGGTCTGATGGTAATGCAGACCAAACTCTCAATGTGGTTGCTCATGGACTGAAGGCCTTGCAGCAATGGGCCAAACACGACATACCATGGAAGCACCTCCCACAGAAATTTCAAAGGGACGTGTTTGATAGCCTTATCGAAGTCCACAAACATGTAGACTGCTTAGGCACCTACACTTGAGAATCCTTGTGATCAGTCGTGTTCTGTCAGGACAAGGCAAGGAGTGCTTGATCTGACAAAATGGATATACATTAAAATGTACCAAATTAAAGCAATCTCTCTCTTTATTCTCAGGCAGCGCTGTCATAAAGCTCCTCGCCTTTTAGTTAATATCTACATCCATCCTTTACATTACTGTTATCTTGCAGCTGCAGTTGTATAGTGTAGCTGAAAGCAGCACTTCTGTTAACCAAACGCTAGATCTTTCTGTGTTTTGAGGGCATGTCTATTTCCTGAGCTGGGCAAGCTAAGAGACTAGCAGCCAAGAGGCTATGTTTTGTTGATAAATTTGATTGATTGATTTTTGATTTTATTGATTAGCATTCAAATTCAAATCTCAGTGAAAACAGTGAAGAAAAAAAACAGTGAAAACAGAACAAAAATCTACCATAAAGAAAGAAAGCATGAGACAAGGCTAATCAAAAGGTATTGGCTGAAGCATTTGCTTATTACGCCAACCCTTTTCACAAAATATCTTTTTGTATGCAGCTCCTGTACACAGGGCTTGAAGAAAATAATAAAACAAAGCAAAAAACAAACAAACAAACAAACAAACAAACAAACAAACAAACAAACAAACAAAAAATAAAAAAACAAAGAAAAAAACCTTTCCACCTTAGATAAGTAACTACATCAAAGCAAAAGAATCAAGAGGTTGTTTTTTTTTCTCCTTTTTGCTCTTTTCATTCTTGATTTCTATATTTTTCTAATACTCTATTTTTAAACATGTTTTTAAACAAGGAAAATGAACTACACCTTTTTAAATCACTGTCATAACTATTCCACAGGTTAACTCCTCTAACAGAAACACATCTCTGCTTTATATTTGTCCTTATCTTGTTTTTTTTTTTAAAGAAATCTGTTCCCCTTAAGTCATATTGACTCTCTCTGACTTTGAACAGCTTCTGAGTACTGGGGCAAAGCAAGTTATTTTGTGCTTTATACATTATCTGTGCCATTTTATATTCAACTAAATCATAAAATTTCAGGGTATTCAGATTAATAAACAAAATGTTAGTTGGTTCTATATAGTTTGATTGGTTTATAATTCTTATAGCTCTTTTTTGTAACTTGAAAATATGAAGAGCGTTCGTTTTATATGCATTACCCCATATCTCCAGACAGTAAGTCATATATGGAAGCAACAGAGTACAATAAAGTGTGTATAATGATTTTTTGTTCAGGACATGCTTTGTTTTATAGAGAATAGCAATGGTTTTTGACATTTTTGTTTTCACGTGGTTTATATGAGACTTCCAACTCAGCTTATCATCAATTATCACTCCAAGAAATGTATTTTCGTTCACTCTTTCAATTTCAATTCCATTAACCATGATTTTAGATACATTTTTCATTTGTCTAGTGCCAAAAATAATCAATTTTGTTTTCTTTATATTTAATGATAACTTATTTACATCAAACCAGTTTTTTTATATATTTAACTCCTTTTCCGCTGTAGTCAGAAGCTGTTCTAAGTTTTTACCTGAGCAGTACAGAGTGGTATCATCAGCAAACAATACACATTTTAACAGTTTGGAAACACTACATATGTCATTTATATATAATATAAATAATTTAGGGCCCAGCACAGAGCCCTGAGGAACACCACAAGTTACCTTCAACTGCTTAGATTTTACATTATTGAATTCGACATATTGATATCTTTCATCCAGGTAACTTTTCATCCACTTGTATGCTATCCCTCTTATGCCATATCTCTCTAGTTTATTCATTAATATAGAATGATCAATTGTATCAAACGCCTTTTTTAAGTCTATAAAAACACCAACAGTATATTCCTTATTATCTATTGCATTAAATATCCCTTCAACAAGTTCCATCACTGCCATTGAAGTGGACCTTTTCACTCTAAAGCCATATTGGTTATCACTTAGGAGATTATGCTTCTCAATATATTTATCAAGTCTATTAACAAATAACTTTTCTAAAATTTTTGAGAACTGTGGGAGTAGTGATATTGGCCTATAATTGGTAAACTGACATCTCTCTCCGTTTTTATGGATTGGAATAACTTTTGCTATTTTCATTTGAGGGAAACACACCAGTTTGAAAGGACAGCTGGTCTTTGACAGTAAACTGACATAAGACGAGTGAGTGAGGCAAGCTGCTGCTGGCTCAGCTTTGACTGCTCTGAGATCAGTTTCGATCATATGGAAAAAACTAGAAATAGCAAACAAGCAAGCTTCAGTTATTTATAATCGTAACAGATGACTTTTTGTCATGTTTAACGTGTGATATAGAGGAGATAAAATGTGGAAAATTTGTTAATAACTCCTCTAGCGTATTAGCAAGGAAAGCTCGGACTTTGTCCAGTCTAATAAAGCAGGCAAGTTGACCAGGTGCAGGGTCAGCACTACTTTCAGATCAGCATCTATGAGAATGCCACAAGTTTAACCAGCTACTTTCCCAACACTCCAGCTTCATTTTAAATTAATATTTGAATCCTCTCATAGATATAGACAGTTAACCATTTCACACATTGCTCAAGGCTTTTATTTCAGCTGATTTTTAAAATGACTGTTAATATATTTTTAAAACTTCGGCTCTTCGCAAGCACCTACACAGACAGCATGCTAATGCTAAGCTAACCAAGAACGCAGAGTGATGTTAAAGCTGAAGTGAATGCTGACCCCAGCCAATTACTGATAAAATTAGGAGCCATTTGTGGTGTAGCCAGCCGCTGCTGAACTTCAACAGTTAACAAACTAATGCGCAATCAGGCTGCCGTCTCCATTTCTACCTTTTCATGTTTCTAAAAACTCACAGCAATGAAAATAAAAAACTGCAGAAATTTTTTTTAAACGTACAGCTCTGCTGTCACTTCCAATAGGGCTGCTCGATTATGGCAAAAATGATAATCACGATTATTTTCACTGAAATTGAGATCTCGATTATTTGACGATATTTATTTAACCCTTTAAGACCTACTATAGAACCAAGTCCGCCAGAGCTTATATTATTTTTTTTACATGTTGTAGTGCCATTTGTGGGAGCATTTCAAGTTGCTATACAACTGTTATAGCCCATATTTTAATAATATGTATGCATTAAGTCCATAGTAACTACATTAATTGCAAAAAAGTGCAATAAACTCCAAAAAAATTGAAAATCGTTTTTGTTTTTTTACATATATTTCTACTTGGAGAAATTTAAGAGGCTTATCCCTCAAAACTTTAAATACAAAAAAGTTGCAAAAAATAGTTTACAACAACACGAAATTTATTTTGAGTGTCTTCATAGTTTTATTTTGGCGATACAGCAATTTTTATATACTGCAGGAAAAACAAAAAACAATCCTATGATGCAAATTTGCAAAGAAAACAGCAGGTGCATCAAAATAAACTATTTCCAGCAGTGCAATTCGAGTTCTAAGCATCCCAGAAACTATTCAGAAAAGTCAAACATGACCAGTATAGGCTTTTAAGGCCTACAAGTAAAAAACTACATTTTCCACGAAAATGACATCACTTCCGGTTTCGGGCAGGAAATGGCGGACATGCCATAGTTCGCGCTGACCTCTGTTTCACTGTGGGAAGTGTTAGGAACAGCTGATCGGATCAGCAAAGCCTGTTTCTGGAATATTATGTTTTTGTTCCTGCAAACGCTTTTTATGCAATTTTTGCAAAGCTTTATGTGGAAGGAAACCGTGACCGAGGACAAGCTGATGGCATAAGATGTAAGTACAACTCCTCTGGTTTCATATGCAAAACAAAATATTGCGCTAGCTTACACGGTTCAGGTTCTACAGGGATTTAAAAATAGTTACACAAAACGGAGCGTGCAGCTCTGACTAGCTAAAGGGTTAACAATAACAATGTATTGAATAATGACTTTAAAAAATAATATAAAATAGTGTGCAACACCACTGAAGGTTTTTTTACCTCTCTTTTCAACCAACAGCAGTCACTCTCCTCTCCAAATAACTTCTGCTTAGCTTTCCGAGCTTCCCTCGGGTCCTCTTAATCAGCGGTCTCCAACCTTTTTTGCGCCACGGACCGGTTTATAAGGTGTCGCGGATAAATGAGGGAGGGGCTAATAATCGGCTCAGTCATTTTTAATGATCGTTGAAAGCCCAGATCGTAATCGTGATTAAAATTCGATTAATTGAGCAGCCCTAACTTCCAACATAAATTAAGACAGAAAACGAAACAGCAGTGACGTTTGTAGGGTTACTGAAGTTGGGCTAGCTGGCATATAATGATGTGCTACGTGGTGGCTAGCTACACAGCTATGGTTAGCATAATATTTTTATAATTTTTATAATTATATAATAATTTTTTTTCTGCTCTTGCTCTTGACGAAGGCGGTCGCACTTTTCTCCTCTCCTCCTCTCCCTTAGCGTCCCTGCTTAGCCTCTTATGTCCTTGTCTAGTCTCGTGTTTTTTGTATTACTTTTCCCTGGAACACTCTCTCACAGTCTGTTCTCTAAAACCTAAAAGAGGAATTATGGATTGGATCAACTGGTCCCTAAATGCAATTGACACCCCTTCTCAATGAGAAGTTTGGGCTCGGGTGAGCCTGACTGCTGAAGATATCTACCTATTCAGAACCATGATAACAGGGTTCTGGCTGATCGGAGCTGGCTTGGACCTGACTTATCAAAGAATTAAGAAAGCGGAACCGGCTGTTCAAACCCCACAAGGCTGCCCGCTGGGATTGGAACGATGGGAGAGGCGTGAGTTTCTCAAAATGGGCTCATTGAGTGCAGCACGGATAAGATCTTGGAGAGGCTACGGCTGCTGTGAATACTCAGAATAAGATCTCTGACTGCAGACTGGATTACATCTCGGAAGGGCTAGCTTGAATAACATCTCTGGGCGCAAATTGGATGACATCTCGGGGAGGCACACTGCCGTGAGTTCTCAGAATCGGCTCCTTGAGCACAAGAAATGACAACATCACAGAACGCAAGTATGGCGAAGCTCGTGGCTCTCCAACGGGAGATTGAGAGACCAGTGTTGGACTGTAGAACTGCTTTGAAATTCATATGAGTTGTTCGCACTAAAGTAAAAACCACCATCACTTATGCGGATAGCCCCTTTGGCGCCAGCGGCGGTCTCAAAGCCTTCGACGCTTATTCCCTTCCGATGCTGCACCCTTTACCCACCCCTGTTGCTTGTCATGTGTTTCTTTGGTGTATTAAGAGTTTTTTCATGTGCTGAGGTGTTTTTTTCTGTTCTCAAACTGATCTCCCTGTTGGAGCTCAGTCTGGGGGGAGTTATTTTTTTTCTCCTTATCTTTCTTCATGTGGTGCATTTTCCATTGTTATACTTCTCTGACCTGTCTTCCCCATGTGATGTTTTGTGTAATGTTTGTATGGTTGGAGGGTAAGATGGTGCCGCCATTGCGTGCAATAGGTCGGCAGCCTTATGAAATTTCCCCTTGTGGGACTAATAAAGGTATATCAAATCAAATATAAACACAGTGAAGCTGGAGGAGTTTTTAGGGGTCCTCCACTTCCTGCCCCAAGTGCAGCGGCTGCAGTGATGCGGACACTATACCGATCTGTTGTGGTGAAGAGAGAGCTGAGTGTAAAAGCGAAGCTCTCAATTTTTAATTTTTTTTTTATTTTTTGTGTCCTGTCTGGCACTGTAGCAATCAGAATTATTGTCTGAAGGCCAAGAAAAATGCCCAACAGATTTACTTTCCCAAGTGGGCCTTTTGCTATACTGGTCCACTTGATTGTCATAGTTTATTTGATCTTTATTAGTTATTTTTATTCTAAGTTATTGTAATCAGGCCAGACTGGACTCGGGGACGGGAAAGAAAAACAAGAAGAAAAGTTCAGAAGAAAGTTAACAGAAGGAGAAGGAAAGAAAAAGGAGAAAAGAGAGAGAGAGAAAAGACAATGAAAATCTGCTTCATCACCTTTGTCTTCCCCCCCCCCCCCCTCTTTTTCTTTTCCTGGATCACCTGTTGAGAAAAAAAGAAAACAAGCAGAAGAAGACTAGAGCAATAGAATAAACAACATCATGATGATCTATGGGAATATAACAGTAAATACTAAATGTTAAACATTATTGTGCAGCACATAAGATCAACAGAGCACAGTGTGCTTTAAGGTAGGAGCCAAAAAGGGTGTACTTTGTGTGTGTGAGCACCCGTGTGTACACCTGTGAGCATGGACGCGCTTGTTTTTTCAAAAGGTTCCTTCATGTAATGATCTGCTAGAGGGTGTAGGGGAGCCACAGCCCCGTCCTCCAGGGCATGAAGCAGGTATGGAGGAGATCAAAACTCCAGACATCCGGAGGCCCTCAGAACACAAGAGACCAAGGAAGACCAACAGAGGGGCAGCCGCGCCACTGTCCTAGAAAGAGCTGAGGAGAGTCCCAGATGAGGGGTCACTCAGCAGCCAGGGGGCCAGGGGGGGTTGCAGTGACGCGCCCATGAGCTCCGCCGGCAGCCAGCTGTGCCTGAGTGACCGAGCCCCAGGACGAGAGGCCGGGGGCACCCCACCTCCGGAGTGGCCCGAGCGAGTCCCAGCCACCAAGGAGTGAGCCGGTGGGTACCTGGACGCCCATCCCCGGACACAAAGAACCACCAACGCACCGATTCCCTGCGGTGGGAAGATGCAGACCACCCCGACTCTGCAGCAGCAGGGAGGCCCCACATTCCAGACCCCAGTCGGACGGCCAACTCCTCCTCCTAGCCCTCCCCTGCACCCTGGTGACACACCTTTACCCCAAGGCCCTGCATGTGTGGGTGATTATGGTGGAGCGGGAAGAGGGAGGCAGCTGGAGATGGGGAGGGAAGGAAAGGAGGGGCAAGTGACCCCTCCCTGGGGCCAGCTTTCCCGCTGACCCCAGTAGGCACCCCCATACTCTGCAACCCGCCAGGAAAAGGGGGCCCAGGCCCATCTGGACTGGGGCCCAGTACAGCAGCGCCACCTGGCCCCACAGAGCCCGGGACAGCCCACCTGACCCCACCATAGAGAAAACTGCACCCACCCCGTCATCCACTCATCTTCCAAGCTACACGAGACAATAGACGCCCAGGCTGAGATCTTCCTCCACCTCTCCTGTATCTCCCCCTCCTGCAGAGTGAGTTCCTGAAGAGAGGAGAGCTCCTGCAAGATGTAACAACCTCCCCCACCAGTCGAAGAGCCCCCCAGGTGGCTCGATGCACTGGCGGCACCCTGCGCCAGGGCTGGGCCCCCATACACCCACCCGCCCACAACCCCGGCAACACACCATCCAGGACCCAAGCGAAGCTCTCAATTTACCGGTCGATCTACTTCCCTACCCTCACCTATGGTCACGAGCTGTGGGTAGTGACCAAAAGAACGAGATAGCGAATATAAGTGGTGGAAATGGGCTTCTGCCGAAGGGTGGCTGGCCATTCGGGAGGGGCTCAGAGTAGAGCTGCTGCTCCTCCACATTGAAAGGGGCCAGTTGAGGTGGTTCGGGCATCTGACAAGCGTTAGGTTGAAATTGTTAAATGTTGCCGTTATTGTACTTAAATTTGTAAGCCTTGCCTTAACCTGTATGATCAGAGACATTCTTCTGTTTCTATTGTCCTCCCCAGCCTGTTGAATGGTGAGGGGGGGCTATAGTTTAACTGCAGGCACATTCTATGTAAGGAGTGTGACTTCCTGGCCTTTGTGTCCTCACCTGTGCTTGTGTATGGTGAGACCGTTAGAGGGGTTAAGCCATATACAGGGTGGGGGAGATGACCCTATTGTGAGAAGAAAGTCACACAAACGCACCCCTATCTACAGACACTCACTCACGTGCAACTACACACACACACACACACACACACACACACACACACACACACACACACACACACACACACACACACACACACACAGTGTTTTAACCTTTAGTGACCATAGTTTTTTTTTTTTACAATGGGTGTTTGTGTAAACTGTGTGTCGCACAATAAAAGGCTGCAGTGGGATGCTGGTTCTTCGGAGTCTTCTGAGGTTGAGGCCAGAGTGCTGTTCTGAGGTTCCGACTGGGCTTCCCTTGCTATAGCATGTGAAAACCGATCGATCGCTGTTCTGTCTTGCTTTCTTCATGGAAATAAGTCTGAACTAGCAGGCCTGCTAAGGTGCAGACCCAACAACAAGGATGCCTCCTGGGTGAGGTTTTTCAGGCATGTCCCACCAGAGGAGGCCCCGGGGCAGACCCAGGACACGTTGGAGAGATTATATCTCTCGGCTGGCCTGGGAATGCCTTGGTGTTCCCCCGGACAAGCTGGAGGAGGTGGCTGGGGAGAGGGAGCTCTGGGCTTCTCTGCTTGGGCTGCTGCCTCCGCGACCCGGCCCCGGATAAGCGGAAGAAAATGGATGGATGGAAGCTGGAGGATGAACGCTCAGTTTTTCCCACTCAATAACAGTTAACATGAGGCTTCCTGGTGGTTAGGGACAAATGCAATTGCATGGCAGGATGCTGTAAATGGACCAAACTTCAGTCGGGAGAACAACTGAGATAATCCATCCACAATACGAGGTTAGTCATTCATTTACTGCTGCATGGGCTGGGCTGTAGTTACATCATAAGGTTTAAAAAACTGAGCTTTAAAATGAATAGTGGTAATAAAAACCGAGAGAGGCCGACAGTGATCACGGCCTTTTTAGGAGATTGTTCAGATTAAATAGAACAAGACACAAAGCAATAAAACATGTTAAAAACACAAGGTATGTGCTAACTAAAAATAAAGACAACATGATATTTTGTTAAATTTTAATGAAATTTGCAGATTGTTTCGGTGGAGTTTAAGAAACTTAGCCTCGCTGCTCCTTGCTATCTAAAATATAACAGGACACCGGAGTATATTCTCGAGTATCTCACACTTCTGATAATCAGCTGTCTGCTTGACGTTTATTCAGCTGTGTAAAAACTATAACTTTCATCTCAGCCAAACCGATTTACTCAGGAACAAATAAAATACTGAAAAAAGCCAAACAATAGCATTTTTAAGTTATCTAAGTGACTATACATCATGTTTAACCTGAGTAGCGAAAGACGGCGGTGGGTTTGAAAATGATCTGCCGGGAGTCCGGTGTTCTCACGGCTCTAGTGAGCCTTGAACCCAGCTAGCTATCGAGCTGGTGGGTAACAGATGTCTCCGAAAACGTCGGAGCGCTTTTGAAAATATGTGGTGTCTTGATAAACTGAGCAGATATTTGAGGTTTACACAGCTACATTCTCGCCTGAAAATATGTTAAACATTTATTTTGTGACCCAGAAAGAATAATAAGAATAATATTAAAACTAAGTAGCTGCCGCCATTGTTGGAAACTGAGCTGGGCCGCGCTATGAATTCTGGGATAAGTTGGGCCACGAAGTATCCACCCGACCCATCCTTCAAATCTGGGGAAATGAAGGACGCATTTGTCGGCTGCATTTGTCGGAGTCTTCGAATTTGGATAGTCTTTGTCGTGTCGCTGTAACGTAATTGGCCTACAAATGTGGGCACAGGAGGATGCGGTTCCTGAATTTGGACACAGCTACGATACCGGACACTGCTTCTTCTTCTTCGGGGTTTAACGGCAGCTGGCATCCTTGTACATGCAGTGCTGCCATCTTCTGTTTCAGTCCGTTATTACTCTTAACTTCTACTACTTATTCCTGCGTCTTTTGTGATCTTACAAAGCTTCAAATGACGCCTCGACTACTAAATTAGTTGTTGACGATTTTGATAGTCGACGTAACCGTGACTAGTCAACTAATCGTGGCAGCCCTAATTAATACTAATTCAGAAAGCTGTAATGTTTTTAGCTCATTGTGTTAGTTCAGGTCTTAGATGTTGTCTTTTGTTATTAAATAATTTAAAAATATATCTTTCTACTACTCTGCACCTCATATCCTTGGAGGAATTTCTGTGTTTAATAAGGACATAATAGGATTTGTTTCTTATACAAGTTCACTGTTCTCTTCAGTGTGCTTGGGCAATAAAAGCGCATTCTCTTTTGGACTTCTTTGTAAAAAAAAGATTTGTGTGCTGAGTGAATCTAACTTGAGTTGTGAGGTTAACTTTTGTAGAAGAACTAAAAGTGCCAATGCCATCTCCTCTCTGATGTGTGTCTGAAAAGTCTTTTCTAAGATGTAGTCTCTGGTGTCTTTGTCAAATTGTCTTTTCCTCACTCACATAATTTCTTGCTGTAATTCTACTTTTTTCACACCACCTTTAAAAAAAAGCCTTTCTTTTCTTTTCCTATAACTGGTGTTTTCACAAGTAGTGCAAGGATATTCTTTTGTCTTGAAATTAATCACTCAAGAAGACAGCATGTTTTTTTAAACGTGTTTAAGATATTTTGCAGCTTCTGGTACCAAGGTTGTAAAAGAACAAAACAAAACGGGAGCACAAACTGATTAAGGAAGGAGATAAAAACTGGATTGTTCTGCAAATTTCCCTGAAAATTCAAATATTATTTTGCATTTGGAAAAACCTAGCTACATAAAAATGCTACTCAGGTTATATCAAATAGAGAAAGTAGTGCAATGCCTTTTAACTAGAGATGGCATGATACCACTTTTTTATGTCCGATACCGATATCATAAATTTGGATATCTGCCGATACCGATATGAATCCGATATAGTGTTTTTTAATCAACAAAACTGTTTTTTAAATATCTTGCTGCATTTTGTATAAGTTCATACTCAAGTTTAAAACAACAACTACACTAAAGCTATTCTGTTATACCTGTATGCAAAAATAAATATTTCATAGTTCAGCAATACTGATCAATCTTATAAACTTAAACCTACACCATCCTCCCTATTCTGGTATTTTAAAGAGTACTTAGCATAAATATTAAGCAACCTAACTAATAGGGTTCCAACTCCCAGCAACAACAAAAATAAATAAATAAAAAATAGGGAACCACCCCCCTCACGCTCCACCTCATGATGCTTAATCGACGTAATCAACCTTAATTTGATGCAGTGTGAAAAAAAATGCACAGAAATCAATTCTTTTTCAAGAAATATTAAATAGATTCAACATCTTTCTTCAACAAAATTGCAGACTGCACAGATGGTACCTTCCCAAAGGAAAAAGTACTATAGCTTACTAGGGTATATTAGACTTAACAGTTACTATATGCAGTAATGGACTTCTATACATTTTACATCAGATTAAAACTTTGGGTGTAAGATTCAGATAAATATTAAATAATTAAAAGCTCGACATTTTAAATGAGAATAAGAAAGAAAAGTATGTCTTTGTGCCCCCTTTTCCCTGTTAATGCCCTATCAGCCCCCCTGGCTAAACTTTGCTAGATGCGCCCCTGCACAGTTACCAGCGTCAGCTACGTAGAAAAAGATCCTCGAGTAGAAAGTAATATTAAATACATTCTAACAACAGCTGATCAAGCTTAAACGTGCTGCTGTTGTTCAGCCGCTGGTTTCCTCTTTCTGGTGCAAAGTGGGCCAAAAGCAAACTAGAGACACGGACTCCCGACAGAAAAGCCGATCAGCTGATCATTAAGCAGTTTCATGATTGAAGTAGCAGCAAGAAGAGGCAGTCGCTCCATATATCGTTTGTTAAGCTTAACGCAGGAATGCTTTACAAACATTCAGAGATGGACTTACACACTTGCTTTACTTCTCTCGGGGATAACTTTGTCGGAGATGAAATGCCGGGTTGCTAGCGAAGCTCCAAATGCTATCCAGACCCCCGACAGGTCCCGCATGCCACAGCCGCTCTATCACGTGATGCATACTGCTCCGACGTGCTAACGTTCTGAGGTGAGTTACGGCGTGTTGCAAGTTTTGTGAGGTGCTTTCGTGATATTTAATGGATCGGATTACATTTTTTATTTTTCTCCGATATCCGATCCAGTAATTTAGGACAGTATCGGACCGATACCGATACGTAATATCGGATCGGTCCATCTCTACTTTTAACATCACGGTAAGCAGAATGAAAATTTGAATGGAAATATAGCATGATTTTCAAATTGCTCATTGTGAAAAATAGTATATCTATATACCAAACTTCTGTCACGGCTGGGGCAGCCGCCGTGTGATGTGTGGGAAAGAGGACTCAAAGGCAGCACTTACTGAGATGCGAGCGTGGTTTATTATGAATGTCAGAACACAGAGTAGGGATGGCAAAAACGGAACTTGGGATAAACTAAACTGGGAGAAACTAAACTATAGAACGGCAAACCTGAACACGAAGGGAGGACAGCAGGGAGAGCACATAGTGGATTCACAAAGAGTTTCCAGGAGAAGAACACTGAGAAACACAGACGACGCAACGATGAACACGACGATGAACACACTATAAATACACAGAGGGACAGTGGGAAATCACACACAGGTGGGAGACACAGCTGGACCTGATTAACCTGACGAGACAGGGGAACACTAACACCAGGGACCAACAGAGGGAGCATCAACCCAGAAACCCAGCATCCAAAACCCCAAAACACAAACCATCCCAAAACAGTCCACAAATAACAACAATAATAATAATAATAATAATAATATACCAAACACAAAATCACCGAGTCCACGGACTTAGGACCATGACAACTTCAATATTTCATTAATAATCATCTCCCCAGTTTAATTAACTGTTATAGATAGTTTTGGTTATGGTTGTAGAGCCTGTAAGGTCTGGGTACTGTAGTCCTTCTCTTTGAATGGCCCTGCTATCACTGAGCAGAGATTGTCTGCAGTGGCTTGATAACTGGATGAATCCCTTTAATCTATTTTATGTACTCTTGATTTTCTCACAAAGACATTTATACTTCCTGTTTTATTCAGCAAATGAAAAGCTAGGTATAATTCTGTAGTTTTGTAGTCCAGGAGTGTAGCATTAAGAAAACAGAAGTGAGAATTTTCTTTTAGTGTCTTTGTTTGACTTTTTTAATGATAAAGACCATGATGTAATTGACAAATAACACAGAGTTGGTTGTGCATTTGAAGGAGTTCAGCTCTCTGCAACATGAATACAATATTCTTTAAAGCCACACACAAGTTCAGTTCTGGACATGCCCTACATGCTTTTTGGGGATTACTTAAATAGATTGCAGATGTGAAAGGCTCCTGTAAGAGTCTCTGCTCCCTATAATTTGAAATGAGTTTTATAAATTTAAGTAAAATAGCGGGGCTTCTATTAATCTGGGCGATTGTGGCTCAAGAGTTGGCAGTTTGTCTTGTAAGCGGAAGGTTGCCGGTTCGAGCCCCGACTCGGACAGTCTCGGTTGTTATGTCCTTGGGCAAGACACTTCACCTACCGCCTGCTGGTAATTGCCAGAGGGGCTGATGGCGCGATATGGCAGCCTCACCTCTGTCAGTCTACCCCAGGGCAGCTGTGGCTACAACTGTAGCTGCCTCCGCTAGTGTCTGAATGTGAGAGTGAATGAATAGTGGAATTGTAAAAGCGCTTTGAGGGTCTCGAAAAGCGCTATATAAATGCAATCCATTTTTAATCTAATGTTTATGGCACATGCTCCTCATAATCACAGTATCAGTGGTTCATCTCCCAAAGACTGCAAAACGTGCCCTTGAATGATGCTTGAGGTCAGCCCCCAGTTTAATCTCTGAATGACCTCTCATTCATTTTATTTTTTATTAAAGTGTCCTGCTAACATCATGCCCTGCCCAGAATTTGTCCAAAAACAGAAGGAAAGATCCCCAGTTTGGTACAAGACTTTCACTTTCTTTAGCGATTTTTCTTTTTGATAATGAAAAATGAATACCACTAACTGAAGCTGATATTTGCACTGCCTGTTCGGATATAAAGATTCGTCATTGGTTTGGAGTGCCAGGGAGAGCTGTTATCAGTGGTAGAGAAGTGGGACAGATGCCACGATGCAGGACATACGTGAGGTCAGTGAACTAGTAATGAGGTGTGCGCTAGGAGTGGTTCTGGGTGGGATTACATCAGAGATCAGCTCTGAGACCCTTCTTGCTTGCGGTGGTGGTGGTGATGGGCAGGTCGACAGGTGAGGTCTGAAAGGAGATTCCCTGGACTTTGCAGATGACATTGTGATCTGCAGTTAGCAGGTGGCTGTAAGCCTGGAGGGGTGGAGCTATGTTCTGGTAAGAGAAGGAATGAAAGTCAGTAGACGGAAGACTGAAAACATGTGTATGAATGACAAGGAGACAGGTGGAAAGATGGGCAGGCAAGGTGTAGAGATACTGGTAAAAGATAGAAGGTAAAATACCTGGGGTTAACAATCCAAAGTAACGGAGAATACACAAGAGAAGTGAAGAAGAGTGTGCGAGCAGAGTGGAGTGGCTGGACATGAGTGCCAGGAGTGATCTGTGACAGAAGGGGAGATTTGAGACCTGTTTTGATGTATGGTTTGGAGACAGTGGCACTAATAGAGAAGAGGCAGCTGGAGGTAGCGGTGTTTAAGATGCAAAGCTTTTGATTTAGAGTGACCGGGATGGAAAGAATAAGAAATGGATGTATCAGAGGTTCTGTTTGGAGACAAAATTAGAGCAGCAATGCTGGGACAGTTTAGACATATGCAGAGGAGGGATGGTGAATATGCTGGAAAAAGGATCTGCAGCTGAAAGACAGGAAGAAAACCTGCCTGGAATATTCATGGTTATAGTGAAGGAGGACATACAGAGGGTTGGTGTGACAGAGGAGAATGCTAAGAATAGAGTCAGGTGGAGGGAGATGTGCGTTAACCCCTAAAAAGTAGAAGATGATTAAAATGTCTGACAAAATGCATCTTACTGACAAGTCAAACTGATCTGAAGTGTGTTAGATTAATGTGTGGATGTTGAAAGTAGGTCTGGAGGATGCATGCTCTTATGGATGTGGAATACTAACAGTAACTTGATGGGTCCCTTTAATGGATCAGAATCTAGTAAATGTTTTGTGTTCTTCCATGCAACATACAGGTCAGCTGTAACACACGTATGTCAAGTGGAATAGTTTATAATAATGTAGCTCTCCAATGGATAAGCACGGCACTCCACAAGCTTTTTGTTTTATCCAGAGAATGTCTGCCTCAACCTGGTTGTCCACATAATTTAAAAGTAATCAATAGTAAATAAAAAAGCTGCCTCTCCTTGATCTGAACTGCCATGCTGTTTCTGAGGAGTTGCACATGTGTAAAAAGCAATGCATGAAGAAATCTGTCTGTAGATTTCAGGAAATCATTTGTATAGAATAAATGTGCATAAACATGTTACATGTAAGTAACCTGATTTAAACATTTCATGTCACCTCTTGACATGGTAATGGGAGATCAAACTGGAAATAATCCAGCAAACGAGGTTGGTGTGATGTGTCATATGATAGTTTGCCACGAAGACATGGGAGGTTTCTGATTTACCTGTTTGGTCACTGGTTCTAGTTTATTCAATGAAGTGTCTCTAGGCAATGTACTAAACCATGAAATTAACCACAGTGTGTCATTGGTGTAGATAGATTAAATCACCGATAGTATTCCATTGCGGTTGGTGTCAGCTGAATGTTTTCCACATGATGACGATGGTGGATCAAAATCTGATGGTACTTTTCTGTGTTTATAATTGTTTTTAATTCCCAACACCACTGGCTGAAATACATTCCCAAACCACTATGTTTTACAGGTGGTCAAAACACTCAATGTTGTACCTCTCTCCCGACTCTCTTCACACAATAGTGATGACAGTTTCAGCAAAAAAAATTCACACTTAAATTCATCACTCCACAATAGTGATGGGATTTCTGACTCTTTTTAGAGAACCGGCTCTTTCAGCTCCGAACCGGCTCTTTAGGTTGTTTTATTGCTTTAAAACATCTATAATAATTGTAAACAATAAAGCTTGGTAGTTTGCGGATTTCACCTATCGTGGGTTATTTTTAGAACGTAATTCCCGCGATAAAAGAGGGATCACTGTACTTAGAATGAATCCATTAAAAATACTTATGCCCAAATAGCAAGGAGGTATCAAGCCGTCACTGCTGGCTGACTTCTGGCATGAAAAGACGTATTGTGGCGGACCACCAGGTGGCTCCACTCACACCCAAGTTGTTACAACGGTTCCACCGGTCGCTTAAGGCTGCTTTTCGCGCCTCCTTAAAGGATGGCAATTGGGTTGACCGCCTCCCGTGGGTTTTGCTTGGGCTGCGCTCTGCGGTTAAGGAGGATCTCGGCGCTTCCCCAGCTGAGCTAGTGTTTGGTCAGCCCCTCCGCGTGCCTGGAGAATTCTTGCCCGGTTGTCACCCCTGTAGATGAACAGAATCAACCTTTTGGGATTTACTTACCTGGATGATTAAGCACGCATCAAGACGTTATTTTATTAAAAATTTTAAAATGTTAGCAGCACAAACAAACATTTTTGCAGCACAAAGCAGCACAAACGTTTGACATCAATTTTGTTTGATTCCATTAATATGGGGGGGCTGGTTGACCTCTAGAAATTTTTGCTAATATCTTTAAAATAATAGCGGCACAAACAAAAATTTCTGCAGCACAAACCAGCACAAACGTAGCACAAACGTTTAACATCAATTTTGTTGGATTTGGGTAATGTGGGGGGGCTGGTTGACCTTTTGACCTTTACATTTTCATTAATATCTTTAAAACAGAAGCAGCACAAACGAAAATTTTAGCAGCACAAACCAGCACAAACGTAGCACAGTTGATTGACACCCATTTTGTTTGATTTGGGTAATGTGGGGGGGGCTGGTTGACCTCTGATGACCTCTAGAAATTTCTAATAATATCTTTAAAATGATAGCAGCACAAACGAAAATTTTTGCAGCACAAACCAGCACAAACGTAGCACAAACGTTTGACATCAATTTTGTTTGATTTGGGTAATGTGGGGGGGCTGGTTGACCTTTTGAACTTTACATTTTCATTAATATCTTTAAAACAGAAGCAGCACAAACGAAAATTTTAGCAGCACAAACCAGCACAAACGTAGCACAGTTGATTGACACCCATTTTGTTTGATTTAATTAATGTGGGGGGGCTGGTTGACCTCTGATGACCTCTAGAAATTTTTATTAATATCTTTAAAATGATAGTAGCACAAACGAAAATTTTTGCAGCACAAACCCGCACAAACGTAGCACAAACGTTTGATACCACTTTTGTTGGATTTGAAGAAGGTGGGGGGGCCAACTTCACTCACATACTGACAGCCTACCCAGACAGCAAAACACACTGGTATGGATCTGGTCTGGAGTCACTTTGCTGTCTCGGCTTTTGTTGAGGTACATTCCCGCCCAGCCTGGTTACACAACCCACCTAACCCTTAATCACATTAATCTCCTTATTTAAAACTATCTTTTTGTTCCCTCTCACACCAAACAACAGAACACAACACCTGAACTCTTTGACTGCTCAAGAATGTTCCTTCATTTCTCATTTGCTCTTACACGCATCATCTAAATCTCACCCTCTTGAAATAATGGAATTTGGGTAGAACAGATCTGAGGTAGGCATGATGAAAATCCTGCAGTTATAACAATGTTGTCTGGATGTATCAACAGATGCTGGCAAAAGAAGTGATGTAGCATCTCTATGGCTAACCTAGCATCATCTTGTGGTGGTACATAAACAACTCTTAAAATGAACAATGAAAACTCCCTGGGTAAGTAGCAGGGTCTGCTGTACTAAATATTTAAGGTGCACTTAATGTCTGTTGTATGTATAAATACAAAGTCCCTCTCACCTGCTTTTACCAGACTAAGTAGTACTATCTGTTCTGAAGATCCTGGGTGTTCTGATCCAACCCGGTGTCTTTTGCTATGAATAAAGCCATTCAAGCTGCATAGTAATCCACAGTCTCAGCTCATCCACTTTGTTATTAAGCAACCTACGACTGGCAAAAAAAAAAAGACTTGGGCTGTAGGGCTTAGCCTTTAGCTTGTCTTTGGATCCCCAGTCTTATCCCTCTCAACAGAAGTGGGTGGAGGGGGCGGGGTGAACTCTCCACTAACTGGGTAGCACTGCATCTATAGAGGGATAAAGTCCCAGTTGTTGTTGCTGATATTATTAATCTCTGGCTCTCTTCCACAGTCTTTGTCTTCCTCCCGTAACCCCAACTGGTCGCAGCAGATGGCCACTCCAACCTGAAGCTGGTTCTGCTCGAGGTTTCTTGCTCTTAAAAAGGGAGTTTTTCCTCCCCACTGTCGCCAAACGCTTGCTCATAGGGGCCATATGATTATTGGGATTTATTTTCTCAGTTTTCTTTGTATTATTGTAGGGTTTTTACCTGAGTGCTAATAAATAAAATTTAACTGAATTGACATTAACATTAAACGTTTGGAGTGGCCTTTCCCAAACCTCAACCTTCCAACCTTCCAAATACAGGAACAGCAGTGAGATTCCAAAGAAAAACTGAAGGACGTTAGGAAAGCCAGCAGAATTATTGCTCAAGAACACTTTTTAAAAAATGATGAGAAAGTCAAGTTCCCTTGAATCAAAATATAAAAACAAATTAGATATAGCTACAGACACAGTTACACAGTATTGGAGATATTTGGTTTGAAATAAGCTCAGCATATTTCACAATATCAGCCTAGTTTACAAATTATGTGTTCCTGCCAATTGAATCTTTAAGAGAGCACTATTATTTTGAAAATGACAAGACTTGTTGAGTTTATATAAATACTGTATTGCAGTAACTAACAGTGCAGGAGCAAAATTACCGTTGAACTATGATAACACTGGTTTCATTGTCACATCAAACAAAAGAAATAAGAAGAAGACAGTTATCTGATGAGGTAAATTAAATCATTGTCTAAGGTAATTTACACCGTCCGTGTGAATGAAGCAGTGTTCCAAAGTTTGGTTAACTTTTGTCATTTTAGCCGCTCCAAAAAATATAAATGCATTTTGCTGCCTTTATTGCATGTAAACCTCCAACTAGCAGCAGCTTTTATGGTGAAATGCTCACCTGCATGCTATTTAATTCAAGATTTGACTATGTGTATCAGTGAACATTTTACTAATCAGATTAACTAAGTGGGGCAAATTGTTATGAAGCTGTAACATCCGAAATGCATCATTGGAAAGTTCTGTGGGACATCCCATCAATAATGGACTGATTTATAAGCAGCCTGTTTATTTAAATGGTATCAAATATGGTTTACTGAGAGCAGCACAAATTAGCATATCAAAAATCAACAGAGCTGATGAAAGAGTGAGTTATTTACTAATCGAAACAATACCTCATAAAAGCAAGTTTTACACACTGTAGATCTGTCAGCATGCCATTAATTGTTTTAGTGTGGCTGTTTGTGACTTAATCCTTCTGTGGTTGCGACAGCTCTGCATATCAGCCTTGTTCTTGAAAACTGGTACCAGTACACTTCCTCTCCTTTCACTCATTGTCTTAAGCAATTTGGGCAAAGAGTTCACTGCCCTCTCTCCTAGATATCTCCATACCACCGCAGGTATGTCATCAGGACCAACAACCTTTCCAGTCTTTATCTCATTTGTGAATAGTGCTGTCACTTCCTTCTTACTAATCCTCTACAGTTTTTGTCCAGTCCTGGTTTAATTTGGATTCTTATCATATCCATCCGCTTCCGCTTATCCTTTTTAGGGTCGTGGGGGGCGCTGGAGCCTATCCCAGCTATCATAGGGCGAGAGGCGGGGTACACCCTGGACAGGTCGCCAGTCTGTTGCAGGGCTAACACACTGAGACAGAGACAACCATTCACCAGTGTTGGTCAAGTTACTTGAAAAAAGTAATTAGTTACTGATTACTGATTACTTCTCAAAAAAGTAATCCCGTTACTTTATTGATTACTTATTTTCAAAAGTAATTAATTACTTAGTTACTTAGTTACTTTTAAAAACATGATACACTACCTGAATGCATGATAAAGCAATAGACCTTTTGGGCCAATTCTATTTTTTCTGCATAATCCATCATATAAAAGTGAATCAAATGGAAAAGTGTCTTTTTTAAAAAATGTTTATTACTTTTAATCTTAACTTTATAAACAGTGCATCAAACAAAAATTAAATTAAATTCAACAGTCTTTGACTTTAATAAATTTGTTTAACATTTGAACATATTTCTGCACATTACACCAGATTTTAAGAAAATAAAGGTTTAAACTGTATTTCTGCATACTCCAGCATATAACATAAATTATTTTGTGTTAATCCAGTCTCAGTTTGTGGCAACCCTGAAAAATACCTACCGGTATGTTTTATTGTTTTCTTTTGGACTGAAACAGTGGTTATATCGCATCAGCAGAAGCTTCTCAAACCTTCTATCAGACATTCTGTTCCTTTTTGGGGAAAGCACCAATCCACCTAAACTGAACAGCCGTTCCACTGGTGCACTGGATGGAGTTGGACTGTTGTATTTCATGTACATCTTTTTGAGATTTGGGAACTGATTCAGAATCTCAAGCTCATAGCCTGACCTTAAAAAGTCAGTTACTTCTTTTTCTGCTGAGAAGCTTTCTGTAGGCTGATTCTGAAATTCAAAAAAGTCCATTTCGGCTGGGCTGGCTGGCATTTGGGACACATTAGTGTTCTCAGTTGCAGAAGCAGCTTTACGACACTCTGTTATCAGGAGCTCCTTCACATACTCTCTCCTACGCTCATCTTTCAGCCAACGAAGTTTAAACTTGGGACAAGTGGCCGCTGCGAGAAGTCCTTCTTGGCTGTCCAGAACAGCATCAAAACGAGTCTTGATGGCCTGTAACATACAATATGATGCAACTAAGAATACAATTATTTTACTGTATAATTACCTATTGTCATTATTTTGTGGGCTTTACAGCTCTAAACCATCTATATTTTCTATTATCAATACTGTATGAGATTTAATTTTGGCTGAGGCTTTTGTTGATATTATGATTAATATTCATGATTAATGATGAATAATGTCCCTGATATTTAACAAGGGGTGAATACTTGGTCTTTTATTCTATCATTTTAATAATTGTACCCGCTGCTTTAAACAAAGTATAACATCCACCCACTGTGAATGGTATAATAAATTTAACAAATCCACCCAAAGCAATTAATAATAATCTTACCTTTACAATGACATCTGGAAGGCTGGCTGTCATTCTAGAGAGGTCATCTTTCAGGGCAAGCATCTTTGACATCAGGCTTGTGAGTGATGGCAGTAAAGCCCCGTAGGTGCACTCATCCCCTTGTAAGATGTCCAGGGCCACTGTCAGGGACTTCATCACAGTACAGTAGTCTTTCAAGAACTGGTACTCCCTTTCATTAAGGCACTTGATTCCCAGTTTTACACACAGGGGATTAAGTTCATTCAAGGGAATTGTGGTGATTCTAGAAATGGCCTCATACAGGGAATTCCACCTTGTGGATGTCGGTACCATTAGTTTCCTCCGACTGACTTCCTCCACCTGTTCAGAGGCTAATGTTGATCGACTTGCTTTAGTCCAAAGAGCAGAATATTTTGCAGTGCTACTCCTATATACAGCCTTGGTGTCTGCACAGGAATTTAGATGTTTGTCAACATCGCTTGTTGAAATCAAGTTAATTGTGTGCGATGCACATCTGTAGTGTGGAGGGAGGCTAAACTGTGCATCACCAGATGCAGTTGAAAGAGCTTCTATGACATCAGTAAAGGTCGGTTCCTTGTCATCACCTTCTTCATTTTCAGATTCAGACTCCAAATGACAGGGCTGACATACTCTGAATGCTTTGGCAAAATTGGATGCATTGTCCGTTACAGTGGCAATAACTTTGCCTTGTAGTCCATATGATGAATGGATTTCTTCAATCTCTGCTCCAATTACATCATAGGTATGGCTGCCTCTAATTCTCTTGCATGCTAGAGAGGCCTTGTTGCGTTGTAATGTGGAATTAATCCAGTGAACTGTTACACCCATAAAACTTTTATTATTTACCGTCCAGATGTCAGCAGTGGTGGAAACAAACTCTGCCTCTTCGAGTGTAGCCTTGAAGTTAGAGTTCATTTTGTCATATTCTCTCTCAAGGTATCCTACAAATGACTTTCTCTGGGGCAGCTCGACACCACTTTTAGTTGGTATTTTTTCTACAATGCGTCGGAATGATTCAGAGTCAACAGTGGAAATCGGCAACATGTCCTCGACGATATAGGCAGCGACGAGCTTCTTCAGTTCAGCGGCACTAAGTCCTGTCGCTCTTATGTCTAGTTTAACCTGTTTAGCAGGAGTGGGTCCATCTGAGGTTTGCCCGGTGGAAGTAGATGTGGTAGCCACAGCGGTCACGTCAGTGAGGGGATCCTGGGGGTTTTCTGTCAATTTAACATTCTTGTGGCAGCGTGCTAGGTGCTTGCTCAGGTTGGAAGTGGAATTTTTCGACGTAGAAAGAAGTTTTCTTCCGATGCAGAGTGTACAACGTACGCTTATGTTTTTGTCGCTTTTTAAAGAGTCAAATTCAAAGTGATGTCAGTATTTCCAAGTATTAAATGCTGCATGATCGTACTCTATCCCTCGCTCCCTGTTTTCTATTGTTGACACATGTGCTACCACAGCCGTCGCACTCGCTTACGTCATTGTCATGAGACATTCTCGCAAAAAATCACGGTTTTAGTAACGCAGTAACGCAGCGTTCCTACGGGAAAGTAACGGTAATCTAATTACCGTTTTTGCAATAATAATCTCTTACTTTACTCGTTACTTGAAAAAAGTAATCCGATTACAGTAACGCGTTACAAGTAACGCAAACCCACGCAAACACGGGGAGAGCAAACTCCACACAGAAAGACCCTGGCCTGATTGTGGAATTGAACTCCATGCGGCAAGAGTGCTAACCACCGTGCCACCGTGCCTTCCCGGATTCTGAAACAAATTTCACTCTTAAACAAAGATAATCCAAGTAAATATGAAATTTAGTTTTTAACAGATTAAATTATTTCATTCATTAAGAAAAAAAAAGAAAAGAAACGCTGTATGGAATACATTTGAAAAGACACTCTAGGCACTTGTTTTTGTTCAGCCAGATTAGAAGGTATGAGCAGGAACAGTCTGTTTCAGATCTGCTGCAAAATTCTTCAGGATATGAACTCATGTCCAGACATTCTCCATCAGGATTTGCTGTTTCAAAACAGAATTCATAGTTCCATCAAGTCGTCCAAGTCCCGAAGCAACAAAACAGTGCTAGACCATCACACCACCACCGTGTTTGACTGTTGGTCTTTATGGAATCCTGTGTTGGTTTTCCTAGCAAAAATCTGCCCTATTGGCTAAGCCAGGGGTGGGCAAACTTTTTGATTCGTGGGCCACATTGAGTTCTAACATTTGACAAAGGGGCCGGAACAGGAGCAGATAGATGGCATGCTTT
This sequence comes from Aulonocara sp. 'chitande type north' Nkhata Bay, assembly GCF_057382095.1. Classification (NCBI taxonomy): domain Eukaryota; kingdom Metazoa; phylum Chordata; class Actinopteri; order Cichliformes; family Cichlidae; genus Aulonocara; species Aulonocara sp. 'chitande type north' Nkhata Bay. The sequence continues at coordinate 958,593 of NC_141351.1, forward strand.
GAAAACATCACCTCATTGGGGGAGAAAATACACATCTTGGGATATGGAGAAAACATGTGCTTTAATTTCCAATGAAAACTGTTCCTTTTATTCAATTTGTTTCCCCGGTGCCAAAAGTCAACAACGACCAGTGCAAGAACAAAACAGTTGCAGCAAGTCAGTCTGTGAAGCGTTATATTTGATCTGCGCACATTGTTCATTTTAACAACGTGCGTATCACGGAGACACACACATTTTAATGGGAGCAGTGTTGTTGGTCTCCTTTTTTAGGCAGCACATCAAAGTCTGGAGTTAGTTTTGTTGTGGCGATTCTCAGGATGGATCTGAGGTGTAGGTCTGTTAACTTGGATCTGTGGCTGGCTTTGTTGATGTTCATGACGCTGAATGTCTGTTCACACACGAAGGTAGAGCCGAACAAAGCCAACATCATCTGCGCTTTTCGTCTTAGATTTGGAAACGCGGCATCATTGAGTGAAGCATAGAAGTCATTTAGTTTCAGAGAGCTGAACTTCTCTTTTAAGGCAGGGTCGGACTGAAGGTCGATGAGTTCGAGCTGAAGCTCCTCTGGAGCTGTTTCGGGGTCTTGTGACAGAGGAAAGGCCAGTGATTGTCAATTTTATCGAAATCCAAAAACCGACGGCAGAATTCTCCGTGCAGTGCATCCAGTGACTCACTGTATTTCTTTACTTTTGCTCCAGCCTCTTTCAGCGTGGCTAGTGTAGGAAAATGAGTGAATGACGTGTTCAAAATCTGCCCAGAGAATAAAGCCAGCTTGGATTTGAAGGCTTTCACGTTTGTGTGCATGTCATGCACAAACTGCTCCTTCCCCTGCAGTTTCACGTTGAGCTCATTCAAGTGTGAAAATACGTCCGTAGCAAACGCAAAGTCACACATCCAGCTCTTGTTGCTCAGCTCAGGAAATTCATCAGTCTTCCCCTGCCGCTCCAAAAACACGCCAATCTCCTCTTTGAACTCCCACACTCGTTGAAACACTTTGCCCAAACTCAACCAGCGGACACGGGAGTGATAAAGTAGGTCCTGGTGATCCGCATCAGTTTCCTCCAAGAATGCAATGGACTGACGGTGCTGAAGTCCCCGTGCGCGTATGAAGTTGACAAGTTTCACCACAGGATTCACAACATGATTCAGCTGTAACACCGATTTACATAGAGATTCCTGGTGGAGGATGCAGTGGAGAAAAAAATGACATCCTGGTCAGGGTTTTCATCTTTCACTTTATTCTGGATTCTCCTCAGCAGGCCAACGTTTTTTCCCGTTAAATTCGGAGATCCATCTGTGGTGACGTTAACAAGCTTACTCCAGGGAAGCTTCATCACATCAGAATTGCAGGGGAAATAAAACATTAACAAGGTTAATTTATTAATTTTTTTTCAACTTTGGCGGGCCGGATCAAAACGTTTAACGGGCATGTGGCCCCCGGGCCGTAGTTTGCCCATGCCTGGGCTAAGCTGTTCAGATGCTAACCATGAAGGAGAGCAGAGACCGAGCTGTTCCAGGGCCATGAAAACAATTTCTGCTTTTCTCCTTTAATATTTAAAAAACATTTAACGTTTAAAAAACTTGGGTTATTGTTCTCTAAAATTAAATTTGTTTTTAGATAAATCTAACAAACAGGCAAAAACTAAGACTTTATCACAGCGTTACATTACCCTGAATAATATATATATCATATTATATAAGTAGTAGTATATAATTGTAATTATGTAATTATTAGGATAAAAAGTTAGCAATGTGTGTATGCTTCTCTACGGTTAGGTAGAAAAGCATAGAGTTTTCTCTTTTCTGGACCTAAATATGCTTCGAAAGGACACCTGACACTGAGCATTTGGGTAGGAAAGTAATTAAAATAAGCGAAAAAAAAAGACAAGGGCGACAACTGACTGAGTGAAAGGAAGTGGTGCTAATATCTGGATTGTCTGTCAGCTGCAGGACTGTTGAGTTGGTAGTTTCATCACTGTTCTCAGAGGCTGATGAAAACAAGCAGTAACAAACAGTTGAAAAGCTAACAGCCTGGAAGCAAAACACAGGTAGTTCCTTTTACTTTTTTCATTGTAGTGAGCCTACAGTACAAATGGAGTGTTATAAAAGCCTGAAATGAGTCAGGAATCTCACTGGCATCATCGTGCGAGCCATCAGTATAATAGACTGTCTGGATGCATTATGTGGGTGCATTATCTTCTTCTGGCAAGGGCCTAAGCTTGGACTGCATCCCTGAGCAGAGTGATTGAAAAGCAAGAGGAATCAGGAATGAGACAAGCAAGCCCAACCAATAATATATGATAAAATACAGCAGCTTCACTATACTCAGTTGTCAGGAGGTGGGAGCAGGAGGGAAATTCTTTACAAGTGTGTGTAGAAATTGAGACTGAGAGGAAAAGCATGAAATGATTTAAGATGATAGAGTGAGCTGTTTGTAGGATGACAGTCTAAGATGATTTACGTGGCAGTGTAGCACCTTGTACATCCTACACACAGACTTTAACAGAGTCAGGCTAATATCAGGGGAGCGCATTTCTACATTGACATATACAAAGACTCTATCCTTGTCTAACTTTTCTGATGATAAAAGTAGAAGCCATTCCCCAACAACATTCTTGTTGTGAATAAGTTGCAGGGCTTTCTAATAACCTGTGTTGCAACAGTGGAAGTAATAGCACTGAACCTATGGACTGAGACAAGCAGCCATGTTATAATGAGGGATGGAATCACTCAGCCATACAGCACCACTCTTCCTGTTAGGATTCTTAAATTAAAGAAGCAAACGATGCGTGCAGCAAATTCTTGCCCCTAAATCTGAACAGCTACCTTTCTCTTAGTGGAATCGAACTCCTCTTTCTACCAACTCAGTTCTCATCTGCTCCACTGAATCTGCTCTGCTCTCAAAAAAGGGAAACAACTTTCTGTCTTTAGTGTATCATTGAAATGGAACTGTATTTGTCTATGGACCATTTTCATCAGCAAGGCAGAGCAGTTACTCTTACATTTCATCATTCTAAAATCTATGGCACTGCCATTTCTTCAAACTTTGGAATATTTACCTCCTTTACTTAAAGACTGTTGGGCTTGTTGAAGATATGGTAATTCAATTTCATATGGCACCTAAGACTACTAGAAAATTATGGACATTTGTGACCACCTATCAACTGAATTGAAGTGCAGATTAGAAACTATTAAAAAAGTTATGCCTTAGTGAAAATGGAATCTTTTTGGTTTGAAAAGGGTACTGTCACCATTTTAATCATCTATCAAGTTGATTAAAACCAGTGAATGTCACAGCTTTTTGGCACATTTTCTGACCACATTGCCCCTGACCAAGATGGTGGGCGTTGACAGAGGTACAGTTGTAGTCAAAAGTTTTTATATACTCATCAAGAGGATGAATGTCATTGAAAGTTTTGACTTTTGGTGATTTCTTTGAAGTGTTCTTTGATCTTAGGGTAAATTTATTATACATTATTTGATGCACAAGTACGTATTTATTTTGGATTTTCGCTAACTCACGTGTGGACAAAAGCTTTAAAATTATACATACACCACCACCACTTATATTTGATTAAATGTCAGTTAGCAATTTATACCTTTATCAAATGCTTTTAGTAGCCATCAACTAGCTTCTGAAATAATATTTACCCATTTTTTCAAAAACAGTGGCAGAGTTCATTTTAGTTGGTACTTTCCTGGTATGGACCTGGCTTTTAAGTGTAGTCTATAATCTTTCAAGACTTTTGAGGTTTGAGGCTTTGGAAAGGCTTTTCCAGAAGTTTAATGTTAAATTCAAATCTATTCAATTCAGTTTTATTTATGTAGTGCCAAATCACAACAACAGTTGCCTCAAGAGCCTTTATATCATAAGGTAAGGACCCTATAGGTGGGATGGGGAACTCCAGGCCTCAAGGGCTCTTGTCTTGCAGCTTTTAGATCTCACCCTGAGTCAACACTACTGAATCACATGATTAGTACATTACCAGGCCTCAGGAGAACTTCAAGACATGTTGAGGAGGTAATTTAACCATTTTAATCAGCTGTGTTGGATCAACACCACCATTCTCCCTTTGCTGGCCCGGTCCTGGGTCCTTGCGATTCCCAGACACCTTAATGCCCACCATTTGACCTCAGTAAATCACATGATAGGGCGGGGCTAGGTTGCACCTGTTTTCACACCTTGGCTTGTGTGATTAGGTAGAGGATCAATGGGGGTCCATGACCCTCTTGGGGACACTCCCATAGGGCTCTTAGAACTGAAGAAGCTGCTTGGATGAGAGGTGAAACCTCTTCAAGAATGTTAAAGAAGTCCAGAGGCTTTTCATTCCAAGTTCCTTAGACAGAAGACATGAAGAACATCTGTGCATAATGAAGAGGAAAAAACAGCACTGATAAAACTGTAAAATCCTCCATATACTCCAAACCCCCAAAGAACAGACAGCAAAACTCTGTATAAGGTTGAGAGCAGTGGAAGGAATAAATAAGAAATCATTTGTTGCCGTAAAATATTGACCCCAAGACTACAGTATAAAACTACAACTAAAAGGTAACTCCTACAAACTTCAAACTGTAAGATATCTCTGTTGACCAGTCAACATAGTTCAATGTGCATAGATAATTTTGTCGTTACAGACAAAAAGGGGAGAAAAATGTGAGGAACATGTCTCAAACATTTCTTATCTTTTTTACTATAAGCCATGGTGTCCTCTGATGAAACAAAGTCTTTGGCCACACCTTTATAAGTGATTCCAAGCAACTGTAGCATACTTAACCTATACAGCGTAGCTGCCTCCTTGCAATGTTGAATGCAGGATGAGCTTGCACAACTTTAACTGTTGGATCTTCACTGATCCAGCACTGATTTGTTGGCATTTTGTCATACACATCCACACACTCACTATAATAGTGGAATCTGGTGATAATTGAACACGGTTGCTAACCAGCTCTCAGCTTTTGGTTGTTATATTCTGTGCCCCTGGTGCAACAGTGGCCCCTTTTCCAGCTTGAGCACCTCTTTAAGCTCGATGCCTTCTGAAGAATTTGAAGCAATCATATCTTCAGAAACTGTGAAACCGTGAGACAACCTTCCCCATATAAGTTGTAGCAATTTCAGGTTCATTGCCAAAATGCTACTTTAATAGAAACTTTTTTGTTCTTCTCTTCAATGCTGTGTTCAAAGGATTTAATGAATGTTTGATAGCATCAAACACTGGGATTTCCTGCATAGGCACAAAAGATAAACACTGCTACTGGATTAACAATGCAGTTATTTCATTTTGGCTTTTTTTTTTACATTTCTGTGCTCATAACTGCTTAAAGCAGTTTCTGTAGCTTTCTGTAGCTTTGATAGGCTTTTCTACATTGGTAAGGCCTTGACCAAGATATTGTCCATAAGTATAAAAAAATCGTGTCACAAAACAACCTGCTTTTATATTTAATCCTTTTTCTTTCCAGTTGTCCTTTTGCAAAATATGACTCCATAGCATCAGAAATCTTAGAAAAGTCACTTCTACTCATCTCCTGTGATCCTCACAAAACCTTAATTTCAGGTGTAATAACAGTGATGTGTGCTTCCATTTCCATCTGTTCATTTTTCCTCCACAGCTGCTCTTCTTCTAAAGCATGTTTATTCTTAAGCAGTTTTTGTTGAGCAGTAGGAAAAACCACCTCAGCTTCATGCTTTCTTTGAGCAGATGCAGTACTTGAAACTCTGGTACTTAAGCAAGAGAAACTTTGTTTGTTGTCAGATGTTGGGTTAATATCTGACTGAGGAGAGGAAATGTGATTTTGAGGCTCGATGTGGGAGATTTTCTCCTTTAATTCCATTCCATACTTACATAAACTGCCTAAATACACCCCCAAATCACCAAGATTGTTTCAAATCTTGATATACTCACAGCTCAATAACATCAAACAAACACACATCACCACACAGAAGAAGATCAACAACTCAACTTTATCAACAATCAACAATGATCACAACACTTTAACATCCACACAAACATTATCATTGCAGGATTCAACGGAGTGCAAGTTGGACGTGGAAGTGAATATTTTGACTGTTGACTAATACTGTAGTGACTACTTCTTTTAAGAAAAATACCTGAGAGGCTAAGTTTGGCTATTTACTGCTGTGCATTCAACAAAGTCCATTCTAAAGCCCACTTGCCATTGAGGATACTGATTTTATTAAAGCAAACAGGAACAGCAGAAAACATTACACTGGAATCAGTCAGTAAAGTAAGAGTAACAAGAAAGAAGTCTTATTCACCTTTGGACCTTACAATTAATAATAAGCAGAAAATCGCTATTTATCATGTGATGAAAGTGGCCTCGAGTATAACAGTGAGACAAAATAACTGAAAAAACAAAAAACAACAACTAAGGAAAATAATAAGTGATGAAATGTTTGTAAACTGAAAAATACAAATACATTGTACAGCAATGTTACTTTTTACTGTCTGCTATTCATCATTCACAATATCCCATTTCAAAAGTCATTAGGCCTGTAGATCCTGTGGAAACCATGGATACCAATCAATTTACAAACTTTCATGATAACTAATCTGCTAGTTTTTGTGTGCAACGCTAATTCAGTTGACTCTGTGTAGCAGGCAATTGCAGCACCACTGGTCTCTTTGCTTAATTCTGCACACTAACCTGTGGTCCTTAAGTCGAACTGTTAAAGGTTACCTTCACTGGGACATACATTATGAATGATGCCTACAGAAGTAAAAAGATAGTTTGATTCCTCTGGTTTATTTTGTTTTGGCTCCAAGGTGGTGAAAATACCACTAGACACATGCTGAATGTAAAATCTATCCAACATAGAGAATCAACTGAGGGCAGACTGCATGCTTTCATATTTTCTTAACCAACATAAACTCGAGAGGGTCAGTACTGGTGAAAGCTACAGGAACATACGTACTATAGTCTAATTACTTACTATTTCTTATTAATATTTTTATTCATATTGTTATTCTATTGCTTATGGTAGTAGAACTGGTTTTCTTATACCACGCAGAGTGAAATGGATACATATGATAAGCACAAAACTAGACTACACAGGAAAATCTCCAGTGTTAAATTAACACTAGAGAGTGTCTATATGGGTCCACACCTCTGAGTGTTAAATTAACACTTTTGACAGTGTTATATGTTTAAAAGTAACCCAGTCAGTTTTGAAGATTAACAATGGCTAACACTGAGCAGTGCTGATTTTCTAACACTGGAATATTTCTAACATTTTGAGTTATTTTCCAGTGTTAGAAAATCAGCACTGCTCAGTGTTAGCCATTGTTAATCTTCAAAACTGACTGGGTTACTTTTAAACATATAACACTGTCAAAAGTGTTAATTTAACACTCAACAGTGTTGTATTTAACACTCAGAGGTGTGGACCCATATAGACACTCTCTAGTGTTAATTTAACACTGGAGATTTTGCTGTGATACAATACACACCTGAACACACTTTATCTAATAGAGTTACAAACACACTGGATAAATGTGTGCCTTGATGTGTGCTTCCTGCTTTTTTCTTTTGTTTTGAGAAATTACTTTTACTGGTAGCTGGGATAGGCTCAAGCCCCCACTGCAACCCTGACAAGCATAAGTGGAAGACAATGGATGGGTGGATGGATGGATGGACTTTTTCTGTTACATTTTAGAGATGCAAACCAGGAGACCAACTGCCAAGGGGAGTTCGCAAACTAACTGGTGTCTATTCAAATGGATTATTGTGACTTTTCGTCTGTTGATCAAGCTTGTTGGAAACTGTATAACTAACAATTGGCAAATGCCATGGTTGAAACTAATTATCTACATTCTTTTTTAAGCACTGTTTGCTAATCCCTATAAAGATTCTCTACACTGGCATGATTTCGACATCCACCCCTGTAATCATGTTGTGATTTTGTACTTCTATCGTAAAGTATCATAACCTTGACCCTTCTAGCCTGATTGTCCTAGTCAACTATCTACTGTATGTGTCTGTAAGAGTTTACTCCAACAAAGACCTCAGAGAGAACCCCCACAGAGGCATAGATCAGCGAAGTACTCTAAAAAGACACTACTCAGATATTTTACAGTACAATGTACATTTAAATGGACTGGTTGTTATATAGTACTTAACTACTCTATCTGAGCACTCACCACTTCAAAGCACACAACTCACCTCAAGCACTTTTTTCTATGTAAGTACTTTCTGAGATTCACATTTCAAGCAATGGATTGGAGAGCAATGTGGGGTTAAACTCTTACATAAAGACATTTGGCATCCAGACTGGAAAGTCAGGGATTGAACCACCAACCTTCCAATTAGCAGAGGCCCTTCTCCACCACCTAAGCTACACCCACCCCAGGCTGTAACACCAACTAAATACAAAATGATTTAAATGAATTACAGATATAAAGCACAAATGCATGTTTTTATATGTGTTCCCCTCTATTATTAAGTCACTCAATTAAAATACAGCTGCTCCAGTCAATATAATTAGTTAACCTGGGCATTGGAGGCATTATATAAGTCCATTATAGTATCAAGATCTTTCATTGGTTAATAAGGTGACAAAATCCCTCTCCACAAAACAAAAATTAACACTTGACAGAAAAAAATCAAGTCAGGTTTGATAATAAGCTTTTGTCAAATCTATCTATCTATCTATCTATCTATCTATCTATCTATCTATCTATCTATCTATCTATCTATCTATCTATCTATCTATCTATCTATCTATCTATCTATCTATCTATCTATCTATCTATCTATCTATCTATCTATCGAGTACTGTGCAAAAGTCTTGAGTCACCTCCACCTAGAGAACACATTGGACCTAGCTTATTCAAACATTAAGGAAGTATTTAAAGTATCTCCTGCCCCCACCTCGGCTCCTCAGACCATCTCTAATGCTAATTCCTGTACATACAAAACATTACTAATCACAGGGAAATCCACTCTGACTGAGAGTCTAGCCTGCAGGAGCCATGGAGGCATTACGTATCAGGGGAAGAAGGTCTTATGCAGTAATCGATTCAAATTTGAAATTTTTAGTTCAAATCATTATCAATATGTATGGAGGAGGTCAGTAAGTGTTTGAAGATTGGGCTGGACTTGCTCAAGAGATGTGTGTGGCATGTTGAAAAATATATCAAAGAACTACAGGCTATTATCTGGAAACAAGGATCTACAATTGAACATTAGCATCAGGGGGGCCAATAAGTTTGACCCCAATAGTTTTTGGCTTTTGTAAAATAAGTTTGTGTCTGTGTGCAAAGTTAAATAATGTAAGCATCCAAACTAAAACTAGGATGTTTGGAAAACCTGTGTCAAAAAGTTATTTCTCTGTTTAACAGCATTTATATTACATTATGACCATTGAATAGCACTGAGCATGTCTTCCCTGTGGCACCTGTTAGTGTGTGAGATATATTACGGAGCACATGAACATGTGTCCTCAAAGCTAATGTGTCAGAAGCAGGAAAAACGGGCAAACCTGAGGATTTAAGCAAGTTTTACAGGGTGAGTTTGAAAACAAGTTTTGACAGTTACTTCATGGGCATGGCTGGTTGCGTGTGCATGCCAGGATTTGCCTTCTTCTCATGACTATGAAAAGAAGGCAAGCTGGCAGAGTCAGTTTCATATCTTGAGCAATTTTCGGCTGGGAAACCTTGGGTCCTTCCATTGATGTAGATGTTACTTTGACAGGTACAACATACCTAAGCAGTGTGGCAGGTCATGTACACCCTTTAATAGAAACAGTATTCCCTGATGAATGCACCCATTCACAAAGCAAAATAGTTCATAATAATAATGGATTGGATTTATATAGCGCTTTTCAAGGCACCCAAAGCGCTTTACAATACCACTATTCATTCACTCTCACACACTGGTGGAGGCAGCTACAGTTGTAGCCACAGCTGCCCTGGGGCAGACTGACAGAAGCGAGGCTGCCATATCGCGCCATCAGCCCCTCTGGCCAACACCAGTAGGCAAGTAGGGTAAAGTGTCTTGCCCAGGGACACAACGACCAGGACAGAGAGCCCAGGAATCGAACCGGCGACCTTCCGGTTACAGTTCAGGAATAGTTTGAGAAGTACAACTAGTTTAAAGTGTTGACCTGGCCTCCCAATTTCCCATATCTTTATCCAATCGAACATCTTTTGGATGTGCTGGACAAACAAGTCCAATCCATGCAGGGTCTAATTGCATCTTAAAAGAGTGGTGCTACCATCTTGGTGCCAGATATCACCACACAGCCACAGGGTCTAGAGGAGTCTCAGGGGGTCAGGGCTTTTTTGGTTGCAAAAGGAGGACCACCACAATGATGGAGATGATCACTGCTGGGGATACTGGAATACTGGAAGAGCATATGGGAGAAGGAGGTAACCCATAGTGAAAATGCTAAGTGGCTAGTGCATCTAAGGGCAGACCACAATAACCTCCCTGAACAGGTGACCATCACTGGACCATCATTTGGCAGACATCCAAGAAAGGTTCTCCAGTATGAAGACTTGGACAGCACCAGGGTCATGGAGCACCAAAACCAAGTCACTGGCATAGTATACCGCAGTGGCTCCCAAACTTGTTTTGCTAGGCCCCCCTTTGTTTTACAAGAAAAATATTTGCGCCCCCCACCCCCGCGCACACACACGCACGCACACATCCTTTAACCACACACACCCACTTTTTGCTCCATTGCAGTTTATTTCACACCTCAAACATTTAGTAAACAATTAAGTAAATACAAGTAATGTACAGGTAGTGCAGGTAGTAAGAAAATAAACTACTAACTCTTTTACACTACGTCCGCACCTACACGGGTATTTTTGAACACGCAGCTGTTTCGTCCACACGTAAACGGCGTTTAGAATCACCGAAAACTGAGATTTTTTAAAACTCCTTTTTTGCATTTACGTGTGGACGAGGAATACAGAGTTTGTCACACAATGTCAAAGGTATGTGCCTTTTTTTCACGTCACGCTGTGCGCCACGTTATTGTTCACATGAGATGAATTGCAGAATGGCAGATATTCAGATTAACAGTGACAGTATTTTGTCTCTATCTTCAGGTTTTACACGCCTACATACACACACGCAGTTACTGTCCCTCTATTTAGAAAGGCAGAGGCGTCACGGTGTAATTATTTTACGTGTAGTTGTTTTTTTTCCTGTGTAATAATATTCAACATTGCTATCAATACATTTTTCAAAAAATGCCTCTCTGTGGAAATTGGTTTAAAAACATAAACAACTGTGGGATACTGTTTGTCCGTGATTTGAACTGGGGGAACAAATCGTGGCAGGATCAGCCTGATATTATTTGTATCCCACTGTAACTTTACTGCATAAAAAGTTAACATATCCAAAATGTCAGGAGTAGTTAGTCATTACAAGAAGTGTTTGTGAACTAAAAATCAAGAATGTGGGATCCTGTTTGTCCGTGATTTGGACAGCCCAACGCGTGCTCCCGACGAAGGGAAAACCACTTATGCAGGGGAGACCAAAGGGAAGATTTGCTTCACCATATTTTCTAGTCGTCGGCTTAGAATGAAGTTGGTTTGGAAACATATTCAGCTATGCTTCATCTCATGCTTTGCATTTGTGTGGGAGCCCTGTCAAAAACCTGTCCATTATGCTAGCAGTGTGTAAGCGTTGTTTTTTTGTTTTTTTGTTTTTTTGTTTTTCATACCGCGCCCCCCTGCAATGGCTCTGAGATACAGACCAACCAAACAAACATAGTAGTAGTGGACAAGCAAAGGAAGATGTAGCAATACCAGTTGAAGGCAACATCCTGAAGAGGGAACATGAGAAGTTGGAGAAGTACTAAGGACTAAGAGAAGAACTTGAGAAGATGTGGAGGGTGAAGGTAACAGTGGTCCCAGTGGTAATCGGACCACTTGGTGCGGTGACCTCCAAGCTAAGTGAGTGGATCCAGCAGATCCCAGGATCTACTAGTAACATGGGTTAGTGTTATACTACTTACCATGCAATTTAGTCAGTAAATAAGTAGATTTGATTAGCAGAAGGGGGCAGCACGGTGGCATGGTGGTTAGCACTCTTACCGCACAATGAGAAGGTCCTGAGTTCAATTCCGCCATCAGGCCGCGGTCTATCTGTGTGGAGTTTGCATGTTCTCCCCGGGTACTCTGGCTTCCTCCCACAGTTCAAAAACATGCAGGTAGTGGAGATAGGTTAATTGATTAATCTAAATCGCCCATAGGTGTGACTATGTGAGTGCGAATGGTTGTCTGTGTCTCTATGTGTTAGCCCTGCGACAGACTGGTGACCAGTCCAGGGTGTACCCTGCCTTTCGCCCTATGACAGCTGGGATAGGCTCCAGCGCCCCCCGCGACCCTGGAAAGGATAAGCGGAAGCGAATGGATATGATAAGAATCCAAATTAAACCAGGACTGGACAAAAACTGTAGAGGATTAGTAAGAAGGAAGTGACGGCACTATTCACAAATGAGATAAAGACTGGAAAGGTTGTTGGTCCTGATGACATACCTGCGGTGGTATGGAGATATCTAGGAGAGAGGGCAGTGAACTCTTTGCCCAAATTGCTTAAGACAATGAGTGAAAGGAGAGGAAGTGTACTGGTACCAGTTTTCAAGAACAAGGCTGATATGCAGAGCTGTCGCAACCACAGAATTAATGGCATGCTGACAGATCTACAGTGTGTAAAACTTGCTTTTATGAGGTATTGTTTCGATTAGTAGATCACTCACTCTTTCATCAGCTCTGTTGATTTTTGATATGCTAATTTGTGCTGCTCTCAGTAAACCATATTTGATACCATTTAAATAAACAGGCTGCTTATAAATCAGTCCATTATTGATGGGATGTCCCACAGAACTTTCCAATGATGCATTTCGGATGTTACAGCTTCATAACAATTTGCCCCACTTAGTTAATCTGATTAGTAAAATGTTCACTGATACACATAGTCAAATCTTGAATTAAATAGCATGCAGGTGAGCATTTCACCATAAAAGCTGCTGCTAGTTGGAGGTTTACATGCAATAAAGGCAGCAAAATGCATTTATATTTTTTGGAGCGGCTAAAATGATAAAAGTTAACCAAACTTTGGAACACTGCTTCATTCACACGGACGGTGTAAATTACCTTAGACAATGATTTAATTTACCTCATCAGATAACTGTCTTCTTCTTATTTCTTTTGTTTGATGTGACAATGAAACCAGTGTTATCATAGTTCAACGGTAATTTTGCTCCTGCACTGTTAGTTACTGCAATACAGTATTTATATAAACTCAACAATTCTTGTCATTTTCAAAATAATAGTGCTCTCTTAAAGATTCAATTGGCAGGAACACATAATTTGTAAACTAGGCTGATATTGTGAAATATGCTGAGCTTATTTCAAACCAAATATCTCCAATACTGTGTAACTGTGTCTGTGGCTATATCTAATTTGTTTTTATATTTTGATTCAAAGAAACCTGACTTTCTCATCATTTTTTAAAAAGTGCTCTTGAGCAATAATTCTGCTGGCTTTCCTAACGTCCTTCAGTTTTTCTTTGGAATCTCACTGCTTTTCCTGTATTTGGAAGGTTGGAAGGTTGAGGTTTGGGAAAGGCCACTCCAAAACCCTCCTAAAACAAAAGAATGACTCTGGAAAGCTGGTCTTTGGTCCACCCATTCCTGGGACATTTGAGACTTCCCTGGTGAAGGCACAGGCTCCTCGACACGCAAACAGCTGCAGGAGAGAGAAATCATGTAAATGTATTTGCTCGGGTATAAATCACCCAGCGATAGTGTTCTAGGGTTAAGAGCAAGAAACCTCTAGCAGAACCAGCTTCAGGGTGGAGTGGCCATCTGCCGCGACCAGTTGGGGTTACGGGAGGAAGACAAAGACTGTGGAAGAGAGCCAGAGATTAATAATATCAGCAACATCAACTGGGACTTTATCCCTCTATAGATGCAGTGCTACCCAGTTAGTGGAGAGTTCACCCCGCCCCCTCCACCCACTTCTGTTGAGAGGGATAAGACTGGGGATCCAAAGACAAGCTAAAGGCTAAGCCCTACAAACTGGCCAGCCCAAGTCTTTTTTTTTTTTTTTTTTGCCAGTCGTAGGTTTTGGTTGACCTTTAACAGTGCTAAAGGCAATTAGCCTTAGCTACAATTAGCTACAATACAGAGACCTATGCATTCTGTGTATCTCTTAACTCTGGCCAGACTTGGCTGTTGAACAGGCCAGGGACGGTCTAGCTTTATATAGTTCTCCTTTTCACATGTTTTGAAAGAGACTGTAATAAACTGTCTTTGTTTCAGCATCCCAATTGGACCTTTATCTGTTACAATTTACGTCACTGAATTATTCATTTAATTTTTCATTCACTTTATACTTTGACTTTTACTTAGTGATTAGCTGTTGGCACTAAACGCTACATTGTTAACCCTCTCAAGGCAGGCGTTGCTGATTTGCAACAGTTAAAAACTAGCAACCTGATTACCCCACATACATATTTTATGAGTTTTTTTTTACTCAGAAGTATCACTGCAGGACTTGGTTATGCATTAGCAACAAAAAGTTTAATTTGAGCCTGAGAGGGTTCAATTTATATCAGAATCAGAATCAGAATCAGAATACTTTATTGATCCCTGGGGGAAATTATTTTTTGTTACAGTGCTCCATTTTAAACCAACATTAAGACAAGACAGACAATACGCTAACTAAGAATAGTACAATATATACATATATATACATACATACATACATAAGTCACTCATAAATAAATAGTTGGAAAAGAAACATGTGTAGTTGTAGCAGCAAACAGTGTGTTAAGTGGATGCGTTGTACAGGGAGATGGCCACAGGCAGGAATGATTTCCTGTGTCGTTCAGTGGTGCTTTTCGGTAATCTCAGTCTCTCACTGAACGAGCTCCTGTGACTGACCAGCATGTCATGGAGTGGGTGGGAGGTGTTATCCAACATTGTCTTTATCTTGGACAGCATCCGCCTCTCCGACACCACCTTGAGGGAGTCCAGCTCCATCCCCACAACATTGCTGGCCTTACGGATTAGTTTATTAAGTCTGTTGGCATCTGCGACCCTCAGCCTGCTCCCCCAGCATGCAACAGCATAGAGGATCGCACTGGCCACAACAGACTCATAGAAAATCCTCAGCATTTTCTGGCAGATGTTGAAGGACCTCAGTCGCCTCAAAAAATAGAGACGACTCTGGCCCTTCCTGTAAAGTGCTGTGGTGTTTTTAGCCCAGTCCAGTTTATTGTTTATAAAAAGGAAAGGAAATTCAAATTTCATTCCACATATTTTTAGCACTGCTGAAGGCCAGCTAAAAGTTCAATACATACAGTGTGATGAAATAGTACCTAACTTAGATAACGAAAATAAGTATCGATGCCATTTGACGTCTATCATGCCCTAAATCATGAATCAAGATTGTGTCGTTTGATTTCAGATGGACTGAGATTGATTATGGAGTGGTGAATATGTAAACAGGTTGTTATTTTGATCTTGCTATTAACTCTGGTGAAATGTGTTTTGCCCTAACATAAAGGACATTTTTCTTTTGATCAAAAAGCCCCATATTAAATTTACTTTGAGTCAAGCCATAAAATAGGAACCCTTCCATGGGGGCAAATCCTTTTTTAGTCACCGAACTAAACTAAATCTTGTGTTGTAAAGGGACCCCTTGATGTCAGGAACCCGTTGCACTGGCCTAAGAAAGCCATGCATAATTTAGGTCAATTTATTGTGAAGCCACTCACTGGCTGATGAGCTGTCGAGGAAGGCAACGACAAAGCTGGGCCTCTAAGGGCAATAAACAATCCCGACTAACAAGCCTCCTCTGGCAGCATGGAGCACAAATAAACACAACAGTGTTGGTAGATCAAATGAAAGCAGACAAATACAAAAGTTTGATGCGAAGAAGGTTGTTAGCAAGACACACAAATCATATGCACACATACACATATTGTGGGAACATAAATGCGCCTTTGACGATAGGAGTGCTGTATAAAAGCTAGAGTCAATGAGACTTTCTGGAGTAGGCATGCACACAATTATATAATCAACACCATATTCTCTTGCCCCTGTGAGTCATTTCAGAGAGTTTGGGCTCTCTGCTGTTGCCTGCCATCCATTCGGTGTCTGTACACTGCATCACTTGGTGGAACTGAGTCTTCGAAGGCATTCATAGTTTAATCAATTAAACACTGTTAAGTCTCAGGCTGTCTAACAAGCAGAAGGGGTGGGGTGGCTTTTGCAGGGATAAGCTTTTCCCCTACAAAAGAGGCTTAATTTGCTGTAATTTAAGCTCAGAGCACATTCAGGGTAAAAGTTGGGATTCATTTTGTAGGTTTCTAAGGTTTTTTTGGTTGCAAAAGCAGAAGGCAAACAACATTAAAAGGTCAGAGGCAAAAAAATCAACTCATCTTTCTGCTGAAGTACCAAGCTGAGAGCCTTCTTTGTGAAAATTGCCCCATTCCTGAGTCATCGTGCTTTTACTCACGAGTGTCCAAATGGACCACTGGGGAAAGCTTTGGGAAATCTTGATTCATGCTATCTTGTGTCTAAATGGTTGTGATCATCCCTGAGGGAAATACTCCTGTCATCTCAGCATGTTCTCAGGTTCAGGAATGAGAAACCTTTACGTAAACAGCAGATGAGATTAGATCATATAGAATCTCCTTCTCATCTCCCAGTTGATTGTACAGGAAAGTCACGCTTCAGCTCCCATTTCACACTTTTGCATTTATCAGACCATGACGATTTTCAGCCATCTGTTACCTGTAGGTGTTTTACACATCACAGCAGTGAGAGTGCTAATCTAAAGCAAATGAAGTCCATTTATTTCCTGCAGAGAAGGTTAACGTTACGGTCTCAAGGATATTTGAATGATCAGTTGGCTGGAAGCAACTTCTCCTGACACCAAGCAAAAGTTGCTGGAGCTGCTTTAATATACTGCTACCTCTGCCCCAGAGTAGGAACAGATGGCACATTTTGGCAGAGGGTTTTTTTGGCTGGAAAACACCCTCTTGATTGAGATGCCCATTCTTTTACATGTCTAAAAATTATGTGTAGAGAGCAAACAGTGGAAAAAAATACGGAAGCAAAGCCAAATTATATTCTGCTATGTATGCAATATCTTATAGACCATCTGGATGATTCATTTGGCTGTTTAGGTTTCACTGCACTTCCAAGAGAGCTCAGAGTTGGGGAATGTTACTTTTGAAAGTAACTTCTTGCATTACAAAATTACTGACATGAAAAGGTAATTTTTTAGATTACAGTATTGCCTACTGAGAGTACTGACTCTTTAAATACTTGTTGCTTTACCAAAAAGAAAATTTGCAATTACCTTGTTGGATATATTGTCCAGATGTGAAGCCTACTGTACGTATACTTCTGAGTGTACCGAATTCACCTCATTGCACAGCATTATGATTCTTTTGGCTCAGGAGAAAGAGGAGGGGTACCGTATACGTAGCAATCAGTTGTTCAGTGGCTTTATCCCTGGCTCCTCCAGTCTGCATGCCAAAGTAAACTATTCACATTTTTTTTGAAATCCAAAAAAAAGTCAATTGTGTTTCTCTAAGTTAGGGTTGGAAACTATGATCAATTATATGAGAATTCATGTCAGGCTATTGTGCAGAATAAAGAATGAAACAAGTAGTGTAACTCTCATGTCTTGTTTTGTCCATTGAGTCTTTTGTCCACTGGCCTTCTGGCTCATGACAGTAAGAAGTTACTTTCTTCAATTAAATATGTAAAAATAACAGATAAGATAAGATAAGATAAGAGAACCATTATTACTCCCACATGTGGGAAATTTGTTTTGTCACAGCAGGAAGTGGACAGTGCAAAAGTTATATAGCAAAAATTAGAATACAATACGGATAATATACTGTACACAACTGTACAGAATAGAATAGAATAAAATAAAATACTATATACAATAGGATAAAAATAGAATACAAATTCTATATAAAACTGAGTAAAAATACAAGTTTGTCAGAAAAGAGTATTGCACTTAGTCTTATTGCACATTACTTGTTAAAAGCAAGAAGTAATGTCAAATATATTTTTTAGTAATCACTCAAACACTGTTGTGTAGTGAGTGTATATATGTGACATTTCCTTCTCCACACGATCAGCAACAGCTTTAGAGAAAGGAATTTAGAAAACTATCAAAAGCTATTCTCTAATTATTAGAGAAATGACGAACTAATTTCTCATTTTTATACCCAAGTTCGAAACACTGGACTTGTCTAAGAAGTTGGAAATTAAGTAATCATAATGTTAAACTACTTAAATGGATTTAAGACAAACATCCACCATGTAGCAGAAGCCTATTGAAACTAGATATTAACCTTCACAGGCTACTGTGAAGCAGCACCTGTATTCTTGTTGAACGTTGAAGAGCTTGTTTGTGCTTATGTTTCTTCTTATTTAGAAAAACAGGAATACACAGGAATCCCATCTGTCTTGATATTCCATCAGCACTTAAATGCAGCTTACATTTCTGGATCTAACAGTATGAGATATGTCTCCAAATCCCACATGCACATTACACGATCTGTTCTTATTGGTCATTGTTGTTTATACAATTTTTCTGAAAATAGCTTTATGTATGTTGCAGTTCCATTTATGTGTGTGGATTGGAGCAAGCATTTGTGAACTCTCAAACACTTAAAGACAAATCAGTCTACACATTTGTAAACCTTAGTTTACATTTATGATCATATCATAAACATTTGGTGCCAATATGAGAATGGTTTTGCTCCATACTGGTCTCCCTACTGGTGTTCCAAAACTTC
This sequence comes from Aulonocara sp. 'chitande type north' Nkhata Bay, assembly GCF_057382095.1. Lineage (NCBI taxonomy): Eukaryota > Metazoa > Chordata > Actinopteri > Cichliformes > Cichlidae > Aulonocara > Aulonocara sp. 'chitande type north' Nkhata Bay. The sequence goes on from NC_141351.1 coordinate 977,400, forward strand.
TTGCAGGTACTTCTTAAACATGTGAAGTAGCTCACTTGTCATTAACCCAGCACAAAATAATGTGAAAACTTCACACAGTAATGACTGTCCTCTCTGCTGTCTCACTGACTCACTTAACATGCTCAATGTAATGGATTGCTTTCTTTAAAAAGTAATTAAGAAACCGATTGCTTGAATCGCTGAAAGTAAAATGTGTCTTCTCCTCTGTAAAGTGTACACATTAAAGCTATTCACACACTCCGGTGAAGTTTGTATATTCTGTTTCTCTGTTTCTTGTGCTGATATCTCTGTTGTAGGAGTACATAAGAGTAAAGGCCTTGATTTTCTCGTTGTTCTGCATTAACTGCAGTAATCAGCTAATGGCCAACTTTGGTCACAAACCAAAGGGCTCTTCAAGGCTGTGTTACAGTCACCATTATCCTTATATTGTTAATGACAGCACATGTGGGCCTGGGTTTCTAAGTGACTCCCGGTAGTATGCCTTCTAATCCAGTAATTGGTAGAGTGAGAGGAGTAGAGAGAGGAGGGGGGGTGTATACAAAGAACACACAGAGAGGACTGACCCTTTTCTCTCTTTCTCTAATTAGTAGTATTAGACAAAGAGCCCTGGGAAAAGACAGATTGCATCCCATCTCAAGTGTGAGATCACTCATGTTGGAGTGGTCCTCGGAGCAAACTGGGAGCAGTGTGCCAGCATCTGAAATAAAGCTGAGAACCAACGCACCTCGTGTGACTCTAGAAGGATAGGGTATCAACTTCAGAGCGGGAATGAATGTTTGAAAACATTCACTGACAGAACTGTTTATCGGAAGCATGTTTTTCTGGATAAATGACCTGCTGTTGATGAATTAAAGACATTACATAATGAAAACTGGAAATTCAAGAAAAAGGATTTTGATTAATTTAATTGGTTCAATTAATGTCTTGATGCATGCTCAATCATCCAGGTAAGGAAATCCCAAAAAGTTGATTCTGTTCATTGGGAGAAACATTTTGTCACTTATCCAAAGTGACTTCTTCAGTGTCAGCAGGTTTCCCCAACCTTATAAAGAGTACATCTGCATAATGACTGAAACTAACACCACTGGTGAACAATGGGCTGTGAGATCAGTTTCTTGATTATTAATATGCAAATTGTAATGACCACTGATTTTTGTTTCACTAGTGGCATCCTTTCACAGTACCATGCTGGAATTCACTGCTCCTGAGAACCACCCATTCTTTTACAAATGGTTGTAGAATAAGTGTGCATGGCTAGGTGCTTGATTTTAGACACATGTAGCCACTGAACTATCCAAGGTGTACTCTCACTTGCAAGGTAACAGCAGGAGAACAACAGCCACACCAAGGATGAAGATGGAACATGTAAATGGAGAGTCCTCTTCAGACACTGAGATTAATTATGGAGTTCCACAGGGTTCAGTGCTAGGACCAGTTCTGTTTACACTATACATGTTTCCCTTAGGCAGTATCATTAGAAGACATAGCATAAATTTTCACTGCTATGCAGATGACACCCAGCTCTATCTGTCCATGAAGCCAGATAACACACACCAATTAGTTAAACTGCAGGAATGTCTTAAAGACATAAAGACCTGGATGGCCGCTAACTTTCTGCTTCTTAAATCAGATCAAACTGAGGTTATTGTACTCAGCCCTGAAAAGCCTAGAAATATGGTATCTAACCAGATTCTTACTCTGGATGGCATTACCTTGGCCTCCAGTAACACTGTGAGGAACCTTGGAGTCATTTTTGACCAGGACATGTCCTTCAACGCACATATTAAACAAATATGTAAGACTGCTTTCTTCCATTTGCGCAACATCTCTAAAATTAGAAATATCCTGTCTCAGAGTGACGCTGAAAAACTAGTTCATGCATTTATTACTTCCAGGCTGGACGACTGTAATTCATTATTATCAGGATGTCCAAAAAACTCACTGAAAAGCCTTCAGCTAATCCAAAATGCTGCAGCAAGAGTCCTGACAGGGACTAGAAAGAGAGAGCATGTTTCTTCTGTTTTGGCTTCCCTTCATTGGCTTCCTGTTAAATCCAGAATTGAATTCAAAATCCTGCTCCTCACATGCAAGGTCTTAAATAATCAGGCCCCATCTTATCTTAATGACTTGTAGTACCATATCACCCTATTAGAGCACTTCGCTCTCGCTCTGCAGGCCTACTTGTTGTTCCTAGAGTATTTAAAAGTAGAATGGGAGGCAGAGCCTTCAGTTTTCAGGCCCCTCTTCTGTGGAACCAGCTTCCAGTTTGGATTCGGGAGACAGACACTATCTCAACTTTCAAGATTAGGCTTAAAACTTTCCTTTTTGCTAAAGCATATAGTTAGGGCTGGACCAGGTGACCCTGAATCCTCCCTTAGTTATGCTGCAATAGACGTAGGCTGCCGGGGGATTCCCATGATGCATTGAGTTCTTCCTTTCCAGTCACCTTTCTCACTCACTATGTGTTGATAGACCTCTCTGCATTGAATCATATCTGTTATTAATCTCTGTCTCTCTTCCACAGCATGTCTTTATCCTGTCTTCCTTCTCTCACCCCAACCGGTCGCAGCAGATGGCCCCGCCCCTCCCTGAGCCTGGTTCTGCCGGAGGTTTCTTCCTGTTAAAAGGGAGTTTTTCCTTCCCACTGTCGCCAAAGTGCTTGCTCATAGGGGGTCATATGATTGTTGGGTTTTTCTCTGTATCTATGAAGTGCCTTGAGGCGACTTTTGTTGTGATTTGGCGCTATATCAATAGAATAGAATTGAATTGAATTGGAACAATACTGGAAGAAGAAGAAAAAGAAGAATGCAATGGTCAGTGGCTAGTAGGTCTAATGTCACTGCTGTGTTGGTGAGGTGGGTGATATTTGGAATGAGTGAGCCATTTCTCTGTCCTTCATCTTTGTAACATGCTAGGTCTAGAGAAGAGGGACTTTGTCTGGCAGGTATTTGAAAAGAAAAAATCCCCAAAACAACAACAAAATAATACTATCTTTGTCAGGACTCCTCACAAGTCTAAGAACCTCTGTTTGCAGTGTTCTTCCAGGCGTTGAATCACAATGTATTCTAGGCTCCTGGGTTATTTTTGAACATTTTACGTATATAAGCAGCTGTTAATATTTCATCATGATGAATTATCCAGAGCCTCTGTATGATGCAATATTTAGCAGATGTGTTTTACTGTATACACATGGTTTTCAGGATATTAATTGTTATTGTTTTTAATGTGTAGAAATAATCAGTTTTCAGTTGATATCATGACACCTAGGGGTTAAAGTAGCATGATCGTCTTTTCTTTTTCCGGGTATAAATTATTTAGCAGCTTATAAACATATACCTTTTCAGTGAGTGTTTTTTTTGGACATGTCACAGCAAGAAAACCACATGTGTAAATATTCAAATAAATAGAAGGTGAATTTCATGTACCTGCTTTAGTTCCCCAAGACTCCAAACATGAATAATCATAACAAGTAAAACTTACAAAATGCACACTTTTAGGACAACAAATACACACATTTAGCATTTATCAATTTGCATTTGAAATTCTCCAAGTTAAACCACTCGTTATCTCTAGACTGCTGACAGAGCAAGGGTACCTAAACAATATTGAGCAGATGGTATTTAATGTTGTTGTTCATCTGCACATTCAATGCATAGTCATAGTGGTTACACTGTTCAGCCCAACCCATCATTTCAGTGACACTGCCTGCCAGCAGGGGTGACAGGGCTGAGCCTCGGCGTCCACCAAGGCTCAGCCCTGTCACCCCTGCTGTTCATCCTCTGCATGGACACAGTGACGACTGACCTACAATCACCAATACCCTGGAGACTCCTTTACGCAGATGATATGGCACTTGCAGACCCAGACTGCCTGCCCATCTAAGAGCAGTCGCAAGAATAGTAGGACTGGCTGGAAGAAAGTGGAATGCGCCTGAACGCCAACAAGATGGAGTATCTAGAATGTGGCCATCAGACTCCGGGATCGATCCAGATCGACGGCCAGGAGTTAAAGAAGACCACCCAATTCAAATACCTCGGGTCCCTGGTCTCGGTGGCCGACCGCGAGGAAGACCAAAGAAGCGGTGGATGGACGCAATCACCGAAGACATGCGCGCAGTGGATCTCGCCCCAGAGAACACGCAAGACTGATCCAAATGGAGAAGACAGAGCCATGCAGCGGACCCCGTGCTGGAAAGACCCTAGGAAAGAGAGAGAGAGGCAGTGTCAGAAAGCAGACGCCATTCTTACATGGACCCATAGTGAAGGTCACACTCAGGAACTCACTGACTATAGTATCTGCAGAGAAGCTACTGTTTGTTATCCACACACAGAAAGAAAACATACACACACCTTTCACACAATTCACAAATATACTGTATTATACAGTTCAAAAAGTTTAATTATACAAAAGTATATATCCATGTAAACAATAATGCATGCATGCATGCATCCAATCCATGCACATCCACGCTTACAGTAATACAAAGCCAACTCAGCACAGCTGTGGCTGTGTTTGATGTGGCCATCCAAGCAGAAGAGGCTGTTTCCCTGCATCACTCATGGGTACAAACTTTGATCTCACTGTCGCTCTGTTTCTGTTTTCTCTCTTATTTTTTTCCCATCTTTTTTCTACCTTAACGTAAGTTTAGTGGCTCATTATTGGTACCTTCATGGATTAGCATAGACATTAGAAACATCCATCTTCCCTTGTTGACGTCAGAAATTACGTCTAATTGTTTTGACCTGTTTTCTTTTCTGAAAGAAAAAGAGTACAGACAACTGTTAGCTTAGCTGACTAGCTTAATTAGATATTTAGTCAGCAAAGTGGCATTAGCATCAGGCCTTTTGAATTTAGTTGTGTGTTTGGCATAGTGTTCAGAAATAAAAGGCACTGCAAAAATGTGAAGATTAGAAAATTAGTAAGGCCACCATTGTGCTGTGTGGGAGCCTGTCTATGGCTAAAAATGTTACCATGTAGCTAAAGCCTGTTCAAAACATTGCTGGATCTCTTGCATGTACTTAAACCAAATCATGTCTGTGTGTTAATAAAGAATGTTCTACTCAGTTCCACTCTTTTGCCTGTTCTTGTCTGGGTCTTGCACTTGGGTCCACTTCCCTCTGGTTTAGCTGGTCATAACATTAAATTAAATATTGGCAATTTGCAGGTCTGCATGCTGCAGACCATATCTTTTTTGATTGAACTCAAAGGCAAAGATTAAAACTTAAAAAACATAGGGTCAAATGAAAGAATTTTATATGAGAAATAGAGAGCCCAGTGTCAGGGGGCTGGATCTGTGATCCAGCATTTTTCAGTTTTGTATTTTCATTGCTTATTATATATTGAGATAATGTTAAGTTCTAGTACTATTATTAGTTTGTCTTAGTTGACTTTTAGTCTAGTTTATGTTTCTTCTATGTCTCCTTTATGACTGACAAGCAATCAGTCTTAAAACAAACAGTCTTAGCTGACTTTAACTCTTCTGAGCCTGAAACAGTCGGTTGTCCCAGTTCAGGTTAGTTTAGTTTTTCCCCCAGTTTCACTTTGCCTTGTTTTGAGTTTTTCCGCCAAAACAAACGGCTTGCCTTTTGTTATACTTAGTTTTCTCTTCCATGTCTGCTTTTGGGTCCACACCACAAACACATCAGCCATCCCGGCAGTGACACCTAGAATACTCATTAGGATCCTACAAACAATAACATGAAGATCATTGCTAGCAAATCAAATCAAATCACTTTTATTGTCACATCACATGTGCAGGTACATTGGTACAGCACATGTGAGTGAAATTCTTGTGTGCGAGCTTCACAAGCAACAGAGTTGTGCAAAATACAATAATGTAAACAAGCAAAATACAAGAATGGCTACATCTGAAACTAATAAATATATGTACAATATATAATAGTATATGCATTTCTGGATGTGTATACTAAATATTTTTCTACGTGTGGGTGTGTGTGTGTGTGTGTACACATATTTTACAAATTAAATAGAGTAAACAATAAATAAAATATATAAAAATATACAGAGTTGAGACATGTGCAAAACAGTGGCATTACTGTACAGTATGGAGTGCATAATGTTAAAGTTCCAGTAGTGAAGCTGAGGTGTCTATGACGTGTTCAGCAGTCTGATGGCCTGGTGGAAGAAGCTGTCTCTCAGTCTGCTGGTACGGGACCGGATGCTGCAGAACCTCCTTCCTGATGGGAGTAGTCTGAACAGTTTATAGCAGCATTGGCTATCATGTCCACAATGTTGCTGAATTCATATGATGGTTGTTTTCTCCGTAGCCTGGGAGATCCACTACATAACATAAAAATCTCTCCCAGAAGAGGTGCAGTGTTTGAAGGAACTCCAGGTAATGAGCTGGAAAACTACACTGATAATGTTGACCGTCACTTACTGTTCTGATGTGAAAGTGTCAGGCTCGATAAATAATGTGTGAGGTGCTATCTCAATTTTGTGAACGCTCACCTCTTTGAACCTTTCATAAGCATATGTCTCACTGAAGCTATTTGATTATGTAAGCCTATAACTAGTGGTAGGGAAAAGGAAAAATGGGGAACGAGCCAACAGAAGTAAGTTATTTAACTTGCTTTTCATGTGGATGCTTGTGTAATTAGGTGAAAAAATAAAAGAAAGCCAGAGTGACGAAAGACACAGGGTGCACAGGGTGAGGTGCTCGTTAGTTGTAGTCATGGATGACCGAGAACCTTCACAGACACTCGTTAGTTGTATTTGGTATCCTAATATAATTAAATCTTCACATACACACAGAAACCTTGTGGTTTATCATTAACAGAAGTATGTTTGAATAAAACACAGAAGCAGAATATTCTGCAAATATTTTCAGACCATAGTCTATGCAGAAATTGGAAATACAAGACTAAATTAAATTTTCCTCAACAACAAAGATAAGGCCAACCTAGGAAACAAGCTTTGCTTGGTCTGAGGAGACAAAGCAGATATCAAAGAGAAATACAGGGATACCTAAAAGATAGAGGGAAGGACGTGCATCAATATTACAGCCTATTTGGAAAATTTATGCTTTGCTATTGCCACTGTCTTCCTCTTGCTTCCATAGGAGAGGACATGTATTTTGAAGCTGGGCTGGATGAGGACAAGCAGGGGACAAGGTTGATGCTCCCTGCTCATGGAAAGACCCTGCTTTGCAAAAATACCCTTATATTGGCAGCTGTGACCCACTTCTACACATCCATGCACAAGCTATGATACACACAAACGCACACCCACAAATGCCGTAATGCATCAGTGAAGAGGAAAACAGAGGCATCTGGAAAAGTCATCCTCTGGGACGCATTGACATGATTTGCAGGGCCTCAGTGCGTTTCCCGTAACTTTTAGAGTACAACATTCTGGTATGTGACTTCCTGGTACCTTCTTGGGATGTTGCTTTGGATTCCCAGAACACACTGAAAGTCAAATGAATTTTACTTAAGGAGCACAGAACAAAAACTAAGACTCAAATATGTAATCACCCCCCCACCCAACCCGCACACACACACACACACACACACACACACACACACACACACACACACACACACACACACACACACACACACACGCACACACACTTGTGATGGAGACGACAACGACTGCAGTAACAGTACCTGTAAGACTCATTTTAGTTTATTGGCCTCTTGGCTTGCCATTCTATAATAACACTACGTGCAGGTGCACAGAAACAAAGTTATGCATGCACACACCGTACTCACACACACACCTACATACACACTTTTCATTCCAAATATAAGGACTCTTGCTAGTTTGTCGCACCCTTGTCTCTACTGTGTCCAGTGTTGGGAAGGTTACTTTTAAAATGTATTCCACTACAGATTACAGAATACATGCCCCAAAATGTAATTTGTAACGTATTCCGTTACGTTACTCAATGAGAGTAACGTATTCAGAATACTTTGGATTACTTAATATATTATCGTGCTTTTTTACAACTACATGAATGTGAATTATTACTTTTACTGAAGGTTACTACCAATACCAACTAAATTTTTAAATGTTAATATAAAATGAGTAACTGTAGGGTGGACATTAGGTAAGGCTGCACTTTTTGAAGTGATCTCGTATAGAAAACTATTCCGTGCATATATAAAACATGTCCGAGACTCCGAATCGTAGTAAAGGGACCTCTGGCTAATACGGGCTTGTAGCTGAAAACTAGCTTTACTTTGTTGCCTGGGTCAACTTTGCTAGCGAGAGACAGAGAGAGGCGTTGAAAGGCTGCTCCAACGAAACTTATTGTTTCGGAGGAAAACACGAACACAGCGTACAGTTGAGTCTTAATAGCTTACTTACAACTGGGCTCGTCAGGCACTCTTCTTGGCTGCAGTGGTTATTATTATATTTACATGCTTCCAGCTCCCGTTTCTGCTCGATGACAACTCGTACATTTACACTCTCCTTTTTCTCCCTCCTCGCGTTCACAGACACATAACGGGTATGGCAGTCCATTCTCCCTGCAGCACGACTACACTGCCCATCAGGCTACATTCTCTAGGGCGAAGCCTGTAACGCTCTGCCTATTGCCTTCATATTAAATAATTTTTAAAAATATTTCTTCACGGCATTATGAGACGCGAGATTGAGACACAGGCATTTGAGCCTCTTAATGCGTGTTTTGTTTGCATTTCCACCGGCGTGGAATTACCAAAAATAGAGAGGGCATAGCCTAGCATATGAAACAGGAAAAGACCGCCATGTAATCCCTTTATATCAACAAAGTAACTGTATTCTGAATACCACCTTTTTAAACGGTAACTGTAACAGAATACAATTACTCGTATTTTGCACTTTAAATACGTAACGGCGGTACATGTATTCCGTTACTCCTCAACACTGACTGTGTCTCTTGTTTTTTAAAAGAATCATACTTGTTAAGTGTTCCTCATCTAGCAGGATAAAAAAAAGGCATTGTAGTACAAAACGTTTTTTTTCAGTGGCTCTAATTCTCTTCCGTACATTTTTGATAGAGTTAACACAAAACACAAACTCAAAGAGTATTTGTTCCTCCTAGTGGTCAATACTCAAGTGATTTGTTATGGAATTCTTTGATGTGCAATGACCATTAGAATCAGTGACCACAAGTGTGAGTATTATAAAACTTCAATGATGCATTAACTGACATCCTCTGCCAATTTTGCATTTCAGTGGTTCACTTTTTCATTAATTTTTGCTAACTATTTTCTATTTGGTACTTGCCAGGTACTATACAGTAAATTTATTAAATTAGAAATAGTCATACGAGTTCAGGGACCAAATCAAAACCTTTAAATTCTACGCTATAAAAAGCAAATAATGAGCAGCAAGCTAGTAAAAACTGCACGAGTGAGTGAGTAACCACATTGCATACTGTTATTTGAACCATTGTTTACACAAAAATATCCATTAATTGAGCTCTAAAGAGCTAGCTATTTGCACACCCCACTCTAAATCCATCCCTGCTTCACTCTGTTGTCCAAATGTATATCTTTGATTCATGATAATGTCATGAAATTGAAATCAACAATTTCACTTTGCAGTTTCTTTTTACAGTGTTTTACAGCATACAGTTGGAATATCCCAAGATTCCCTGATGACGACAGCAGATGATTATTATATTCTGTAATTGACTGCACTTTGAAAGAACTCTTCCAATTCCTATATGGGCTACCAATCCCCAGGCACTTCCACTACACCATCAACTCCCATTCATTACATTCTACAAAGCGGCACTTCAGTAATAATCATTTATAACCCCAACCACTGAGAGCTCTGAATATACAGCCCTGATCAAAAGCCAACACTGAACATCAAACGGGCTCATTCACTTGTAAGTCTGGCTGTAAATTAGTGAGATATTATGGCGTGCCAGCGCTGGTGCGGGGACAGGATTTTAGACTAACAAGACAGTTATGGGAAGTGATGACAGCATGCTGGCAAGTGCCATTACTCTAGAGCTGCCACAGTATTCATCTTCATGAGACAGCTAGCAAACAGCTGAAAGCTAAGAAAAATACTGACAGGGTTAAAGTGTTTCATCACTCCCAAAAGTGGTGCATGTATTCACTTAATTTTACTTGGCATTAGCACACCATACAGAACATGTATTTCTATTTTTGCTGACGTCATGTGAGGATAAAGCAGCCATACACGACATTAGAAACACCATCTTGTTGGGAAGTGTTCTGTTTCCATATTAGAGAATCTGTCTGGGTTTTAGTTTGCGCCACACTCCACCAGCTTAAAGCCGATGGCTCAAACTTGTAGCCCTGTGGGCAAAAAATGAAGCATTATCAGAAATTCCTAACAAAGCACTTTCTGGAGTAAGACTCAGCAGCACGCATAGTTAAACTCAAGGGGACAGTTTCTCTTGAAAGCTCCTGTCCCAGCACCGGCTCTTTCTGCAATTTGGGAAACACGGTTTTCAAAAGAAATTGGGTCATGGTAATGGCAGAAGAACATGGCATGTATAAAGGATTGGCCCCTGGAGAGAGAGAAAGAGGAGTCAAGAACAATGGTGTCCTGCTCATACAGGGCCGCGCTTCACTGGTTTGTCAGTGCTGTAACAGCAAAGTCTTGGATTGTATAATTCTACTCCTTCAGCCCATCTCTCTGTTTCTTCCACATTCAGGTAATGCATAGTGTGGTCATGACACCGATCAGGTCATTTCACAAGCAAATAAAAGGCTTATTTTTTTCCCTGACTCAAGTGATGGTAAAGTTCATTGCTTTTCAGTGTCAAAAAGGTCTCTTGGCAGCCATGTGGGAAAAAAAGAGAAAGCCATGGCACTTGAAACAAATGTATCCGAAGCCTTTATTCTGCATGGCTAGTCATGATTGCAAGCTTAAAATTACACAAGAAAAAGAAAGCGAGAAAACCAAGGCACTCAAAAAATCAGTCTTTATTCCGCTCGGCTGGTCACTGTGAAAATTTCTAACTCACCATTATGACTACACAAACAGAGATGCTGTTGATTCTTAACAGATTTTAACAAAACCCTGAATTTGTACTTTTACTTCATTATAATTGTTTAACGCAACACTAACAGACACATGAGTCAAGTATATTAAACAATGGAGCTGCACAATAACTAAAGACCCTGTCTGTAACAGTTTTAAGGAATATTCCAACATTTAATATTAATTAAGCAGCACCCTGTCCAATATGCACCCTGTCAATGGTGCATATTGAAAACTTTCCTTTCTGATAAAGTTTATAGACTGGGTGATGTTTATTATATTTTTTGTATCGCATTTGATACATAAAGCGTTTTTGGCAACTTTTCTTTTAACAACAGTGTTAATTTTAGACAAAAAAAAAGAGTTTTGTCCATAACATTTTGAAATTATGGCAAGTATTAATCATGTTGGTGAGATAGAGGTCTCAAAAACTCACGTATCAAATATGATACAAAGGGCATTATAGGATTATACTACTACTGTAATAATCCCTGGGTTTTCCACAGGGTGTGCAGTTTATTGTACTTGATATTCTGTATTTAAAATGTTCTCTTTAATTATTGTTCATTCCCTGAATTTCATGTATGCTGACACTTTGGTTTTTACTTCTAGTTTCTATTGGAGTTCATTTTATTCTCTCGGGTGTTTCCTGTCTCATCAGCTCCCTTATTAAGTTCATTTTTGTGTCTGTATTTTTCCCTTTGATTATTGTAGTTACTTTTCTCTAGTGTCTTGTGTTTAGCTCTACTTTCTGCCTCATGTGTCAATGTCTTTGATTATCTTCACCTGCCTCTGATTACCCACCAGTGGTCAATTCCCTAATCACTGTTTTTGTGTTTTAGTAGTGCAGTCTTGCCTTCAGTCTCGTCTCGCTGTTGTCATCCTCTCGTTCTTTGCCAGTTTATGAAGTACTGGGGCTTTAGTTTGCCTCTTCATGTCACGGACTTGGTAACTCTTGGTAAATCTGACAGCAGCCTAATTAAAGGTTTGCTTTTTGTTTACATGTGCCTGCCTGTGAGAATGCATTTGGGTCCTTTAGACTAAGGCTGCTGTGGCAGTTCCCATGATGCATTAAGTGTGCCTTCCTCACTATACTACATTTCATTAGATTTTGTCTTATCACTCTTCTTTGTGTTTTTTGTTCTTGTGTCTATGCTTTCCTTTCTTCTCTTCTCTTTCCCTACACGTCACAGGCAGTCATGGTAGATGGCTTTTCCTTCCTGGGCCTGGTTCTGCCAGAGGTTTCTTTCTGTTGAAAGGGAGTTCCACCTCCTTAGTGTCACCAAGAGCTTGCTTGTGGATGATTGTGTGATTGTTGCACGATGATGATGATGATGATGATGATGAATGAGCCTTTATTTGTCACTTGCAGTTGCCTGTAGTGGATTTTTGCTTTAAAATTGTATGGTGTTTATTATACAGTATATAGCTGGTAGATAAATAGAATTAAATTAAACTGAACTTTAGTAATGAGTAAAGTTTATTTATATAACACCTTTTACAACACAAAGTGCTTAAGAAAGGTTTAACCTCCTAAGACCCGAACTCTTCCACGGCATGCATTTTTAATTTCTCTTTGATATTTGGGCTGATTGGGACCCAATGAATGTAAAAACAAAGAATAACCAGATTTTTTTTACCTGATTGTTGTTACAAAGAAAAATGAGAGCCACATATGAGGATATTTGTTTAAAACTTCGATAGAACAGTAGCAGTATAATGTCCTCGTAAGTGGATATCAGGCCCTTGTAGAGCAAAATTGAGTATTTTGGTCTAAATAACCCAAAATGTGATGTCCACATATGTGGACACCAGGTCCTAGGAGGTTAAAATAAACTTGATGGGACCAGCATATATTCATGCTTGGGATGTAAGACTGTACTCTCCAAGAAAATGACCCCATTGGTGCTTTATGCAAACTGTTCTGAGCTACACATGTTTTAAAGTTAGGCCGCCAGTAGTGGTCATATGTATCTAAAACATATGATGGTGTTATTACCTTAAGGACAAGAACCCAGACTGTGTATAAAACATGGATGAAGCCATTGTGACATTAGTAAAGTGTAGTGAAGTCTGAAGCTGAGCATTTTTGTGAGGTGGACTATACTTAGAAACTGGACAACACTGCACTCATTTGGTAGCAACTTGTAAATCACAAGGCAGGCCCACCCTGAAGCCCACTTTAGTCTCCTTTTTCAAAATTTAAACATTGTCCACACATATGTTGTATATATATATTTAAGAGTGATTTTAAGAAGTTATTCACATTCATCATTTAGAAAAATCCTATTTTAGGTTCTTTGGAATATGTAACTCCTCATGATTCTAATATTTGTTTTCTGAGTGTTGCTGACACTAGTCCTAGCACCAACAATCATCCTTCCTAGCATATTACACTTACGTATTGGAATGTTATCACAAACTGGTTTGATGAGATGGTTATGAATGGAACTGTATTTCAATTTAACAACAAAACAGACATGATTTTAGATGTCATTCAGCTGACCCTTTTAGTTGTGCACATCCCTAAAACCCATGGTTAATATTAGGAAGCCAGTTAAAACATATAACATAGGAATTACCAGTAGTAATGTCTCTCCTTGGTGTTCACATTATGATCTGAAGTCTGAGACATTCAAAATCTAAGAGCACATGGCATAGAAACAACTGGAAAAATACGAAAACTGCAAAAAAAGATGACAAGGACCTGACAAGGGCTCCTGGAGTAGACAAAAGTTAGATATACACAAGGTAGAGAAGGTTAGTAAGGAATAGGTAAACTCAATTATTCACTAACAAGTGTTAGTGAATAAAAAGCAATAAAACGCAGATGAGGCATAAACCTTCAAAATAAAGACTGTGGTAAACTGGGAAAGAGACCAAGAATAAACACAGAGAAAAATATGAGATGCAAACTGGGGAAAGACAGGAGGCAAATGAAAAAAGGAAAACCTTCAACATGCAGGAAATCCAAAAGAATAATTACAACGACCATGACAACAAACCTGTAAAAAACATATGCCACCAAAACCAAATCAAACATTAATACAGTTATGACACCACCAGTAATGGGATGTAGTAATGATGCCAAATGCAGCCTTATGCAAGATGCATCTTCAATCATGTTTATTGCAGGAACAGAAATGGATCTGAAACATTAATGGAACATCATCCCACTTGGTCACAAACCACAGCACACAGAAAGTACAAGGTTTAGGTTAAAACACTACCCTCTGCATATGCATTTGTGCGTTTGGGGATACAGCAATATGAATTGCGACTCATGGAAACAGAGTACACTCTGAACTCCTACTGTGTATTTGTATGTTTTGCACCACTGTGTATTTTTCTTTGATGCTCAGCTTGGTGTCCTAATCCATATGTTTCAAAGCACCATCTATATCTTATGTCAAAGTCCCAGAGAATAGTTCAGTATTGAGTAGTTTTAAATTTTTCATCACAAGTATGGATGGCATCGTAAAACGTGGTTACCAAGCAACTGCTTCTCAGCCTCCCAATCAGCAGCATTGTTGGTTTGAGATTCAGACACAAATATCATCACAGTCTCTCTCTCTTCACTGCATGTCACTCAGTGTGCTAAACCTATACTGAGTGAAATATTTGATATGTCCTAAATTAAAAAAAAGAAAACTTCTATTCAAAAAGTCTTTCTATTTCTCTCCTGAGGGGCAAATCTACCTCCTGACTCAGTCTATCAACGTCAGCCTGATGTGCTAATCTATTCAGGAGATACAGTACTGTAAGTTTTATAGGAGAGGCTTAGACTTAAATTAGGATCTTTTGGTACCCTAACCTGCTGCCAGTCACACCACTGGTGATAGTGGAAAAAATATGCTTATGCAAAGCATTTTTCCCCCCATGCTGTTTCTGTCAGGGAGTTTTTGAAATCCCTTTTCTAATGAGAACTGGCATTCCACCTTCCTACAGTATTTCCTCTGGAGGACAAGCAGGGAGGGGAGGAAACGGAAAGATGACAGCACTGGAAGTGACACAGTCAGGAAAAGTCTTCTGCTCTCAGCTTATGCAGAAGTCGTAAGCGGGTTTGTGTGCTTCATAAAAAATGTCATGGAACAGCAAGGTGGTGGTCAGATGATTTCCATCTGCAGCGATGATATCTGATCTTGCAGTTCCTGTGCATTTCTGGTGGGGAGTGCTGAAAGATATGGATTAATGCAACTTTATAGTCAGTTTCCTTGTGATATCATAGTTCAGAATCAAGAATTGTAGACTCTCTTAACCCTCTGAGGTCTCGGGTATTGATGAATAACCCTAGCCCTGAAACCCTACCCCTGTTTTTAAAGAAAACATTCTTACTGTGACGTAACCCTAAGAAAGACTCAAGTAAAACTCTCAGTAATCATCAGTGATCCTAATCCTAAATTTGGACACTACAGAGAAAAGCATTTTTTAAATTACATAGTCTGATAATTAGGATTAGAACTGGATTTATTTAAAGTGATGAGGATTAAAAGGGTTTTAAAAAAATGGTTGGAAAATATATGTTATGTTAATAAAGGTTCAGCGACTCCCTGAAACAGCTACTGTCTCCCGTTCTCTTTTCTTCCTTTTTTCTTTTAAACATTACTTTTATGAAGGTAAATGATATATTTGTTGTTGACTACTTTTTACTTTTGATTCATCCACAACTGGTGCGCCAGGTTTTTTCTCTTTTCAGCTGCAGTATCTGTATCTGGGATTAATCCTATAATGATGTCCTTTGTATCATATTTGATACATGAGTTTCTGAGACCTTTATCAACATGATCAATACTTGCCATAATTTCAAAATGTTATGGAAGAAACTCTTTTTTTTGTCTAAAATTAACATTGTTGTTAACAAAAAGTTGCCAAAAATGCAATGAATATTTTTCCTTATTCATACTGTTTCTCACAGGACTGTGAGAGCCCACTAGTACCTACTCGGCTCGGCTCAGCTCATCCCGACTCGATTTTTAAGGTTTTCCATTAGGTGGTAATACCTGGTACCAGGTACTTCAGGGGGCCTAAGCAATCACAGGTGATCCACTGATTGGCAAGTCAGTGGAGTCAGTTGGTGAGTCATGAGAGCGACTCATTCATGAAAATTAATTTAGCCATTTTTGAAACCTGACAATGAGAGAAATGGCAACGCAACAAATAACCCCGTGATACACCAAGCAGCATGTATATTATGGCCTCAGCGGCGTCCTGTGTTGTGTTGCGTTTGTGCTGCATACACATGACGTCATGAGACTTTCGGGCATGTTGCTATGACGACACATTAGGACGTACTCAATTGTAATGGAAAACAACAGAAACCGAGTAGAGTCCAGTTGAGTAGTGTCAAGTTAAGCTGAGTACTAGTGGGAAAAAGCTATTTGTGTTGTGTGTAGACCCATGTCTTTTTCAAATTTACATGTAAACATAGAAACACTGTTCAAGGCCTAAAATGTTTTACAATAAATGTATAAATTATTGATTTATCCACAGAAAATTTCTCGAACAATTAATACACAATGTGAAAGAAAGAAGTTAAAATACATTGAATAATAATACTTTTATTCATTTCACTTTCAGCTAATTTTACATGATTAAAGCTTATGATGTGGTAAAAGTTGTAAGCGTTAAATTTGTCAGACATGCATTGCTCGAAAAAATAATTGGGGGACACTTTTTAATCAGAGTATGGCATCAAGTAAGTGAAACTTCTGTGATACTGATCTGGTCAGTTAAGTAGCAGAGGGGTTGTTAATCGGTTTCAGCTGCTTTGGTGTCAGTTAAATAAAAAACAGGGATGCCACAGGGGCAACAATGAGACAAACACCAAAACAAGAATGCTTTTACAGGTCCATTTTGCTACTGATATTTGAGGACCCGATGGGCCCAGTGCTCACCGCCTGGCACCGTGGAGCCCAACTGGCATTTTCCATAGAACCAGACAGTTCCTGGAGGATGAAGTTATTGTTATCACCGACTGGCTCCACACTTGCATGATCTAAATCAACAGGGAGATATTATGTTTAGTTCATTCTTATGCACTTTCAGGCATCTATCCTGTACATCAGAACAACATTTTTGTTTTACATTTTGAGAGAGGCCGGGTGAGTTTAATAATAGACTTAATGATGTGTTGATCTTGTTATTTTTAGCATCTACATGGATGTTAAAATCACTCACAACAATTATTTGATCTGCGCTGAGCACTAAATCAGATAAAAAGTTTGAGAAATCAGACAGAAACTCTGAGTAAGGCCAGGGTGGATGATAGATAACAAATAAACCTGGTTTTTGAGTTTTCCAGCTGGACAAGACTAAGCATCAGGCTTTCAAATGAATTAAAGCTGAAGCTGAAGAGGTAGATTGCTGCAACAACATGGATGCAAGTCCAGGTTTTCTCCAGAAAATTTCCCAATTATACATAAAGCCCACTTTTTTTTCTTTTATGACATACTAAGTAATTTGTTTAGATAATTCTTTATGGTTCATAAGCAAAGTGTTTCACATATAAATACATAATTGATTTAATTTTGACCCTGATTTAAGCATGGTGCGTTCCACCGTAGTCAATTGTCCCTGGCCTATAAAATTTAGATATAAAATGCAGCAACGTGACTTCACTGCAAAGGCCTTTTGAGTAACTTTTCATTTCCAGCACATTCAAAAATCATGCCCAGTTTTGTAATGATTTGGAAGTTCAGGCTTGTTGGACTGTAAATAATGGCTGCATGAGTGGAATTTCAGGTTCTTGAATCTTTCATGGGAGCATAAAAGTGGTTTGCCTTTATTTAAGACAGGGTTTTTTTGGTCACTTTAGAGCAGTAAAACCAGTTGTGACATAACATTGGACAAATTATCACCATGCTGTTTAAGTGTTTTTTTTCTTTGACCTTATACACATATGGGAAACAGCTATTTGCAAATGTATTTAACTACTATTGTGTCTTTTATATTTAGAACACATTTTTTGAATAAAAAAAATCCATATTTAAAGTTCTGAAGAAATTAAAATAGGATATTGTAAAACTTGAATAAACTAGAAAATATTAAAATAAATATTTATATTCAGTAGAAAACATGAGTTAGCTAACTCATGCATTTATTTTAGTACTGGGCATTTACACAGCTGACCCTAAATAGTTTCCAAGCCTACATACGTCAGCGGTCTCTGTTGAGTATCTATTACCACTCTGCATTTATCCTCAACATGAAAATCCTAATACAAACTGCTTTAAAAGTATGGCATTCTTGAAAATTCCTGTGGTTTTAGAATTTAAGCATTTTAAATACTATAGTTATTCAGCCAATATCACTTAATTTTCAGTCAATTTCTTCTTAATCACACAAAAGCAGTGTTTAACTGTAGTTTCATTACTTTACACAGCCATAAATAACAGAGCTTGAGAGAAATAGAACCCCAAATGACTCAACATGATACAGTATAATTATGCATAATTTTCTACTTCCCATTTTCTACTTCTTGAAACACTTCCAGGCACTTATTTTCCACCATTACTTAAATTATCTTTAATTTCAGTACTTACCAGGAAGCTGCATGTATAGAATCAAGTTCTATCAAATCCGATAAAAGCAGCTTAAAAGGTTTGTGAACTGCTCTAAAATTAGGTTTTAAATGGCCTTTTGCCCCATGGAATTTATACGGTCATTACTACCTTTGCTAGAAATTTCCCATAGATTTCTACTCTGAATTCTTTGAGTGCTATGTCTCACTCTTCTAATAACTCTGAGACTTCCCCATCATATTTGCTGAATTCCACCTACAGAGTGTATTAGATGTACAAACAAAAATAATTACTCTGAAATAAGATTCTTAAGTGGGCTTCTTTAATCTCCAAAGTAGTTCACCAAAACGCTTCGATTTCATCAACTCAACACAACTCTTTTTCTTAAATTGTTATTCCATGCACTGGCAACTGGAAGACAAAATACTAAAACATCCTCTTTTTGCTTGTCTCTGAAACACTTAGAGTAGGTCTTCACTGATTGGGATTTCAGAACTCGGGGAGTTAAAGTAAGGGGGGGGGGGGGGGGGGGGGGGGAGAAAAGTGTACTTATTTAGGTCTATAAGGTTAGTAGCTTCATACAAAGTCTTTCCACCAAAGTCTTTGCTCAGTCTTTCCACTGTGAATTATGTTGTGTGGGAGAGTGGATTTCTGAAAATGCAATAAAAGCCACAAACATAATCGCACTTAGCTATAACTTTAATAAACGTGTAATCAAATGAGGTTTGCAAATAATAAAACACTTCTAGTCGATTCTTCTTCTTTCTCTCTCTTCAAGTTCTCACAACATTCTCTCTTGTCTGATCTTTACTAGTGCTCCTTTGTCTCACATCATTACAGCCCGCTGCCTACCAGAAATACTCGTCATTAACAACACGCTGAATTCTCCTCACGTTGCTGTGCGCTTCCAGCTATGGAGGATAACTGCGATTTAAGGTCCCACTCTCACCCCGCAGCTTCCACACCTTTCTGAAGCTGTTGCTGTCAAGACACCCCTGGCAGTTTGTCATCAGAAGGCGAGAAAGTGTTGGGTGCGAATATGATGTGTAGTATAACTCTGCTTTCAAGCGCTAGGAGCGATGTATGCAGCTCTTCATTATAACCCGGCTCTGTACCTGCCTTTTTCTATAGCTGAATGTGTGTTAATTAGTGAAGGGGTTTATTTGGAAATAAAAGCATGGGCGGTTTGCATTCCTGACCGCCGTTTAAAAAAGAAAAAGGGAGATCTGTTTGTGGAAGTGTGCATTTCAGTGCAACAGTGCTGAACACACACTTGACTGGTAATTTAGCCCTATCAGTTTTCCACAATCCCCCAGGTACCATGGCTTGGCTACAGTGCCAACGTGAATGACTTAATCTGGAATAATGAGTGTGTTAACTGTGATCGGGAGCACAGCTTAGTGTTGATTCCTCCTGAAAACAATGCGTGTTTACAGACATTAAGCCACAAAATGATAACAGCCAGTCGCACAGAAAGGTCAGGAAATTGCGCAGAAGACTGCAAGCACGAATAAGCATGCAACCCATGCGGAGAGTGAAGGATGCTGCCGGATACCGCCAGCGAACAAGAGGTCTGTGCAGCCATTTAATTTAGAAGTGTTAATGCCAATAACCAGGCTTGCTTGGAGGAGGAGAAGGAGAAAAAAGAAGAAGACGGGGGTGCAATTTACCGATACATGGCTGAGTTCTGACGCCAGCACCGAAGTGATGTAAGACAAGAGGGAGGGAGAAAACCAAGAAGGAGGAGAGGAGAGGAGAAGTAGAGAGATAGGGAGAGAGACTTTCAGAGACCCAGACACAGAGCAACTCCCCAGTGGGTATCCTAACAGAGGTAGGCTGGCTTTTCATACTCCCACTCCGAATTAAAATACCGTGAATATATCGAGAAAAATAAAACTCGTCAACTTACTTTGAATCCTCTTTGAAATTAATGACTGGAATGCTCTTGGCGCCACGTTTAGTTTAGTACTGCAATGCTCGGGTGTGATGCTTAACATAAAGATAACACACCAGATTCATTTGGACGATCTTGTGATGTGTGGGTGGAATGTTATCAAGTTCGAGGTGTTGCGCAAACTGCACGAACGAACTCAAATTCATGGCTCAAATGTGTCGGGATATTTATACGGGTAGAAAAATGAATTAATGACGCGCTTCTGACGTGAGGATAATACCTAATGAGCTCATTTGTTTTATTTGTTCCCCCAGCCTAACTTTGACTCTTAACGGAGCTGACTGTGGGCTCCAGATATCAGCACCTCGGATAGCGACGCGCCGCAACAGCTCAGCAGAGGCAGGGAGAACGCGCAGAGCCCGGGCGGCTGTCAGTTCCTGAGCCCGGTCAAGATATGGTTGTGCTCTCCTGTCTACACTCGGCGAAGGCTCGCAATGGGCTTTAGTGTGTCCATTGCATAATAACTGCAGAGAATGCCCTTGACAACAGTCCGCACAGAGTTGCATTCAGCATGACGGCTGCACAGGACACTGACCGAATAGGGGAAGACTTGCACGAGACTGAACCTTTGAGCGTTTAACCAGAGTTGAAGTGTCTGTGCAAGCACATAACACTGGAAGACTTCTTCACATTATCATGGGGATAAGGTACCTTTTATTGCTGCTGATCTACCTGGACCCCCTGTGCGTCTTGAGCGCCGCAACGGGCGGTAAAAAACCCAAGCCGGCGACCAGGAAGGCTCCGAAAGCCACCGCTATCCCCACGGTCGTCCCGCAGAAGACTCCAAAACCGTCGCCCGTCAGGAAACACGAGTCCTGCAAGGGCTACTTCGATGTAAGCGGGCAGTTTGACAGTGCGTTCGAGTGCAACAACACAGATCACCGGTACTGCTGCGGGACGTGCTTCCTGCGCTTTTGCTGCGAGTATAAGAAAGACCGACTTGATCAGACTGCGTGCACGAACTACGTAACGCCGGGCTGGTTGGAGACGGCCACTCCGTCCCCCATCCCGACCAATGATCCCTATCTCTCCATGGATCAGACCAACACGGCGGTCTACATCACCTGTGGGATCATAGCCTTCATCATAGTGTTGGGAGTGTCGGCCAAAGTTGCATATGACAAAGCCACAGAGCCGCCTCAAGAAATGAATATACACAGGTGAGTGGGAGGAAGACTGTAATAATTCTGCTTAACATGCTCCCTTTAATCAAGAAACAAAGCTGCATATTAAAAGTCTGCCTTTTGCACTTCATGCATATGTATAACTGGACAGACCATAATATGCACAGAGATGTAGAGTCCATTTACAGGCAGGGGCTAAAGGTCAAAGAAACAGGCCCAAAGTGCTGTCAAATGCGATATTTTTCAAGCAAGCAACTTGTTTTCTTCCTCTCCATCAGCGCTAACGAAGTGAAAATGAGGCTGGTAAAGCGCTGGAATGAATGAACAGACTGTTATCTAAAAGGCAGCACTTCTCAGATCAAATTGTGTTCGATCTGCAGCAGATGTTAAATCCCAGAAAAACCAAAGCCTAAAATAATTATAGAGAGAAGTTGAAAGAGTGTTATCATACTGATACTGATTGTGGTAGGCTGGTGCTCCTGAAACAAGTGCGTGCATCTGCTATGAGTGGGAGTGAGAAGGACTAATGGCCAACGTTTATATTTTATGTTTTTTAGTTCATATTGCAGAATTAAAAAAAGAAAAAGTAATTGTAACTAGTGCTGGAGTCTAACACTAGTCTGCATACTGGGCTCAGGAGGCAACCAGCCAGCTGTCAAGAATCATACTTGACAGCCCTCTCTTCAGCCTCTACACATCAGCACATGGCTGTCTGATGTGTTCAGGTGAGGAGGTGGATGAGGATGCTTAGCAGAGATGGCGCAACTGCATCCCATCTCCTCATACTGGCCCCATCAAACACGGGCAGACCAACGCGAACAAATGCTGACACATAAGATCTTCAACATTGAATTGTTTTTTTATTATTACTGAATGCATTATTCACAGTCTTGAGCAATCTTAAGTCTGTGAATAATAGATGATGTTTGCATTAATGTTTTGGCTGTATCAAGGCTGTGTGACACGCATGCACCACTGGCACCACCACATTCCATAAGGGTCACAAAGGAGGGCAGGGTGGGAAAGGGATGAATCGCTGAGGTGGGGAGAGGGGGGAGGTAAAGTGAAGCTAAGATATTAATTTAAAGGCAAAGGTTAAACCACCAATATATTTGTCGTACAAAAGCTTTGAGATGCTGCGGCGCCTTCAAAGTAATTAGATTTCCCCCCATTTTTTCTAAGTATGATGTCAGAAAAAAAGCAAACAAACATTTTTTTTACTTTCTTTCATCATGATTGCTTCTCTCCCTCTTTCACCCCCCTCGAGGGCTTCATCCTTCCACATGCACCTGGTGCGGTCTGAAAAACATTCAAATTCAACCCAATTAGCTGAGATACTCACACATCCAACGCTGTTTCTCTTGCAAATGAACATTCGTCATGTTCCCAGACGTGTTAAAAAAAAAAAAAAAGAAAAGAGAGAGAGAGACAGAAGAACAAGAAACGGAGCAGCCCTGAATTACCCATAATAGCGCAACACTGTTTCAACAATCCACGTCTGGTTTTTAACTGTGTTCAGATGCATGCACAGAGACAACCTGTACAAAGAGGAAAAGCCTCCTTTTTGGTGTAATGTTCACACTTGTTTGCTGTGTGCTTGTCTGTTTTTAGGGCCCTTGCAGACATCCTGAGGCAGCAGGGGCCCATCCCTATATCACAATACGACTGTGAGAATTTTGCAGCCATGAATGGCTCACCCAAAGACAACACACCAGTCAGAACCTCATCCAAGAACCACTACACCCCTGTTCACACCTCCAAATCCAACCATGGTAAGAGCTCTTCTTGCTCTCCTCTCTATACTCGAAGCTCTAAAGCTTATGTTTATGGCTGAAGGGACATTTCAGCAGCTGAACCCTGTGCCTGTGTCTTTGAGAGCATTTTTGTGCAATGCATTTGCAGCATATCATCATTATTTGTGTGTAAAATTCTGCAATACCATTCAAATCGCAGCCACTGTACTGACCCTTTCAGCATTTTAATCTTCCGTGGTAACATCCTGTAATCATCTGATTTGAGCAAAAGAGAAGAGAGAGCAACAGCGAGACTAAAGGACAGATAATCACAGACTAGCAAAGGTAGACCTGCCCAGCAGATTCTGATAGGCTGGAAGTGATGACCTCTCACTCAGTCAGCACACACACGGAGTCATTTAACCTTGCAATTGCAAGAACAGACAGGAGTGTTAGTCATTAATATGGCCTGAAAAACGGACACAGAATCCAGGCAGCACTGGCAGGTTCACAGACAAAGCAGGTGTTATCAGATGGAGAGATACAAAGCCACTTGGGGAGAGGGACACAGATGGAAAATAATGAGATATTACAATGGAGTTGCTGAGATGGAAAGAAAAACAGAAAGATGTTAAGCCTCTGTGCAGGATGAGCAAATGCAGAGATACGGAGTAGAAAATTAAAGGTGATGTAGCTCTGAAAGCACGGCAGACTTTACTGCTGTGTAACGTTTTCTGTGGCATGATCTATTAATTTATCTATGTATTTACTGTCAGAGAAGAAACTTCCCCTTGCTATACATATACCCCTAATTTAAAGCTCAGGTGGTTGACACTGGTAAGTAACTACAAATTGTGTTTTTTAATTTTTAAGTCCGGCTGGGGGATTTCCTGCAAGTTATATAAACTAAACTAAAATTAAAAGCCAGAAGAAACTGTCTTTACATACGTCAGTATATGACAGCTTAACTTTTCATGAGTTCAGCAAGAAAATTTAGTTTCATTTTTAAAATAACAGAACAATATAAAATAATTCTCATACGCAAACTTCCCTTAGCTAAAAAAAAAGTCTAAGAATGACATTCGAGCAACACGTGGGAAGGCTGAACTGTCATGTTGTCATCCAAGGCCTCAATAAAAGACAATCAGCTAACAGTTACTCAGAGTCAAAGTGTTTGCTTGGATGCTTTCACACTGTGATAAATGACAAACAAGCAGTTATCTCTGTTTAGAAATCATCTTGCTGTATAGAAATTCTTATTATATCCAAACTATAGTTGGACAGGGTATATATATCACTTTGATACTCTGAATGAGCACTCAAAGCATTTTCGGACTTTGAGGGCTATCTGTCATTCAAATACTCCAATGCAGGCATCGGACAATTTGCTGTGTAGTACCTTTTCCGAGGCTACTTTGACTTGTGGACTGAGAGAGCTGGAGATCGAACCTCAGATTAGTGGACAAAGTTTTGAGACAAAGTGTTTTGATCTCTGCCAGCAGCTTCACAGCTCAGATGCTGTGAGAAAATGAGCAGGTTGGAGAAATCAGAAGTGAAAGGATATTGTGAGCCACTGTTTTTTACCTTTGGAAATATGGTTGCTAGTTTGCTAACTGACCTTGAGATAATGTTGGCTGTTCTCACTTTCAGTCAGTTCCATAAATATGTGTATCATACTAAAACACATCTGAGCCCCCAAATCCAGGGCAAATAAATGAATTCTCATACATACATGGACGATTACGCAGGTTACTTCACCTGAGAAAAGGCACAAAAGCAGCCTGATGGCAGCCAATATTGTCAGCTCATTGTACAGTAGGAGAACATGTAAGTGTAGATGTGGAAGTTATAGTGTTGAATGTAAAAAACGTCATGAAAATTTAATTGAAAGCACTACAGTGCCAAAGAGTCTCAGTACATTATATTGCAGTATATATTAAAGTGGAAACTAGTGCAGAAAATACAGGGAGTGCAGAATTATTAGGCAAATGAGTATTTTGTCCACATCATCCTCTTCATGCATGTTGTCTTACTCCAAGCTGTATAGGCTCGAAAGCCTACTACCAATTAAGCATATTAGATGATGTGCATCTCTGTAATGAGAAGGGGTGTGGTCTAATGACATCAACACCCTATATCAGGTGTGCATAATTATTAGGCAACTTCCTTTCCTTTGGCAAAATGGGTCAAAAGAAGGACTTGACAGGCTCAGAAAAGTCAAAAATAGTGAGATATCTTGCAGAGGGATGCAGCAGTCTCAAAATTGCAAAGCTTCTGAAGCGTGATCATCGAACAATCAAGCGTTTCATTCAAAATAGTCAACAGGGTCGCAAGAAGCGTGTGGAAAAACCAAGGCGCAAAATAACTGCCCATGAACTGAGAAAAGTCAAGCGTGCAGCTGCCAAGATGCCACTTGCCACCAGTTTGGCCATATTTCAGAGCTGCAACATCACTGGAGTGCCCAAAAGCACAAGGTGTGCAATACTCAGAGACATGGCCAAGGTAAGAAAGGCTGAAAGACGACCACCACTGAACAAGACACACAAGCTGAAACGTCAAGACTGGGCCAAGAAATATCTCAAGACTGGTTTTTCTAAGGTTTTATGGACTGATGAAATGAGAGTGAGTCTTGATGGGCCAGATGGATGGGCCCGTGGCTGGATTGGTAAAGGGCAGAGAGCTCCAGTCCGACTCAGACGCCAGCAAGGTGGAGGTGGAGTACTGGTTTGGGCTGGTATCATCAAAGATGAGCTTGTGGGGCCTTTTCTGGTTGAGGATGGAGTCAAGCTCAACTCCCAGTCCTACTGCAAGTTTCTGGAAGACACCTTCTTCAAGCAGTGGTACAGGAAGAAGTCTGCATCCTTCAAGAAAAACATGATTTTCATGCAGGACAATGCTCCATCACACGCGTCCAAGTACTCCACAGCGTGGCTGGCAAGAAAGGGTATAAAAGAAGAAAAACTAATGACATGGCCTCCTTGTTCACCTGATCTGAACCCCATTGAGAACCTGTGGTCCATCATCTGATGTGAGATTTACAAGGAGGGAAAACAGTACACCTCTCTGAACAGTGTCTGGGAGGCTGTGGTTGCTGCTGCACGCAATGTTGATGGTGAACAGATCAAAACACTGACAGAATCCATGGATGGCAGGCTTTTGAGTGTCCTTGCAAAGAAAGGTGGCTATATTGGTCGCTTATTTGTTTTTGTTTTGTTTTTGAATGTCAGAAATGTATATTTGTGAATGTGGAGATGTTATATTGGTTTCACTGGTAAAAATAAATAATTGAAATGGGTATATATTTGTTTTTTGTTAAGTTGCCTAATAATTATGCACAGTAATAGTCACCTGCACACACAGATATCCCCCTAAAATAGCTAAAACTAAAAACTACTTCCAAAAACATTCAGCTTTGATATTAATGAGTTTTTTGGGTTCATTGAGAACATGGTTGTTGTTCAATAATAAAATTATTCCTCAAAAATACAACTTGCCTAATAATTCTGCACTCCCTGTATATAAACTGGTGCACAAATGTAGTCCAGAATGTAGGAAATAAACTGCCTGATGCTATCCCCTAAGATGCCACCCCCACCTATCCCTCGATTAAATCTTAATCCATGCCTATTTTTCCACTCTTTTTGAAATGTTTTAATTAGAAACCAATCATATAACAACATATTTATATTAATCGATGAGAGAGTCATAACGACCTTCAGAAAATGTGAGCAAAGAGAATATGCTCACATTTTCTGAAGCTGTAGATGTAAGCAGCACAGAACCTAACACAGTACATGAAGTTGTTATGGCTGAGTTGTGTGACAAGACAGCAACAGTCTCTCTGCATCCTCATCTTTAAATAATAGATTGTGCATATTCTCAGCTTTATTTGGGTTTGCAGCTGCTTGAATGTCATGTAAACTTGGCCTCTTTCTGTCACTTTCACATCTATCACACACTTGGGGGGGGGGGGGGGTACAGTGCTTGTTGCAGAAGAAAAACTAATGACATGGCCTCCTTAATGTCTCCTCAGCTTAGTGAATGAATTGGTCTATCCTTAATGGTCACTTGCCGGCCCATGCACAGAGAGGGAGAGAGGGCAGATGCAAAGCTGCACATGTCAGCCTGCCTTCAGTGCACACTTGCATGTTTTTTTCCTCACATGAGCTCGGGCATCGCTTTATCTTTATATTGCTCACTGCAAAGAGAATACAACTTGCGCCAGCTCTGCTCAGTCTATCCTAGATAAAATAGAAAAACCCACCCCCTCCACATCAGGGACCTCAGCCGTCCTGATGGGGTTGGACATGAAAGGCAGTGACAGTGCGGGCACAAGTGTCGTTAATGTGTGCATATAAATTGAGAGAACAGAGAGGGAGTCCACTCGCTCACATAGAAAATGCATATTCATGTACGCCTAAATGGGCATTTGGCACAGAATGGCAAGGCAGGCCTCTTAAGGAGAGGGTTCTCGGGTGGAACTGTTGCTGCTGGCACTTCACATCCAGAGGCTTTCTGAGACACTTTTATATCAGGTGGACAGACCTCATGAAGTAAAAGGCTAAGGGGCCCAAGAGGATCCTGTCAACTTATGTCTAAAGTGGGTATAACAGCCATATCTTCTTTGATCTTTGCATTTAAACATGTCCGGTCTCTCTTAGCTGCAGAGATGTCCTCCCCAACATATTTTAAAATCCTTTATTTCAGCCCTTTTCTAAAAATACACGCTGATTTATTTTTTCACATCACAGATCTTGTGTGGCAACATGGTACCCTTGGTGCATTGCAAAACATCCCTGCATTTTTTTTAAATAAAAAAAAAGAGCGGCCTACAGCAAAAACAGTACAGACAGCATAATATGATACCAGCGCAAGTGCTTCTATTTTTATTCGAATCCACTCTGCATTGTTGTGTGGCTCAGATCCTCTTTTAGGTCGGGGTGTAAACACAGAGCACCCCGGAGCCACAACAAGGAGCCGGCCTTGAAAGGGAGGAGCAGATACCTTTGCAGGAGTTTGCCGTCGGTTAAAGTAAACAATAACCGCCTCTCTGAGTAATGCAGTTTGGCCCACAGCTCTCTTCAGATGAAGCTGATTTATTCACCACAAACCACAGGCAAAGAGTTGCCTGTTTTTCGGAGGGTTTTTAAAGTGTTGCTTGGTTTACTGTCTGACAGTTTCCTAATGCAGAGAATGATGAAGTAAAGTTTTCAGGTACAGAAACCAAAAAATACTAGTCAAGCGCATTTGTTCCTTATAGGCAGGCCAACTAGAATTCCCTAATATCACAGTGTTTTAAAAGCATTCACTTCACTTAGAACACTTGCAGGGATTGGTAGTACTCTTACTGAAAGAGAGATCAGATCTTTGAGAGATCTTATGTTTGTCTCCCTGTTAAATGCAGAAGAGAATGAAAGAATCCTCCATCTCCTAATGAGCAACGTCTTGAGTGGTCAGGCCCAGTTTTCAAAAGTAGAATGGGTGAACTACAACAATAAACTTGTAATGAGTTGAATTAAAGATTGGATTATAATTTATGGTGTTGAGTTCATTGAATCGCCGCATGTTAGGGTTCTCATAGCAGCTGAAAAGCCTTGAGCTGGTATTTATATATCTGCACTGTATGCAGCACTGAAGGGATGTGAGCTGTCAGTTCCTTTTATGCGATGACTCTCGAGCTTAAAGGTCAGCTGCTGTGGACAATTAGAGGTCGTGATGATGCAACAACATTTTCGGCTGTTTGGCGGTTATGACGTGATCTTCAGATACATATTTTTAAAAGCGTTCTCTGTGTAGCACCTTCTTTCCACATAAACCCCAAATTTTGCCTAAACAACAAAACAGTGAATTAATTACTCTAATTATTTGCCAATAGGCACTTTTATAATTATATTCAGTGAGGCATCCCGCCTCAACCACTACTACACACATGTAACAAACATCTGCTTCCTCTTCTTGCTGCTTCTTTCCAATTAATCCTTGAAGTGTGCAGCAATAACATCTCCGCTGTGACCTCACTGGCTCCCCATTGGCCAGATAATCATCAGGCCCCATGTTAAAAACAACATTTCTGTGCTGACTGCATCAACATGTTTATTAGAAGCTTTCTCTTGAGTGCACCTGTGTTTAACCTGAGCAACTGAGAGACTCCACCTAATTGTTTCCTGCCCTAGATCTCATTATTGCCCCTTATTATACAGCTGGACTTCTGGCACCCCGAGTGCCAGACATATGTGGATACAGTAAGTGTGTTTCAGGTGCAGAGGCAGGAATCCAACTATATCCCGCAGCTGTTGTGGTTTAAGACAGCCCAGAGTGGGTTAGAACTGAGGACTGCACTGCACAATTAGTTTCATGAGAGGGCAGGGGCATGTATTTTCCAAGGTATCACTGAAAATGTTTCCTTTAGAGGTTTCAGCTTATATAACAGAGAAACTGAAAAAGAATGAGATATGTGACACTGAGCTACAGTCAAATGGCTTTATCAAAATGACACATATAGTTCTGATCATTCTCTAAAACCAGCATATAAATGGTATTACGGTTTAATTTAGGAAGCAGACTTAAAATTCACAGAGGATTGATCAAATACCATTAAGTACACTTAAAAGTAAATGAATGTGCAATATTAAATATTAGCTCTCTTTCTTATAAATCACTATTTATAAATCAATAAATAATTGATCAGAATGATGATTTTCTTTTCCATAGGAAACCTTGTTACAACAATTTGAATATGTTAGTTTAAATAAATTAGCACCCACAAGTCATACTGTCAGAGGCCAAGGAGAGGAGTGGCAGCAATCTTTTACTTATTTTACTTATTAATCAACCAAAGACCTGGACAGAGTTATGAATCATTTGAAAGCCACTCTGAACTTTGTCCACCCTTATCAGAGAAGCCAAAAATCAGGTGTTATCTGTTTTAGTGCTTCCTAATGAACATTCTTACTCTGATGGATGCATCGGAGAGCAACTTGGGGTTCGTATCTTGCCCAAGGATACTTGGCAAGCAAACTGGAGGAGCCAGGGATCGAACCTCTACCTCCAGAGCTACAGCCACCCCCAGCCTTAACACCTCATTTAATTTTTTATTAGAGAAAATATAAATAAGCCCAGCCATGCCTTTAATCATACTCAGGTTACAACCCCAGATACTTTGGCTGCTCCAAAAAAGAAGGCAACAAATCAGAGATCGATACTGGTGACAGAGGTTGGTACCTTGCGTAACTGATAAATCTGTGCCTTAAAGTAGATAACATCATTTGGAGAGAAAATTGCATTAAAGATCTTAATTTGGGTAGAAAAAAATCAAAAATCCAAAACTGTACCACAATAAGAGTCTTCCATAAAGCTAGAACGTTTACTATTTGGTACGATCAAGGAAAACAACCCCAGGTTTCTTTTCTGCACTGTAGCCACGCTGACGGAGTCAGAGCTCTCTTGAGCCAATTATTCCTTTTTGACCTAAATTAGCAAGGACTTTATGAATTTCTTTACATATTTTAACCAATAGAGAAAAAAATATTCACAGCTATCCCACAGATGTGTCATTAAGCAGAGGAACTTAGAGTCATTCTCTCCAATCAATTTTTCAGAGTTAACTTCAATAATGTCTTCCTTTAAAACATCAATACTCCATCCTTACAAGATTGTTAAAAAAAAGTTTCACCATTTATGAATGATTTAATTTTAAATATGATTAATCCATCTTTATTAACAGGCTGTGAACCACACGCTTTTAAGGCCCTTACTCAATCCAGCCATAAAAAAACAGTTTCCAACCTTCCTATCATTAAAAAAAAATCTTTGTCAAACAGTTAACTGATCATTTACAAAGGAATGTTGTTTTATTGGAAAGAGTTTCAGTCAGGAGTTAGAGTACATCATGTCACAGAAACAGCATGAGTGACTGGCGTCTGACAGTGGCCTCACCTCTGTATTGTTCCTGTTCGATCTCAGCCCAGTGCTTTGAATCATATCAATCTGACAGAGTCTAATTTGTGTATGTAAATGGGGAGTTTTCCTCAGACACAAAAGTTAGTCATGGAGTTCCACAGAGGACTGTGCTGGGACCAATACTTTTTACATTGTACATGTTTCCTTTAGGGAATTTTATTAGAAAGGACTGCACACATTTTCATTGCTATGCAGGGGAAACCCAGTTTTATTTATCCATGAAGTCTCATGGTACAAATCACCTAGTTAAACTACAGGCATTTTTTAAGTTAGTATACTTGGCCTGAAACATTTAGGACATTTAGAAACATGGTATCCAACCAGATATTTACTTTAGGTGGCATTACCTTGTCCTTCAGTAATAATGTGAGAAATATTGGAGTCATTTGTGACCAGGAAATGTCCTTCAGTGAGCACATCAAACAAATATATAGGATCACTCTGATTCATTTGTGCATTCTTGCTAAAATTAGAAACATCTTGTCTCAGACACTGATTCATGCAATTATAACTTCAAGGCTATAATAATTCATTTTTATCAGTTTGCTCTAAAAGCTTCCCAAAAAGCTTTCAGTTGATCCAGAGCTCCGCAGCAAGAGTACTAACTGGGACTGGAAAGAGACACCACATTCCTCCCATATTAGTTTCTCCTCATCAACTCCTTGTTCAGCTCAGAGTTGAATTTAAAATCCTTCTCCTCACATATAATATCTTGTATTATCAAGCCGCATCATGGAATCAGCCTTCAGTTTGGATTTGGGAAATAGACACTGCCTCTGCTTTTAAGATTAGGCATAAAGCTTTCCTGTTTGATAAAGCTCATAGTTAGGGAGAATCAGTTGACCCTGAACCAGTCTTTAGTTATGCTGCAATAAGCTCAGGCTGCTTGGCTGCTCATTCCTTTTAACTGGTGTTTATACACTACTACTGCATTTAATCATAGGTTAGAATTGAACTCTGGCTCTCTCTTCCGTAATCTGTTTTTTTGTCCTGACTGGTCTCTTCCCCTCACCCCCAACAGTTCTCTGCAGATGGCTGCCGCTCCCTGAGCCTGTTTCTTTCAGAGCTTTCTTCCTCTTAAAAGAGAGTTTTTCCTTCTCACTGTCACCAAGTGCTCGCTCAAAGGGGGTCATGTGATTGTTTCTGTTTCTTTCTAATATTGTAGGTTCTTTAAATTACAGTATAAAGCATCTCTATGTGACCGTTGTTGTGAATTGATGTTCGAAAAATTAAACTTAACTGAATTGAATTGAATCAAATTACTTTTGCCTGGCTGTGTTGGACCTTAATCGACCTTGGATTCAGATAGTCTCTCCAATGCCTGCCAAGCTGCACTACATCAGGCTTTGTTCATAATATAATTATCTTATTATTCACATTTTTCCAATTTCAGAGGTGTAGGTGTGCAGTGAAGAGGTCAGATTAAAAAAAATATTACCATATGAATCCTCAGCGTGCATTGGCTCCAGCGGCTGTTCATTTCCATAGTACATCATTGAGGTGAAAGTCACGATTTTCTTTGTATCAAGGAGGATAAATTAATAATGTGCAACGTTCTCTCTGCAGACTCTTCATGCTATCTCTCAGCAGTGAGCAGTGGGAGAGAAAGCGGGAGGGGAAAAAAGGTGGATTCTGATCACTTTTGAATGGTTTTTCCAGGGTCGTTACAATGGCCTGTGGAGTTACCTACCAATGACAAATATGACAAAAGAAGACAATAGTGCAGCAGCACTAGCAATTCTGCATGTGATATATATACATGCATGCTGGTATGACTGAATGCGTAAAATAACCCTTGTAGATATTCTATCTGCAGCATGAAGGCAGCACAGGGAGAGGTGTGATTGAGTTCAAAGTGCACTAGTATGTGGGTGGTGGAAACATATTGCTTTGTTTCTTCTTCTTCCTTTTTTTTTTGAATATCACAGCACTGTGTTTGCAGCTGCTGTTCACATTTCAGCCACTTCCCCTCAATCCATGTCTGAGGGGTAATGACACCATGGGAAAATTTTATATTTGGCACAAAAAAAACAAACAAAACACATCTGAGGCAAATAAGAAATTTGATAGAAACACTCAAACACAATTTAGCTGCCCTGCAAATGTTCTTTTAAAGTGAAACATTGTTGATTTTATACGTTAGTATATATATTATATTCCAAGGGTTCTATCAGTATTAAAGTGGTTCTATATTTAGTTTCCATTAAAAACTGATACATAACTTTTTGAGCTTTGTAATTTCTATACATTTCTATATGTCATTTTTTGTGTAAATGTTACATTTTACTGCGTCAGTGTCACAAAGAAAATGAAAAAATCTGTGATATTTGTGCTTTTCAGTGATATAAAAGAGTTACAATGACACGGACAATTACATGCCAACACAGTAAAAGCAATAATCTAAATGTCCAATCTCTGCCATTAGTCTGATTGTGCATTTTCAATAACCGTAAAGTATTCTATCCTGTCACCAAACACTGAGTCAAACTAATAAATTAAATCTTTGTCCTAACTGTCAGATTCACTTGTAATGGGCGCCACCTTTTGACATTTGAATATGAGTTCTGGGAGAAAGCAGGTAGCTTTTATAGTTAATTTCTAACATTTCATATCAAGTGGCTGCAGCTCAGGAGGTAAAACGAGTCATTTAATAATCGGAGAGCTTTGTACACGACATTGGAGTGTGACTGAACCCTGAATTTAGTTTGTGAATGTTAAATAAAAGCATTTGTATGAATCTGTGTAAATAGATGAATGAAGCTCATAGACAGCGCTTTGAGTGCATGAACAGAGTAGAAAAGCACTACATAAGTACCAGCTTATTTACTATGGTAAATGGCCTGTCTTTATATAGCGCTTTACTAGTCCCTAAGGACCCCAAAGCGCTTTACATATCCAGTCATCCACCCATTCACGCACACATTCACACACTGGTGATGGCAAGCTACATTGTAGCCACAGCCACCCTGGGGCGCACTGACAGAGGCGAGGCTGCCAGACACTGGCACCAGCTGACCACCACCAGTAGGCAACGGGTGAAGTGTCTTGCCCAAGGACACAACGACCGAGACTGTCCGAGCCGGGTCTCGAACCGGCAACCTTCCGATTACAAAATAATCTAAAATAAACTAAACTAAACTAAAATAACAAGTGAGTAAAAAATGAAAATATTAATTTGTTATAGTCCCACAAGTGATTGAATATGCTACTTTCAGAAAGGGTAAGGCTTCAACGGGATGGTCAACATTATTGCAAAGGTTCGATTATACTTTATACTTTACTTTTACAGTTGCCTTCCCTGGAAGTGCTAGCAGATTATTTCCCACGTTGTCTTCCATTGCACATGGTTTAGCATTTTTGTCCCTCTGGCTCAATGTCACCATTGTGTTTCATGTTGCTTTTTTCTTAACCTTAACTGTCCAGACTTAAACAGTCTAAACACAGTGTGGATATGGCAAAAAACTCATGTTGACCACCAATTGTTGACTGTAACACACAGTTTTCCCCTTGTCTCTTTGAATTTTAAAATTTTTGAGTTGCTGCAGGAAAAGCAAGTGTGCCTCCAACAATATCCAAATTTAAGCATATTTAAATAAAGCTAGTTAATTTTTAGCTTAACATCTCATTGTGAGTCAGATGCTTATGTTTGACATCATTCCCTTATGACGTTTAAAAATTACTGCAATATTATGCCTTCTTATTAATCAGGGAAAATGGGTGTATTTAGTCACTTCTGCATAACAGGATATTTTGGTGGGATAAAGCTCCCTTCTTTATTGATTGGCATGGTGGTTAGTACTGTTGCCTCACACAAGAAGGTTCCTGGTTTGAACCCTAGCTGGAGTTGTTTTGTGTGGAGTTTGTAATGTTATTGCTAGACCTGCATGGGTTTTTTTCAGTTGATCTTATTTCCTCTGTCCCAAGGTCATATATGTTAACTGGTTAATAGGCCATGGACGTGAGGTATAAAGTGTTTGAAGTGCATAGAATAATGTGATGTATGATTAAAAATGCCACTTGTAGTGCTTTAAGCGGTCAGTGAGACTGGGAAAATGCTGCGTAAATGCAAGTACACATCTTGGACAGCACGCCCTCAGTATCTCAGACACAAGTTACCTACTGGTTACACAAAATTTAAACGTTCATATTCAGGATTCAGAACACTAACACTGTGCATTCAGGTCTCCCCAACTGCTGTGTTATAATGTTTCTGTGTTGTGGCTCTACATGCTTGCCTCTGTGTGTCTCTGTATGTGATCAGGTCTCCACTACGGAAAAGAGAGCGTCAGAAGCAGTGGAGGCGCTGACCTTCACAACTTTATCTCTTCTGGTTTTGTGACACTGGGACGAGGCCATCAGAAAGGTAAAGTAGTTTTTCTGTCCTCGTTTCCTTCTCTTTTTCTTACTTAGAAGTTTAAATTCTTTTTGTGCAAACACCACACTTTATACCTGCTGAATGCTTAAAGTCCTGCTCACTGTTCCACTCACATCACCGATGATCAACTACGAGACACTGGACAGAGGTAAAATATTTCCAGATTCAATTTCCCTATCCAGTCCCCATGAATACATTTTGCAATCAAATACAAGCAAGCATAAACATAGCTCCGGTGATGGGCGACATGGGGTGGAGAAGGTGACTTTGTGTATGCATTCTCAACCCACATGCACCTATTAGTAGGGCGGGGGTAGAGTTTTCCCATGGGTAACACACTGATTAGTATGCAGCCACATTGACTAAGCTCTTGTGGTTTATTCCCATCCATTTTAGCTCCAACAAATCAGACTCAGTGTGTGCCTGTGTGTGTTGGTGGCTGTGTGTGTGTTGGTGCAACCTTGCAGTGGTTGCAAGATGACATCCTTTACCTGACCCTGCTTTCAAATGTTTAATTGAATGCTTGTACCGTTTCATGGTAAATGACTGCCTTTGTAAAAAATCGACTCGATTTAAATATAATTTGCTTCCTCTGTGGTGTACTTTGATGTATTTCCACGCTTCCTCTTTGCTATCAAAACCTGCTGATTTCCTGCTCATCATCATAATTATGGCAGCTGATGACCTGCCGTTGCTTTAATAAATACCAGTTCAGATTTATGTGTTGCTCGGTAGACATGTATTTGTGTGTGCGTGATTGTTTGTGTGTATGTGTAACTGTATATGTGTGGCTTTTCTACCAGCAGGAACGGATTCTCTTTCAACAAACATCATGACTTTGTTTCCAAGTGCACAAGACTGCAGGAGCCTGCAAGTTTTCCTCCCACTCTTACTTCTAATGAGGAACCATCGCATTTATGTTTACATGAAATTAGCCGTTTTCCTCTTTGCTCTCTGCTTCATTTGTTTTCATCCCCAGAGGGGGTTTGTTTCACAATGGCATTCATGTGCAGCTAGAAATGATAAAAAAAATAATAAAAAACCCTTCTGATATGCTCTGTAGCCCCTCCACCCCCCACCCAGCGCTTCTCTACCAGAGATGAGTAATGAAGTTTTGTGAATCCTGATTCTTTTAAGCAGATTTTCCTCCCTGTACAAATATCACAATAGCAGCACTCCCGCATCCCTGCACTTGTCATAACAGCAGCAAGGGGGATGGTTTAGCATTCAGCATCTGTGCAGTTAAAGCCGTGTTTTCTTGCAAACTGTAGCCTTTGATTCCTCCACAGCACAAACAAATAAAATGTGACAGACTGAGAATTTGGAATCTTAGAAAGACGTTCTGATGCTTAAATTTCTCACAAACAAATATGTGAAGCTTTTTGCAGAGCCCCAGTTCTTTTTAACAGTATTCTTCTTTCCAACATCTCTGTTTGGCCATGCTCGTGCCCAGAGGCAGGTATTACTGTGGAGTGAATCCTGAAATCATTGAAATGGTGGTGTGAAGTTTGGTTCAGATGTTGTTACTGCTCTGTATTATCTTTAGCAATGTACACTTCAGGACAGCAGAGGCAAACAAACCGTTTAATTAGGGATCCCACACTCTTTCATGGTGTTTTAACAAGTCCTCTACAAATCCACTAAAGCAGAATGGATTCAGCTGCTTCTTAGTTTTCTCCTTGACGGGCAAAAGAAACTAAATTTCTTCTACCTACTTTACATCAAAGTCGGAGTTTCTGACAACATGTGTTAATATTTCCAGCCCAGTGATTTACAATTGTCAGAAAGTCACTTTCTCCCTCTCTTTAACCAGCTTTGGATTTATCCAAAATCTGTGGATGGATTCTAAAATGTCCAAACAGTAAACATGTGGGCTGATGTGAGCCACGTTAAGGTTAACATCAAGTAAACAGCTGAAGTTAAATCATATCGACCTTCATTACGTTTTTTTTGGAAGAGGTTTGCACAGCTTGGTTTGCTCTAGGCCAAGAGTAACAAAGCTGGAAAAATGAGAGAATGCAAATACATATTCACAGGTCAGTCAGTGGAAAAAGTCTGTTTGCCACATGAATTTGAAACAGATGTTGTCTTCTTCTGTTATATATGGGTTTTTTTGCCAGGTTGACAACGAAGTTTAGAAGTCATGATGTAGTCCTCTGGCTCGGATTAGCATAGCATCTGTTATAGCACTTAATTACACAGGCAGAAGGTATGTTTGGTTGGTAATTAGATGGCAAGTTGTGTGTGTTTGTGTGTATAGGTGTGTGTGCTGTTGTAATGCAGTCCTTGGGGAGGACAGGTGAAGTCAGGACTGGGTTTCTGGGCGTCAGAGCAGCTGGATGTTTCACATCTGTGTAGCATGATACAAAACAACTATGTGTCAAATGAGATCAGCTCTGAGCATGAAAAAGGGGGAGCTTACATTTATACTCAGAGAGTATAAATCACCCTTTTGAGTACGATTGAGATTCTACTTCAGATAGGAATCACCCACATTTCTGAAAGTGCTTTTAGCAAGCTTTACATAGAGATCAGGAACTTGAGTGGTCATATTTGACAACCTGGATTAGGGGGTGGTCATGTTTGTGCTTGGGTTGGCAACAGAAGACTTCTGGTTAAGGTTAGAAAAGATGTTGAAATGGACTAAGTGGTAAAATTGGCAATTACATGCAAACTATTTGTCACAAAAAGGTTCAATTAACTGCAGTAAATTTGTGAAAATCTCAATACACATACACAGAAATCACTCACAACTTGTGAACAATTACTGCAGGATAGTCATTTAACTTTAAAATGGCAGAAAGTCAAAAACTTTGGCTTTATATCAAAATATGGCTAGAATACAACCAGTTAGCAACCACTTGACTTGAGCCACCTTTGTTAAAGAGTTGTATATCAAATGAGTTGAGCTCATTGGGACAGAATGCCTTGGGGAGGACAGGTGAGGTCAGGGCTGGGTTATCATTAATGTACGATTATGGAAACAGGTTCCCTACCACCAAGCAATGTGAACACTCACCATGAAAGTGGATGAAAGTCAATGGTTGAGAATGTTCATGCACAACCTTTGACTGACTAGTGAGTAGTTGTGGTGACAAACTGCAACTAAGAATAAATTTTAAGATGTGTTTTTATCTAGATTTGATTTTACAACCTTGTGTCTCTATTGTTTTACATATTATTACGTTTCATTTTGTTAAAACACCAGAAAATGTAAAATACTAGCAAAATCCACATGAGTGTCTGGAGAAGGCACCTCTTCACAATTTTTCTAACCTAATCCTTAAAAGGAAATGTAAATTAAAACTTTGGTTCATTCCTTTCTGTCAATAATAATCTGCTATCAATCTCTGGCTCTCTTCCGCAGCGCGTCTTTGTCCTGCCTTCCTGCTCTCACCCCAAACCAGTCATGACAGATGGCCACCCATCCTTGAGCCTGGTTCTGCTACAAGTTGCTTCCTGTTAAAAGGGAGTTCTTCCTTCCCACTGTCGCCAAAGCACTTGCTCATAGGTGTTATATAGTTATCTTAACCTTACAATATAAAGCACCTTAAGACAACTGCCATTGTGATTTGACACCATATCATTAAAATTGAATTGAATTGAACTGAATAAACCAAATGTTCCTGTATGGTGCAATTAAACCCCTGTAGAAGCAGACACTGTTTTAAAAGACCTTTAATCACACCTACAACAGTGAACATAAAGAGATATGACGCTTCTGTTTTGGGGAAGGTTTTTAGTTCTCCACACACATCTGTTGTTTTCTTCATCCCAGTGGAGTCACCAAGTCAGTTTTCTGCATCATTTTACATTTAAACAATACTGAGCCACCCCCTCATTTCTTTAGAAATCATTGTTTGGGGTTGCATATTATCCAGTGGTGCTGGGAACCTTGTCAAAATAGCTGGGACTGGTATTTTTTACATGATCCTTTAGGACAAGAAGCAATGAAACACCACGAAAACACATTGAGTATCCGGCAGCAAATGTCTCTGAAGGACAATCGGGCTCTCCCAAGCCCAAGCTTCTTGTTGAGAAGAGAAGGGTGTCAATTTCATTACCGGACCACCTGATCAAATCCATAATTCTTTAGGTTTTATTGACTTTCAAGTTCATTAGAATTGTACAAATACTATTTTCATTTAAATCCTCAACTCAACTCAACTTGTGACACATAATTCCAATACATGCTTCCAGTATGTATTAACTCACGCTTGGATTATTGCAACTCCCTTTCAATAGGGGTTGGACTGGGCACTCTGACACGCCTGCAACTAGTGCAGAATGCTGCGGTTTTTATCTGGTAGAAGGAAATTTGAGCACATTACTCCGGTTCTGGCCTCCCTGCACTGGCTTCCAATTGAATTTAGGATTCATTTTAAAGTGCTTTTATTGGTTTTTAAATCCTTAAATGGTCTAGCACCTGCATATTTGTCTGATTTGCTGAAGCCCTATGTCCCCACTCGTTTGCTCCGGTCAGCTGAGCAGCTGTTGCTCTCAGTCCCCAAATCACGGCTGAAACTTAGAGGAGAAGGAGCGCTCTCTATCATGGCTCCAAAGCTTTGGAATAATCTTCCTCTTCACATTAGGCAATCGACATCAGTGCTGGTTTTTAAATCCAGATTGAAAACACATTTTTATTCACTGGCTTTTGACTCAGTGGTTAAATGACATGTATTTACTTATATTTTATTGTTTTTGCTATGTTTATTATTTTATCGTATTTATTATTCTTATTGTATCTCTTATATTTCTATTGTTCAGCACTTTGGTCAGCCTTGTGTGTTTTTAAAGTGCTATATAAATAAACTATGATGATGATGATAAATCCATCCATTCTCTTCTGCTTATCCTCTTCGGGGTCATGGGGTAGCTGGAGCTTATTCCAGCTTTGAGATTCAGGCTACACCCTGGACAGGTCCCCAGTATGTTGCAGGGCTAACACATAGAGACAGACAACACTCACATTCATACCTTTGGACAATTTAGAGTTACCAATTATCCTAACCCACTAAATGCATGTCTTTGGACTGTGGGAGGAAGCAGAGTACAAAGAGAACCCACAAAAACACAGGGCAGAACATGCAAACTCCATGGGGTGGAGCTCAGGCGGTAGAGCAGGTCATCTACTGATCGGAAGGTTGATGGTTCGATTCCTGGCTTCCCCTAGTCTGCATGCCAAATATCCTTGGGCAAGATATTAACCCCAAATTGCTCTCCGATGCATCCATCGGAGTGTGAATGTCACTTAGAAAGCACTTAGAACAATGTGCTTGTGCGAATGCACAAGTTGTGTAAAGCGCTTTGAGTGCTCAGAAGAGTAGAAAAGCGCTAATATAAGAACCAGACTATTTACCACACAGAAATTGAACTCCAAATCTTCTTGCTATAAGGCAACAGTGCTAACCACCATGCCACTGTGCTGCCCTAATGCTGAATTACTGCACATAATTCCAATACATGCTTCCAGTATGTATTAACTCCAATAATACATACTCATGTGGCCATGACAACGTTACACATTTTGGACTTTTTCTTCTGACACACAAAAAAGTTATTTTTCGTGTAAAAAAAAATAGGATGGACCATATCACGACATTTGTAGTTACCAGGACTGAACTAAACAGAACTAAAATTAAAAGTCAATGAAAAGAATAACTAGAAAAAAAACCTGGACCTGTAAATACATCAATAAATGCATAAAACAGTATTAGTGTTTGGTTTTAGTGTCTGGCAATGCAGTCAAATTTGTCAACACACACACACACACACACACACACACACACACACACACACACACACACACACACACAGATATATATACATGCAATAGTTTGGCTGAAAAATAAAATTCAAAGAAAATTAATTAATTGAATTTATAAAAAATATTTGATAGCAATTACAGACCTCGACCTTTTAATGTTGGAGCTTGGCTGGATAAATTTATCAGCAGGTGTGCCATGGATAATGCATATTTTGATTCAATTCACATATGTCACAGCATCTTTATACTGTAGTCTACTTCACACCATCTTAGAGCCCATTCACATCTCCACTGATAGAAAAAAGAGCTGCATTATTTTGTCCCAGCAGTCAAACCACCAGCAGATGCAAGCTTTTTGTGTAAAAATATTTCATTTCTTTCAATTTCACAACTCCATTCAAAGCCTTGTGGTGGTGTATGGAGCCAGGTCTACTGTGAGGGTGGGTGGCCATCTGTTCCCTGCATGAATTCCCTTTGCTCAATGCCTCAAGTTGATGCAAAGCAAATACAAAATACTGGCTACCAAAGTGGCTTTGATTTATGGTATGGCAGAAATTAATATTTTATTCATTCTTTTATTTTATGTGGGAAAGACTAAATGACAAAAACATTAGGCTTATGTGTCTTTCTTGCAAAAATATCATTTAGTAAAGCATTTTTATTATCTTTTTGTTGTTACTTGGTTGTCAATTTTTTATCCCTTCATTTAGCATGCACAGCTGCTTACCTTGCTTCTGTCCCCTCAGCCATCTGTCCAGATCGATGCACTGCCTGACACATTCTTTTGCGCTTGTGTTTTTTCTTGTCCTCTTGTCCAAAATTAAGGAGGCAGGGAGGTTGAGGCTTCTGTCAAACTGAGCCAAACCAATAAAGATTCTCAAAGATCTGTTGTGTGTGTGTGCGTGTGTGTGTGCTGCTGTCAGATAGAACCGCACTGTTACCTCTGCCTTGGGTGTAAAAACTGCAGAACTCAGTTTGAAGCGTCAGAGTCACCAGTAATTGTATAAAAGTTCTTTGGAAGCATAATCTTAGAAGAAGGATAAGACCAAGGCGGTGCTTCTTCTCGTTTGCTGGCAGCGCTACACCACATCACCACTCGTAGCTTTCACAGACTGACTTCAGTGCCATTGCAAACTTATATTAATTGCTTTTGTCATGAGAGAACTGCAGTGTACTTTTCTATTCACTCACTGTCACTGAATCAAATTCAGCACTGTAAATCACTGTCACATTGTTAGCACATATTTCCTCTGTGCGCGAGTGTGGTTAAAGAGAAAAGCTCAAAATCCACGCCACTGATGTAGTTAGATTACACTTCTAACACCTTGATTGATTAGAATTTTCTGCCTCAGACAGGAGACTGGATTGACAGGTAGCATGCAAATTTAATGGTGTATTAAAAATGCAGCTTGCCAGCTGTTGTTGCAGGCAACAACTCGAATGTGTCCATTTTAATTATTTTTCCATATGTCACTCTTGTTGATATGAAATACGGCCAAGTCACGGCATCCGGAGAAGTGATTACTTCAGACAAAGCCTCCATCCTTGACTTAGCGTGTCATACTTCATTACCTTGCTAAGCCCAACTTTTAATTCTGCCCTGTGGAGGAAGGCAAATTGGTTTTCATGGCAGGCAATTAGTGTTTTTACTGTATGAATACAAGTTTTGAATGCTGCATGTGATGATGCAGCAGCAGAATTAGATGGGGAAGTTAACTTTTTATTTACAACGCAATTTCAATATATTAACAAGTCCAGGCATCACTAATTGGCATTCAACTCGAGTTGTACTATACAACGGCATCGTGCCGAGGGACTGTAGGGACTATCAAGGGAAAGGACTAGCAGAGCAAACACCAGTCATTTGTTTCTCCTGTTATGTACTAACAGCTGTTTGCCTCTGATGTGTTCTTTTTTTTTGTTTACCTTTTTGTGAAGAACTTGATGGCAGGGTATGACAAGCCCCTCCCTGCATTTCAGCACTCCCCTCTGATTGTGACACAGTCATCTCTTGTTCCTCTGAATGAATCAGATGCAACACAAAACCAAAAACAAAACAAGCCTACAGGCATCATCATTTCCAGTCTGTGTAATCACCACTCCAGGCTGATAAGACCGAAGATGAAAACATCCACCCGTGAAAGCGTTTGCTGTTGTTTAAAGTGTGCAAGGGAAAACAAATCCAGAGATAAACTGATTCACATGGTGGCCACGGATCGTCAGGCTAGACATGGAAGATGAGATACAACACTTAGTGTTCTTAGTTACTCAGTTCAGTCTTCAGCCCTCCTTCAGACGACTTCACGACAGCTTGCGGATTCTGCAAAGTCCCTAATCCTTTTTATTTAAATATTTAATTGTAATGTGTTTGATTATTTTCATGACAAGACAGTACAGCAGACAAGAAGTGGCCTAGGGCAGAGTATGGGTTGCCTGTTCAACCACAGCCAGAGGAACCCCTAATCCTGGATGAGGTCACTAAATAAGCACTTTTGCCCTCTTTAGACTAATCTACATCAATGTGAGTGGATCTAGGAGGTTGCCAAACTAACACTGGAGCTGTAAGGTTATATAATGCAGAATTTCTTCTTAACAGTATTATAATGACCTTATATAAAAAAGAGATTACATAACAAAGGTGGCTAGTGGGATTCAAACAATGTAACAGAATGAGCGAGCAATCGAAATGCTAACCACCCTGCAGCTTCTACCGACTTCTAATTAGCCTTGTGAAACATCTGGACTGTAAGGTGAACTTACACGGTGAAAGGCGTTTCCTGCTGGTCGCATGTCGTAGCCAGAGTACAGACGGGAACCAGACGCAGTTTATACCTCTTTATTATTACTCTCCTGGGAAAAAAAAACACTTTTTGAAAGTTGGAAATGTTTTTCACAATGGAAGCAGAGTAAACACTGTCAGTTTTTTTTGGCTCCATTTCTGCAATTTTGTTAAAAACAAACGCACAAAGAGAATTGAAAGCTGAGCTACTACTGGGAAGCTGGAGTGGAGCGTGGGAGAAGCAAGACAGGACAGCTACAGCAGACAGTGCAGAACTTGAAAACTGATGATAAACAGTTTTCTGTGGCAGTAGTATCTTTACACAATGAAGATCAGGGG
This sequence comes from Aulonocara sp. 'chitande type north' Nkhata Bay, assembly GCF_057382095.1. Lineage (NCBI taxonomy): Eukaryota > Metazoa > Chordata > Actinopteri > Cichliformes > Cichlidae > Aulonocara > Aulonocara sp. 'chitande type north' Nkhata Bay. Next base: position 1,021,927 of record NC_141351.1, read on the forward strand.
CTACACAGCAAGTCAAAGATGGCTTTCTGGCTGATAAGGTGTAATGTGCATTGATTGCCTAAATGTGGCTGTTTGAGTTGGGTTTTATGGTTACATCTGACACTCAACAACATGGATTATAAATTGAGAACTCCCCAATTTCACGCATGTAACCAGCACCTTAATGGCCTGCTCTGTCGTGTGAATTTTTTTCACTGTTTAATAGCTTACACTGGAAGTTGTAACATGCTGTATAATGAGCAATTAGCTTAAGTAACTCCACAAAGACTCCCACAGGCCATTTGTGTATCAGCAGTATTGGAGTATTTTCTCTTTCTTCTTTTTTTTTACCTTTTACCTTTTTCTTTCATTTATTCACGTATATTGTAATTTATTATTTATCTTAGTAAGAAGTCATTTGTATAACAACCTGACCTGACCACCAGAACTATTTATTGTAGGTCAATTATTCATCAAAACAATCTCAGTGAACACATGTTTGAAAAATTGTTCTGATTTTATGTTTGTTGTTTTGTCTAGTGAGGGAGAGACTCAGTATGACTGAAAAAACTGACTAAATTTCCTTGAAAAGCTGTGAGTGTTTACTGCAAGGTCCTTTCACTGATCAAAAACCCTTCAAATCGTGTTAAAGAATAAAATAAACACCACTTACGTTACAGTCTCACACAATTACACTAGTAAGTGAGATGCTACTGCAAAAAAAAAAACTGGTCTGAACTCCAAATCTCAACAACTATAGGCCTATTTCCATTTACCGTTCAACCAATTCATTGTGAGCTGCTAAATGCTCAACTATGTTATCCAGATAGCCTGTAATTGTGTCTGTCAAGTATTGTATACTGACTTTTGAGAGCTTTATCTGAGAAATCAGCTGCCTGCTGTGACAGAAAATGGCAGTATGCCAAGCGTGAGAGTGAAACAAAACAGTAAAGACGTACTGTAAACTGACAAGAGAGTCTGCTGATAATTTTCTGTAGATTCATCACAATAAGTGACATTTTTCACTTTGTCATTTGACAAACTGAAGAAATCTTTATGATATCTTCAAATATGACTTCAAAATTTGAATAAGTAATGGAGTTAGGTAGGAAGAATAACTATAAACTGTTCGTAGTTCCTGTTGTCATTGTTTGAATAGCTTTCATGAGAATTACATTGGCTTGTTTTCGAAAAAACAAGACAGTTTTAGTGTTGTGTTTCTTCACATCTTTAAAATAGCAGCTTAAGCGAAATATATAAGGTCTCTTGTGTTGCTTACATCTCTGATGATTAGCTGTTTAAAGTGCAAGATGCTAAAGAAGACAAGCTTCTGTAGGCCTTCACAGCTATTAAAAAAATCATTTTATAGTATATGATGTGGCATCTAAACATGGTCTTACAAGGAATACATGCATTATTTCTAGATTTAAGAAGTGTTCTTCGTGGTTCTGCTGGTTACTTTCCCTACAGCGACTTTTCCTTCCGTTTGTTATTATCAGTTCAGGTTAAAACACTTTGGAACCAGGTCCCACTTCAGGGAGCAATCTCTACCTCCCAAATCAGTCTTAGGTGGAAATCCATCCTGGCTCTGTGGCAGATTTTTTGATTGACAGCACTACAAAGTATCCTGCACATTCAAAATGATGGTCAGGTTCTGGGGAGGTGGCATGGATGACCTGCTGGCTAAGCAAATCACGGAATAACCATTAAAGAAGTGTTAATAAGGTCCTGTGGAGGGCAAGGCTGGGGCTGTGGTGCTCATTAGCAGGTTCCTTTCAGATACATTACAGAGTGATTGGACTTGTCCCATCTCTTAAAGTTCTTCCACTGAATATGTAGGGGAGCCCAGGAGGAGAAGGATAGAGGTGAACAACTGTGTCTGTAAAAGAAAATGAAAAAAAGTGACTTGCTATGCATTTCACCATATTTTGGGCCAGTTTATAGTCTGTTAGAATTAGTTCTGACAGTTCTGTGTTTGGCAGAAATCAGTGTTTGTATTTGTTCCAAACGGAGCGTAGATGGAAGTTTAAATATTTGGATAACTGTGAACAAATTCATACAGTCCAGTCTTGCACTTAACTGACATCAAATTGCATGGTCATTGTAACATTAAAAGTGCTGCTGAATAAGTTAAATTATCTTTCTCAACACTCCCAACCACACCATGAAGAGATGATCAGTTTTGCTGAGGTACACGGCTACAGTGATCAACCACAACATTAATATCACATCCTTTGTATTTTGAGGATCCCCGTGGCTCCATACCCATTGAAGGATTGTCAGTCAATCTCTGTGATGTCCTGTGGTGTCACTAGCAATGAATCCTGTCTCTCGCTCCTTTGTTCTTTGAACTGTCTATGAGTAGTTTTGCTGGGTTTATTTGGATGCATTTTTCTACTCTGGGAGTGTACAGCCATTGGGGAATGTTATCTCCACGGCAGCTTGTGTCTCTACTGCAACAATTTTTGCCAGGATCAAAGGTTTCCCAGTAGAACATTGCAAATGTAGGATGACAATCAATGTTAGTTGTTAGTTGTTGGCTTCAGTAGACCTTTTGATAAAGGTTGTATAGTTGGATCAGGTGGTCTGTTGTCACCCCTACATTATGTCGCAACAGCATAAACAAGGTATGGTGGTGGGACGCTTCACAAGACGCAGTACCTCATGAGGTACTACAGATGAAGCACTGAGCACTTCTCTTTTACTCGCTTCTTTTTCACTTCCCATGTGTTTCTAAGTCACTATTACACATCATTACTTTTGTCTACTCTGCCCTGTAGTCTGTGTTATTTCTTCATCTGCCTTTTTTCTGTCTTTTCTTCTTCTTTGTCGTCATCTCAACCAGTCATTGCACATGGCAGACCTTTTTTTAAATAAGGTGTTTTCCTTTAAAAAAAGGTCTCCTTCCTCATCATTATCAACTTCTTGTTCATCTGTGATTGTCAGATGTTTCTAATATTGAACGCTCACAATATAAAGTGGCTTGCAGCTCTGAACTGACACTATAAATTGAATTGAATTGAGTGGTTATTATTTGACATTTGTATTGTTGTGTCCTGAAGATCTCTATAGTTTCTCCTCAGCTGCAGAGATTTAATGGCAGCTTCTCTTTCCCACAATTAACTCGTGAATTTATACAACACTGAAGTAATCCTCACTGTCCTTTAGCTGAGGACTGATTTAGCAACTGTCTCTGGTTTTTGAAATTTTAACACATGTGACAAACACCTTGTAGCATTTTCCAAAATACCAGCAGAGAACAAATATGTCGAGGTCAGTGAATGACAAGCCACCCTACAATTCCTGACAAGACTCTTGGGTATCCCGAGGAACAATAGCACTTCTAGATACACTGCAGTCAATTACAGTGATGTGAGATGTGGGGGCAGACAGAGGAAATGACAGTTGGGAGACAGCTCTCTTATCATTGTCCTTCTGTTGTGGTCACTTTGAAACAAGTGGAGCTATTTGTCTGGCAGTGAGGTATGCTGGAGGGGAAGAGAAAGAACGCTTTTATCTCTGAAAAGACAGGAGAGGGGAATATGCAAGAATTGTAGCGCAGACAGAATATCTGAGTATTAACCGAGGGAGCAAGCTAAAAAAGTACTTTGAGAGGAGCTGTTTGGCAGGTAACTGGCAGGAGAAGTGATAGAGAATACTTGTAGGCAGGTAGCTGGAGGACAATGGACTGACAAGGCTGCGGTGATGTTTGCCCGAGCACAGTGTACTTTAAATGTGGAGCATCAATCAAGATGCTGCCCACTGCACAGCACGGCAACTTTTATCGCCACTCATTAAAGTAAGTGCAGATATTTTATGCATCAGTTAAAATGTAAGGACATTTTCATGCTAATTTCCCTCTTTTAGATTTGTTATTCATCATCTTTGATCAACATGGTCCTGCACACAAATAAAGCAGAGGGTGTGCTGCCTGATGAGTCTGGATGAATCACATCTGCAAATTGCTTCTGCTGCTTCAGTTTATTTAGAAAACTCAGGACTTTTATTTATGTTTAATGAAACCGTGTGATATATTAAATCCCGCTTCAGTTGTTCAGAACCAAATTGAGTGCAGCATTAATTTCTTTTTGCAAGGGAGCATTTATCATCTTTAAAAGTGGAGAACAAACAGAGTATGGGATTCAAGTTCTGTTCTTGTTCCAGTTCTGTCTCTGGGAGCGGTTCCATCATCAGAAGAACATTTAGCAACTCTAAATCCAACCTTTGCCTCCTGTCTAACCACCTTTGCCCCCCTCTCCGATAGGATATGCTAAAAATGCGGTGGCCTTCTCTGAAATGAAATAAACTTGTGAACTTTGGCCCAAATTTCTCACCCCGTGGACCGTTTTGCCTCCCTTGTGAATCTGTAATCAGCGGCCGGTTTGTGTTTTGGGTCTGGTCTTTGAATTTCAAGTTTCTCTACACTGGGCGCTTTTTGTTCTTCTATTTCACAGCAGAAACAATGGTTTTTAATTGATTTTTTATGAATGAACGTGAGCAGTGAACACCCTCTCTCATTAGAGACATGGGTGCAGATCTGAGAGCTGTTAATCCACTGTTCAAAGGACAGTTATGGGCTTTTGAATCTAACAGCCTTTGTATAGCAACACTTCCTATTTAGGATGCCTTTAAGTCTGGACTTTATTTATTAACTTACACAGCGGCAGTTGTGTTAATGCTTGTTGTCTCTAAATACCTTTAAACTGTTTATCTGCTGTTGCTCTTTTTACACCAGCTGAAGATTCAAAATACCAAACATAAGAGCAGCTAAGCTGGAACAGGAGCAACAATGGCACTGGCTCAAGCTGTTTATCGTATTGAAAACCATATCACTGTGCACAGTCATGTCCTTTAAAGAGTTGCACTGAGTGAGAAAACAGCAGTTATAAATAGTGATGCTAAGGGCATTTTAAGGATACTTTCTCAAGTATTTTAGATAAACCTGGTAAAAGACTGATCTTGCCTCCTCTGTGCTGACCTCGAGCAGCTTTATATCCCACCTCCTTACAAGGCAATCTCTTGCGCTCATCTGTAATCTATTATTCATAACGAAGAGGCAGAGTAGAGACTGGGAGAAGCAGATAACTTGGTCACTTCTTTCTCCATCCACCGCCCCTCAACCCCTCATTACTATTATCCAGAAGCTATTGTGAGGGGAAAACAAATGGAACGACTGCCTTTTGTTGTATAGGAGAGGGGAAAATTTGTATTCTGTGCAGAATTTGAATGTAGATTCAGAGCACACAGGCTATGGCTGCCAGTTGCATTGTGCAAATAATAATGCACGGGAGGGATCAAATTAAAATTTATCAGCTCTGAGATGGTATCCTTCTCCAAATCTATTTCTTGCAGATGAAAAATTGAAAATGCAAAAGTGAACACGTTTTGAGTTTGCTGCTAATTTGCTCTGTTATTCCAAGAGAACTCCGAAGACAAGTTTGTGGCTAGTTTGTTGGGACATATATAGTCCAATGGTCATATATATATATATATATCATAAATGTTACATAATGGACCCCGGCCTTAAGTCACTAGAATAATATTTGCCATGAGTGGACTAGCTTGTTTTTGTTTCCCTCATTAACAATGACATTTTCATTTATATAGCACATTTCATTCACTATAAAAACCTGCGCAGGTTTGCAGTGCCTTAAGGCAGTGAAAACAGCAAAACAGAACCAAAAAACAAACAACAAAACAAAATTAAAAAACAAACAAACACCTCTTAAGCTCAGGCCTGTCTGAATATAAGGGTTTTGAGTCTGTTTTTGAGTATACGTACAGATGTAATTGACCCCAAATCAGCAAGACAGCTTGTTCCAAAGACCAGGACAACAGTAACTGAGAGCAGCCTGAGACCTGATTCTAGGAACAATTAAAAGATCTAGAATCAGATCTTTTAAATCCATATAAATTTTAGATCTAGAGGAAAAAATGAAAAGGTCTGAGAGGTCTGACTGGGTTGTAGAAATGGGGGAGTCAAACTATTGTATTGTATCTTTATTTGTTTCTTTATTTGTTTCAGACATATAAAACAAAAAAACAATATATACACACTACATATATTTTCATTTACAGATACGAATATATATGTAGATATACACACACACACACACACACACACACACACACACACACACACACACGTATGTGTTCAGATAAACAAAAAATATATAATGAAATAAAACACCAAAGGCTATAAAGCCAATGAAGAGCCCCTTAAATACTGGGGTAAGGAATCTGCTGCATTTTCAATGAGCTGAAGTCATCCCACTGATGATTTGGGGCATCCTGCAGTAATCTAACTTGAGATTTTCTAACCTCAGATATATTTGTTATGTGATAAAAAGGAGCTGTGGAGCTCAAAGCTGAGATCACTGTAAAAAACGAATAACTGATGAATAAATATGAAAAAAAAGGTAAAAAGGTGATCATTTCAGGATGGTCACATTAAATACAAAAACAAACATACTAATGTTTTCACATTGACACACTCAAACACACAAACAAACAGTGGTCCCACTCTTGGTGTAAAAGCTGATAAATGACTCCTGTTGTTGAGATAATCAGTAATGATTATCAATTTGCAGAGGGCGATTGTTTACTGAGCGCCTTCACAATTTGCTAATAGTCACAGATGATAAACCACTACGACACAGTCAGTGAATTCGGACAGAGGGATAATACATTTCCTGATCTGGGCTCAACCACACTTTTATACGTAATTGTTTTATTATCTCTGCAATATATTTAACAACAAACCAAGTCTCTCTGTCTCTGCATAAAGTAGGCGGTGTTTTCCTGGGCATCTATTTCACACTGTTGTACACGCAAGCTGGAGGGACGAGAGATCAACACCCTGTCAGGCTCGGTATTAGGCTGCAATCTGAAAAAAAAAAAATCACAAGATGTGAGAGACTTGACATGCTGAGAGGTACTCTGTTGGAGTGAAAAAGCTACTCCACGAGTTGTTGGTTGAAGAGAGAACGTGCAGCAAAGTCTACATGTCTTAGCTGTCACTGACTCCATTCCCCCGCTGCACATTACAACATGGTACTCTCAGCCCTCTCCGACCAGACCTGCAAATTGCCTCTACCTTGTTGCCGTTCCTGGTTCTGTGAACTTATCACATGGTGGGCGAATGAATTATCACAGATAGAGGCAATATCTATCAATTTGTCAGTACAGACTGTGGGGTAATAGACACGGAGGCTGAGATATTATAATTGAAAGGCCCCTTCAGTAGCGATACATAATGAAGTTTCCCTGTGGGCTGTTAAGGGTTGGGGAAGGCAGAGTTTCAGATGGTGGAAGGTGTTTTCACATATATCGAGTCATCCTGTTAACCCCCCACTGGGTGAGGCATGGAGGGAATATGATATGGGTGTGAAAACACAGGAGGGGGAGTCACTCACACGGCTTCATTATGAATCACTTGGAACAGGTCTGTGCATGACGCAAACGTGGTATTATCTGAAAGTGCTATTAACTGACAAATTCAGTGAGACATTAGGGAGACAAATCAGCAGCTTTCCATGACACAGCCAATGTACTACACATCATGTATGTGACTGCTAAACATTTTGCAAAATGATTGCAGTTGTCGTTTGTTGATGTTTAAAATCTAGCTGAACCCATGAGGCCTAACTCATCACTGGTGTCGATCCCAATCCTAACAGTACCAGTTTTAAATCGTTTTTTCACATCTCATTCAGGGAACAGAGACAATCATTCGAGCATTCATTTAGCACACATCTTTTCACAGTTTTCCAACATAAGCTTGTTTTCCCTTTCTCCAAAGTATAGGATTAGGGTTAGAATACCACTCTACATTAGGTCATTGGTGACGCATCTAGGGTCCATTAAAGCCATATACTTAAAACTAAACTGGATTTAAAGTATAACTGAGAAAACAAAATAATAAGGCAGCTCACCCCTTCAGCTTCACCTCCTACTTACACGTGATAAGTAACCTAGTTACAAAGCTCAACAGTCCTCGGGAAAACATGCACAAGAATCACAGAGGGTTTGGAGGCCAAGGTCGGGTTTGTTGCTGCTGTCAGTTGCTGCCTGGGGACAACTGCTGGAGAGGTTTTTTCAAAATAGCCACTTGATCAGGAAGCCAATCAGCAGCTGCCAGCTCTCCAATCAGGAACGACCTGCAGAGACTCTTAAAGACACAGAGCATAGAACAAAAAAACAGCCACTGGGATTCAAATTATGGCAAGGGCCATAACACGGATTTTTGTCCATCCAGCAATCCATAGGGTGAGAGGCGGGGTGCAACTAAACTGTTCTCTCAGGTCTTGGCATTCATGGAACAGGGTTAGGATTATCACCTATGTTGACTGTATTCATTTTGGAATTACAGTTCTTCTTTTTATGATTTGGGTTACGGTATGTAAAAAGTGCTGGACATTAACCACACCGCAGTTTCAATGTTCTGTAATGATTTCACTGATATATGCTTTAAATAATTTGTTTCCAAATACTGAACGAATTTTAACCCCGTGCACCTTTGAGCTACATCTACCCAGGTCAGGTTGTTACAAAAATCAGTTTCATGGCACATTTGGTGATAACACTGCCCTCTACTTGTTCAGTTCAAATGGCTCTAGCATAGGGCTTCATTTCCATTGTAAAATATTTGGGACAGTTCAGTGTTTTTGAATAAGGCCAACAACCCAGTGCGTATACTCGTGTTCACACTTATTCACACTATAATTTCTAATGTTGATTTGTGAACTGAGAAAGAAAAAAGATTTTCAAACCTCACTTTTGCTTAATGATGGCAACAGTGATTATGTATGTACTGTATTTAAATGATTTCAAATTCACTTCATTTGTATGTAAATTAAGTGTATTCAGTGACATTAAACACTGCGCTAGATCTCATCAGTGGCACTTTGAGGAGAAAATATTAAGTAAAGGGTAACAAGAAATGGAACAAAATTGATTTTTTTTTAAGTTTACAAATGCTGCTTCGGGTACCTAAAACATTTATTTCATTTTTGAGTGTTAAAAATCTGTTGGTATCTTATGATTGTCAAATGGTTTACAGAAAGGAGTCAAAACCATTAGTTTCCATTCATTTTCAGACACAATATCCATATAGCTGAACCTTGCCTCCAGTTATGAAACCAGTCTATTATTAGTAGTATTATTACTTTCACATTCCTTAATTACGACAATGAAAACCAGTGGATTAAATAGTCACTGAACTCACATTAAATGTTTATGCTGTCAAAATTTGGCAAACTATAAACCAAGACAAAAAAGACGAATTGCTGAACAGGATAAAAATCCGTACATTTGAACTGTGCAGCGTACATTTAAAAATTGTCTGTCAAAAATATGTGTGTGATTCATATTTTAACTACATTTACTTTAAAATATTTTCTTATTAATAAAGTCTGTACTATGTCAGGGTAAAAGTCACAATTTAATATTTGTTCAAAAACCCTACACACGGATATGAACCATTCACAGCTACAGGGGATAAAAGAAAATCAGACCTACTTCTATATGTACATTTATTTAAATGCCAACTTTACATATTTACACATTAGAAAATAAAATATTACTCAAGAGTTAAGATATGAAAATAAGGACATTCATTCTAAGGGAGTTCTGCGGTTATCTTTTACTCAACATGACATAAGAAAAAATCACACCATGAGCAACCAGCAGCGCGGGGCACTTTTATTACTAGCCAGTATATAAGGCTTATTCGGTATCTATTCAGTCAATCAACTTTCCATTGTTTTGCCATCTACTAAAAAAAATCCAAAAGGAACTGAGAGTAAATCCTTCTCTCTGGATCCAAGCTGGATTCTCTGCCATTATTGCTACACGGCCTACACTGAGTCTGCATTGGCCCTAACCAGTATTTTATTTTATTTGAACAATAATAACTTAATAAAATAAAAACAATAAAATCAATAATTAATCAATCTTAATTTGGAAAATATAGGTTATTAGCCTACTGCCACTTCTTCTTTATTCTTTTTTCAAATAGAAATGATAAACTATTTGGAGTTTGTATGTTCGACTTGAGCCTGTATGGGTTTTCTCTGGCTCCCGGGTTTTTCTCCCATAGTTTAAAGATATGCTTATTAGGTCAACTGGTGATTCTTAGCTGGCCATAAATAATGTTATTAAGAAAACAAATATCAAAGCTGGCTTCTTTTCCTCACACTTGTTGCAATCAGCTGATTTCAGCTTATGTGCACGAAATAATAAAATAGTACAATAGTCTATAACTTTTAAAATAGTGTCGATATAAGCATGACTTTTTGTTGTTGTTATTGCAGAAAGGACATGTTTATTATGGCAAAGTTGTCTCCATGTTGTTACTTATATTATGTCTAATTACGGCAGGCTAAATGACTCACTACAGACAAGTCCAAAGCAGCAAGATTTATATCTGTGACACACAGTTCATCCACTTTTACGACACAATGTTCAATCTCAGAGATAAAAGACTGTTTGGAAAAGATGCTAGAAAAGAAATATTATTTAAAGTGGGCAATATGGTGACTGATAGAAATTCAGTGTAAAAATTATGGATGGCTACGTTCTGATGGTTAATATAAAATTTGTAATCTTCCATCTGATATTTAACAAAAGGCTAACTATAGCCTGTTGGTGGTGTTCATTACTTTTCTATGCCCATCCCCAAACGTGAATCACATGTCACTGCCTATACTATATGCACATAGTAATTGGTGCACCCTTGGAGCGCTTTCAAATCAGGCAAAATTAGCCGCATGCTGCCGCTTCTGATAGATATGAGCTTTTCAATCCTCTTCCCAACTGAGTGGAGGAGTTTTCTGTGTCTTAATTACCTCACATTTGGCACAGTGCACTGCAGAGCTGGCTGTCGGGAGATAGGGACTCAACTGAGACACTCAGACAGCGGTTGGTGACAGAAGCCAGGGGAGGACGCAGGAGAGAAAAAGCTCCCAGCTAGCATGCTTTGGATGACAGAAGCAGTGTTGGAGGGGGCCATAGATCCCCACGGAGGGGCAGAAGAAAGAGAAAGAGCCAGCTCAAGGGAGAATCCCCCTCAGGCACATATGGCAGAATTGAAACATCCATATGCTGGCATAAAACAGAAGAGTGTCGATACTTTCGCTCTCTCCTTCTCTCTGCCTTTGGAGATACGGTATACTGGCTGGTCTTTTTTATTTTGCACACAACTCAGAATCCCCAGAGGAATGCTGACTGTGGTAAAGGAAAGACCGATGTTTCAAAAATCCATACTGGGAATACAACATCATGGCTAGTCCATGGATGAAGCTATAAAATAGAGGCTGCCACAAGAACAACAGGGTTTACAGAACATTATATGAAACAACCAATAAAAGTCATTTTTCTCTAAGACATTATGTGTGTGCCATAAACTACTATTGCTGAGCAAAAAAGAAAGTAAAAGTTGCACCTTTTACAACATGTTGGCTGCAGTGTTGAGGCACAACTTTACTTAGAAGGCAAACCTTCTCCATTTCCACTTTGCCTCAGAGAGTAGCTGGATAGTGTGCGTAGACCAGTCTGCCACTTCCATTGGAAAATGCACTTTTTCCCCTAGCAACAGGATATTGGCAGGGTTGCTGACTGGTTTGTAGGCCAGCATGACTGGGATTTACATGACTCCCATCAACATCCGGCAAAACAAATTTTTCCCTCATGACTGGTGGTTGTCAAAGGTTGTGACCCTGACTCTAGGACTGTTTGATTAGGACCGTATTCACTTGATACATTGTTACTATAACTGCCACATAATCCACGATGGCAAGCAAGCTAATGTCATATTGTTAGTAGCCATGTGTCTGCACAACCTAAATATAGACTGGTGATAAATAAAAAACAAACAAACGAATCCATCATGGTTTCTTGGTCACCATCTTCACGCTTCAGTCTGACCGCGAAACCACTTACTCGCTGGATTAAGTCATAAGCCAGCGAGCATACCACCACCATTTGCCATTGTAAAACATTTTAAGAGCAAGACTTACTAAATTGAGGTCAAGTGAGAAAGCCATTTTCCCATAGACTTCTATAGGACCATCTTTTTGCAACCACAGCTATCACCATCTGGTAGCCTTTAGAATTCAAGTTTAAATCACTCTGGATAAGCTTCATTTTTCCAACCCTCATGTTACATCCATGTTTTATTATATCGTTATTTCTACAGACAATATTTAACGAGTATTAAAAAAGAAACAAAGTGTTAGGCTGTAGATATATACAGGATTTGATCTAACCAATAATGACTCATTCAATTGTCAAATAAAATAAAATAATATTAAGTACTGCTGGGATATCACAGAGGTCCAATCACTTAAAGACACTTCAATCTTATTTCTGTATTTACAGCTGAATCATCTAATGGAAATTCTCCTTTACACTTAATAACTCAAACTTGAAATAAAAGACTAGCGTGTATGTCTTATACCCAAGCAATTTCCTGTCAGTGTTTTCTCTGAGTCAGTTGATAATGGGAAAAACATAAAAGGACCCTGCAGAGAGAGTTGACTCCTGCAGCCAGAGGCAATGAACTGCAAAGGCTGACAGCGAAGCACCCGAGGTGTTAGTGTAAAAACTCTTCTTATATCCATGCCGCAGACACTCTGCTACCAAAGTATGTGTATGTTTGCCCACTCTTTTAATTATAAGAGTCAGCTAATTGTAGGTAAAACAGGCCTAAACACAGCACAACATGACACTGACACCATGTCAGTGTCATGTCATGTCTATTTTTTAATGTTTTATGGACAACATATGGAAATTAGCCCTTGGCTATAATCTGGCATGTTTACATGTAATTTATTGTTTATGTTCATTAACATGCACTGTCCTAAATAAATAAAATAAAAAAATAAAATAAAAATTGCCGACATAAATAACTGTACCTGTGTTGGATATAAAGAAGCAATCGTGTCATTGCAGGGGCTGTTTTTGTTCCCCTAGTAATACACGGTGTGATTTAGAATGGACAGAAACTGTACACAGCGGGCTACAACACAACATCTCCAACCAGATCTGCCTCCAGTTCAATTGTGCTCCCTGTACTAAACTGTCTCTATTCCCTTGATGTGGCATTGATCGGCCTACTCGGAGCATTGTCTGATAGTCTGACCACCACCATCAATATTGCATCAAGTTCTTTCTAAACAGCTCAGAACTATTTTGCACTCCATCTAGGGAGAGGTAATAAACATGTCTGTCTTCATTCCCTGGCAAGAATCACATGCCGCCTCATCTCACCCAGTGGCTTTATTTTGTGCGAGGGAGAACTGAATAATTGAGATCCACTTCTTTTGTGGCGCAAGGTGAGCTTTGGAAAACAGGACTTGTTACATTATTAATCACTTCAAATATTAATTAGTTATTCTTTGTAATTAGTATGTGGTCCACAGTATCCACTGTGAAGATTAAATGTTTACAACAGAGTAAGTCAATATTTGCTCACTGGAAGTTAAAGCACTCAAACCTGTGGTAGCAGCAGAGGGAATTCAGGCATTCCAGTTCTGTCTTCTGAAAACGCAGCTGGACCAGATTTTGGCCCAGACTCCACCTGACTTCTCACTGGTTTTTTCCTCCATCTCTCTCCTGACCACTGTGGTCTATCTGGCAGATACAGCAATCTAGGGAAGCATGAAGATATTAAATTAAACCAGGAGGAATCAGTCATGCAGCTGCCACAATGCCCTGTGGGAGATATAGTAAAGAACAGTGTTTGAGAGGAGGACATCTACAGTACTGGTGACTCATTGACCCAAGTCCTCTAGCTAGCTCATTAGCCCTTCATTATAACAGGTTCTGCAGACTCTGGTGACAGTGTGCTGATGTTATGTACCTTGATTTTAATTATTGGCCTGGAGCCGCTCAGATGCACTCCTGTGCTACCAAATTGCATCTGATAGCAATCTGTGTGCAATTAGGGTCACTTAAAACATATTCATATTTAAACTGGTGGTTTTGGTCAAACGATTTGAGACAAGAGACCAACCAAGTGCAGAGCCTACTTCTGAGGATGTAGCAGCTCACTAATGATCTCATCTAATGCTATAAACCCAGAAGAGAGACGGAGGGAATGCCATTTTCCCCAGTTCACCTAGTAAAAATGATCTAATTTCATGCCTTTATTTAGCTTGATTTATTTAGCATTATAGTAGGTCTAAGGGATCTTTAAAAAAGAGTAAGTGATCTTTGATGCAACTCCCCCAATGAATTGGGCATCACTAAGGTTAAATTGATTATAACTGAAATTGACCATAATATTGGGTTAGAGAAGTAACAAAAATGCATTAGTTTGTACCAACAACACGTAATTAGACAATTAATCACATGTACAATCATCCAAAAGGTACCATTATCAAATGCTTTTAAACAGCAAAAAACAATTTATTCTCATTTACTAAAGCTTTGTAAAATAAATTGTAGGACACTGTACCGCCCAAAAAACTGCTTAAGTTCTTAATACCCACCTGGTTGTTGGGAACATGTTTAGAGTTATGGGAGGTTTTAGGATCCCCTAAATCTGACCTGTTGTACGTGAAGAGGTTAAAATGTTGAAACTTTCTTTTTATCATACTTATGATTAGATTATATTAAAAAAAGAGAAAATAAAACAATAAATGTTTTATGGCATCTGCAGCTCCAGTTCAATTTGAATGTTAGACCAGCATCACTATTAACCTACTAATTAACTTAGTAATATTCATAACTGGAGTGTTTATGTTTCAACAAACTTACAACAAGAAATTGTAATAACCTTTTTCTAATCGAACTGACATTTTTACACAATCACATGTTCACACGGACATTTCTTCTGTTACATTTAAGAAATTCTGTCTCACGCTTACGGCCAATTGAGAATCACAGCTAAACTAACATGCATGTGTTTGATTAGGAAGCCATGTGTCCAGATATGTCAGGCACTGCGCCTTCCCTGATATATTATTTAAGTGCTTCTGTGTTATGCTGCTTTGTTATTATTGTATTTGGTTGTAAATATTGTGTTTCGCACTCTGTAGAATCCTTTTTCAAACCCAAAAATACATTCAAAATTGTAACTATTTGCACAAGTGTACATCAGAATCAGAATCAGAATACTTTATTGATCCCTTGGGGAAATTCTTTTTTGTTACAGTGCTCCATTATAAACAACCATTAACAAAGATAGACAATACACTAACTAAGAATAGCACAATATATACAGGCATATATATACATAAAGGTCACTTATTAATAAATAGCTGAAAAAGGAAGAACATGTGCAAAAAGGGTGTAGCTATTGCAGTATACAGTGTGTTAAATGGATGAGTTGTACAGATGGCCACAGGCAGGAATGATTTCCTGCGTCGTTCAGTGGTGCTTCTAAACATAAATGATGATCTAGAATGCTACAACTAAAACGACATATCTATTAATCTACAAATAAAGGAAATAAATGATTATTATAAGTTACATTACATTAAAGAAACCAGTCACCCTGTGTTTATATCAAATCAATGTTTCTGATATTTGAAAAATTTAGCATTATATCTATTATATCTAAATCTAGCATTATATGTGATATATGGTCTCTGATATTTCTGATTTGAATTTTTGATTAAACAAGAATATTCAGAACAGAAATATTCTGTCTTTACTCTCCCATTTTAAAATATCCTGGAAAAGCCCTTCCTTATATCACATTTATAAAGCCAATCCCAGCCCACAACCCTCTTTTAATGCAGTGTGTTGCAGTTCATAAGCCTCCTGCTCTTCGCTTGTTAAAATGTAACCATCTATTGACTTCAAAATCAAATCTGTGTGCATTAACGCATTTTGTTTCATAGATTTGAATCAGAATCAGAATCAGAATACTTTGAATGGGGCCGCTTGCTGCCTTTATATGGGAAACTGTCTTTTAGTAACATCAGGACAATATTGACCTCATCTATTTGTGTGTCAGTTGATAGTTGATGTTAATAGATGATGAGTTAAACATTGATTCTGCAATAGGATTTAGGACTGGGCAATGTAATTTGCTTTCTCATTAATGTAAACATTATACATGCTTGTTCAAACCTGACTGTGAGAAAATATTGATCGGCCAAAGACTGACTTACCTCAGTTAAAGGGCGACGCTCTGTGACTGTTGCTGTTTCTCTCACTGTGTGCAGAGGCAAACAAAGGTCAGCACCGATACAGTACGTTCCTCCCAAAATACCTATGAATGGTAACACGATGACTTCTGGGAGACAACGTTTGAGTGATATTTCAGAAAGTCCTGTCGCCTTTTACATAAATAGCTCGGCTGCTCTTTGTCCTTCATGACTTCCTCCACCCTGACAGGCTGATTGATAGGATTGTGCCTAATCCATTATTTTAGCCCATTGATTGTGCCCAAAGATCAGTGTTGTGGCAGAGGTAACAGGACCCTCCTATGAGATAGCTCCTTCATGCACGCGCAAGCAGAGGTGTCAGCTGCCAGCCTACTAATCACCCTATGCTGTGAGTAATGGCTATGAAAGCAATCACAGAAGAAATGCATCATCTCTGCAGATGCCTGATCTATCAACCTGACTCACTCTCATTTGACTGAAACGCATGCCAACATGAAATATGAAGTTTTGTTAAAGGCAGAGGAGGAGTGGTGGCTCTAGAGCTGCAGAATGTGATAATTAAACACACCCATAAAGACCAATTGTATTTCATATATTGACATGTACATGTTGCGCATTTTCCAAACATCTCCCTGGGTAAACATTTCATGCTTAGCTGTGGTGCATAATTACAATGATTCACTGGTTATATACCAACAGTCATTTTCCACTTCACTCATCTTTCAATTTGTTTCCCCGCACGATATCAGCAGAGTAATAGTGGCAGAAGAAAGAAATGGCTCGCTCGCACACCATCAAATAGCTATTTGTCAGAGAGTTTGATGTTTCATGCAAACAAAAGCAACAAGCAAGGCGTTCTCAGCTTCCCAGATTTGTTGATGGCTTGCGCTATGAAGAGGTAGCAGGAGAGACTCGCTGGTTGTCTTTCCCCATCTGCCATATTTGAAGCTGGTTTTGTTGTCATTTTGACTGTGCAGACGTAATTTCACACAGTGGGGATCGTCCCCTCCCCCAACCATTATGGAGAATGCAAAAATTGGCAAAGGGGCTGCTACATTTACTACAGCACGGGGAAGACCGGACGGAGACATCAAGGAAGAGGAAATCCACACAGGCAGATTTTCTTTCAATGAGTGCTAATGTGCCATGACCAAGAATGTCAAACCTGGCCTTTCACACCATAATAGAGTCTCATGATTTATGTTTTGGGCATCTAACAAATGCAATATTTATCATTTTGCAACAAATTACTGCTGCATCTCTGGAAATGAATTCTATAGATTTTCCTCGCGGCTTATTCTGGTTTTCTCTGAGTGAGGGTTATTACTTAATTAGATGGGAGGAAGGCTCTGTCAGACATTTCCCCTGCCTCCAACTGAGACTTTTGTTACCCCAGCTGCTTGTGTAGAATACTGATCGCCTGGCAGATACTTTAACCAATTACCTGACAAATTTGAAATTTGAAATAATATATGAATGCCATTCCTCAAATCCCTGCTCTTGCTTTACTCTCTACCCATGTTTCGCTGCAGGATGAGTCCCCTGTTTTCAGGATTAGCTGGAATCTAGAATCTTTCAAGTTTTACTGCTCATTAGAAATAGAAAAAAAAAACTCTTTTGAACTGAAATCAATTATAATGAAAACTAAGTGTTGTACAAACGAAAGCATTTCATGACATGATGTTAAGATTAAGAGATGATTATTTTTTAAACAAAGTGTGGTCCAGTACAATCTTTTCTTTCATTCTAGGTAAACATGCTCAGTTATCCCCTTCAAAAAGGTTTCTTTGCTGAATTTTATTACATGATACACTTGGGTAATAAAATAATAACTAAAGTGCGTAGTGCCTAAAAATGCAATACGTCTATTAGGAAGTTGCCGTCATGGTCAAGTAAATCTTTAGTCTCATCAGAGCATGAACGGGTCTTCCAGCTGTGTCTCCTGTGTGTCATCTGACAAACTGTAGCTGACGCGTCACGTGGTTTAGTTTGAGCGCTTTCTTTTTGGCACTCTGCCACACCACAGATTCTGGTGAAGGACAAGGTTCAGCTGCTGTTGTCTGCACAGTCCCTTCACTCTGAATGATACAGCTTGAAGCTCTTTCAGAGTTATTGTTTCTTGGCGTCCTTCCTTAGAAGTCCCCTTCTCGCTTGCTTACTCAAATTTGCAACTGTGCCAAGCTCTCTCCATTTCTTAATGACTGATTAAAATGGCATCAGGGCTTCTCGGTGACTTTTAAATGATTTAGGTGGCTTTTATTGAATGCATGTATACTTGGAAATGTATTTTCTTTTAAGATTTCAAACAAGACAAGTGTTTTTGAGTTGATCAAAGTCAAACCAGACTGCTGGTTCTATAGCCATGTTGTCATCTAGAGGAGGCTGCACTTCAACTGCTTAATAACCCATAACATGGCACTTCCTATAACATAAATCTAATAAGAATGTAAAAGGAAGGGTCCTTTTGATTCAAGTCTGCTTTTCCAATGCATTTCATTATGGCATCTTGAACTTGAGTTGGCGGAGTTTGCAGAACAGGGCTGAAATTCAGTGGAATTTGTGGAAAGAATAGCAGAACCAAGTAGTTGAAAAACTTTTCTTGGTCTGAAAAATGAAGCTTATGCTGAAATCTGTGTTCTTTGTAATTTTCCTGCAGGAGATGACTACTATTGTAGTAGTAGGAAAACTGCTCTTTTGCTCCGTTACCTCAGTAAGCTTTGTTCAATTACTAGTTTTGAGTCGCATTTAAAAAAACACATTATGTTCATTTTGTAATTTATGAACCAAAATAAGGTTTTGGTGTTTTGAGAGCCCAGTTGCAGCAAAAAAGCCCTATGCAAGTACCAGTCCATTTAAACTGCTCTTGAAGCTACCACCGTGGCTGTTTTGAATACTTTAATGTGTATTTATGTGTCTTTATTAATCCAGCCATGGAAAATAGGGTTGGTATGGCCCATGACTACTCAATAAGGGGCTCTTAAACGACGGGACCAACGCACACTTACCTGTTTGATGCCTTTTAATATATTTGTGAGTCCCCACTAAGTAAGCATATTTATCTTCTATATAAAAATCTGGTGTATATAATATGATGTGATTCCATTACAGCATGTTCTCTGTGTTTAACCTAATGATTACTCTGCGTAAAAGATCAGGGCACCACCCCTGACTGCCTGAAGTAGAATTTCCACAAAAAGTTAGAAAATAGATTTTTTTCAGTATTTCAATAGAAACAACAAATTGAAAATTAGTTCAGAAATTCCCAAAGTTATTGGGATACTATTATTAATCGATGATTGCTCTTCCAACTTCTCTATCTTGACTTGTAGGTGGCGCAAATTAGTTAATCAGAGAATTACTACATGCTCAAATGTATCCTATGCAACCAGCAGAAAGGTTCATTATGCCATCACTACACTAGTGTGGATAAAAAGGGGATGGGGTGGCTGTAGCTCAGGAGGTAGAGCAGGTGATCTACTGATTGGAACGTTAGTGGTTCAAGCCCTGGCTCCACCAGTTTGCATGGCAAGTATCCTTGGGCAAGATACAAACCCCAAGTTGCTCTCTGATGCGTCCATTGAAGCATGAATTAGGAAGCTATAAAAAAAAAATTAGAAGAAAAGTGATCAGTTGAATGTTGTATAGAGCGCTTTGAGTACCCTAGGGAGAGTCAAAAAGCAAAAAGCCACATCTAGTATAGATGGGAATGCGTACTTTCTATAGGCGGTGCAGACTGTGTGTGAACTGAAAACAAAAATCTGCAAAAGAGACAAGGTTTTACTTCCCAGTGAGAAACATGAAATACTAAGAATCCTAAATACTGTCCTATAAAAACCTTTTGTGTAGCTTTTCCTTGCTCACCACCAAATGAATCACAATTGCTGTGATCGGTACAACTGATGTGACCAGTGGCATCTTTCTTACATGTTAATAAAGCCATGCTGAACGGTGCACTATTCTCAGCTGGAGCTCTGTAGCCTGTGGCTGCTCACTAAATCTCAATGACTTCATTAAATCATTACCATGAGTCACAGCATGCAGTGCCAACAGCAATTAAAACACAACAGAAAAGAACAGAGTCCTTGGGCCACTGTTTTGCTCTTGAGACTGCTACGCTTTACTAGATTTGGGAGAATGATTGACATACCAATAGGTCCCTAGGTGGATTAAAGAGCCTTAATCAATATTCAAATTTGTCTCACTCACACCCTTTGCCTGGAGCTAATTGTGCAAACCATGTCAAGTGCTGTCTGCTTTTGTGCTTCAGGCTGATTTTGAAGCAGGACACATTTTCTGTCACATCCAGGAATGTGATGAGCCTCTGAAATTTTAATGGCGCAAATGGTGAAAAATGATTGATAAATGGTCAGAAATGATCAAAAGCCAAGCAACGGGGCTCTGAAGGTCTCCACTCATACAGAGAAGGCTCATTAATACGCATACAAATCTTTTTTTTGATATTTCATTCCTCATTCAACCAGGAGGCCAAAGGAGATGGAAAAAGCACAACTTTCAATGAATGTGTCAAAGCTTTAATTCTAGTCTCTCCTCTTTTCTTCTGCAGAAACACATTTCTATTCATGAAGTAAACCCGTCATAGCCATGATACCGCATCCTTATGTTTCTTTTATAAAACTCCAGCAAAATGGTAATTGAATTGCAACAGTAGGCTTCCGTCCCTTATGCAGTCTTAAAGAAGCCTTTATCTTAGCAAATGACTGACAGTTGATTATGAAAAACCCAGCTTTTTCTTTTTTTCCTCTTGTGTAAAGACGATCCACCCACACCTTCTGCTTTTGTGTGCACCATTGTTATGGCTCCATTGTTAATGAGTTTAGAATTAACTGTCTGTATTGACTGGAGACCGGAGACCCTGCTGAGGCTGATTGTGCTGTTGAATGGGGAACTGGAGAAGTATGGACAGGGTGCACAGTGTGTGCAGGTGTCTGCTCGCTGTCTAGAAGTGGGAAGGGTTTTTCACAGTGGTCGCACTTCAGTACAGGTGACTGCTGTGGAGCCTGACATCAGGTGTCATCTGGTGGCAATTCATCTTTACTTTGAATTTTATTGTAATTTTTTTTATTTTGATGTAAAGAAAGCATCAACTGCTAAAGCTGGAGCACCAGTTAAAAGAGGGCATTAAATACTACCTAAACTAATCCATTGCACTCAGTTCTACTTGTATACTCAGAGACATTTGGCATTAGCCATTGTAAGCGTAGATATATTTGTATACCAGTTCTTACTGCTTTTTTCCAGCAATGGAAGAACAGAGTGATTAGACACAGCATCTGAATGTTTTCACTCATAAGACAACTTTTATCGAATCATATATAAATATGTATGTATTCATTATGACTTGAAACAAGCCCACAATTTCTATGCAGAAGGAAATTGTATTGTAACCAGAAGAGTTCTCTCATGCTGATCATTAGAAAGAAGGTATTTCCACACTGAGTTCACTTCTCAAACCCAGACTTGGTTTTAACACGTCTGTATTGTTTGACAGCTATTTTGGAAACATTATATTCTTGACTTGCATATGTGCACATGTGCAGTTATGTAGACCAGTTATTTTTTCACCCACGTTCAACCAATTTCTGAATGTAACATTTCTGAACACCTTGCTGGAATTTCTTACCTTAACTTATTACTATTTAGTGGCCAAAGATCCCTGAGAGATCACTGTAATCACTTATTTTCTTAATAACATAAGAAATCACACACTAATTATTATTAAACGTAAACTCAAATGAATTTTAGGATTAAGCAATGAAGTAATGACATTAATGAGCAGTAGAATCATGATGTGGAAGAAAGCCCAGAAGCTAAAAAACTTCTTTATTCATCCACTTTTAGTGGATGTGGTTTTTCACGATTTTAAGATTTGACATTGTTGTATTGTAGGGTCTTTACCTACAATATGAATGCCTTGAGGTGATTGTTGTTGGCATTTGGCCTGATAAAAACTGAATTGAATTTAAATTGTGTATTTAGATAGGAGTGTACTGGAGGTGTGCATGCAAGTAGGCCATTTAGTTTAAGCCAGCCAAGACTACGGCAACTTTAATGAGTTTTGGTCTTGAGGATATCTGAAGTCAGAGTGCTGCTTATATGCTTAGTTTCCCTGCTGATTGTCAGTTCATTAAATACCTTCAATGCCATTCTTTAAAAAATATCTATCTATCAATGTTAAACACAGAAGATGTCTCATGTGGATCAAGTAGGTGAAGAATTTATAGAAAGACAATGCTGGGAAACACAGTACTATTTAAACCATCCGTCACAGGTCAAGCAATTTTAGTTATATAGCAGTGCTAAAAAGTATACTGTAGTAATCTGGCTGGATGCCTCCTGTGCTTCTGCTACTTCTCTTTCCCTCTGTCCTACAGCATAGTTCTCCAAAATGAGCTTGTGGACAGGAGATGAGATATGATCCTTGGAATTAAAACAGCATTTTCTACTTTGATCATCCAGCACTGTGTGAAGCACTGAAATAAGACTCTTCTTTATCGAATCTCTACTCTCACTCTCCCTCTCTTAATCTTTCCCTTGCTTGCTCACCCCACTCTTTCTGAGCTTGGGGGATAGCTGTATGAGATGAAGAGTTAATGAAGATTTTTTTTCTTCCCCTGCATGAAGACGGGTAAACTCTTGACAACTTTGTACTCTGCTTTTGTTAATCATGTCACGATCAGCTTTCATGCTTTACAATCCCAACCCCTGAACCAGTTAAGCATGAATATTTAACATTGTTATTTTCAAGTCTCTATGAATACGGCTTAAATAACTGCATGAGCTGCTGCTACACAAATGAATCGGGACTGTAGTTGGCCGAATGGCTTCAGCCTTCTCCGTGTAACAATCTCAGTAATCTCCCTGTTTATTTCTTTTCATTACACACCATCTTATTTTATACCACTTACACGCCCTTGTCCTTACACAAACACTCATATGTGGCCATGTCTTCATAAACTGCTACTGAGATGCAACATTGTCAAATAGCCATTTAAGATGCTATCATCTGATATGGAGGCTGACGTGGGATGATGCTAGAAGTGTAGTTATGTAAGCAGCTTTCTCAGGGACTGATAGCAATCCAGCAGGGGAGCGGCGGTGTGTGTGTGTGTGGATGTATATTGGGTGTGGGTCTGGGGGTGTGAAACAAATCACACATTCAGTACGCTACATAATATTACACCCAGTGTTTTGCCACAGGTACAGAGATTCACTCCTTCAGGGAATTTGATTTGTTAACATGCTAATGTGCTGAGATTAGCGAAGCAACAAACTGAGCGCGCATCACTCAGTGAGGTGCTGATTGAAAGAAATCAACAACAGGGGAAGTGGGGAAGAAACAAAATGCACATTTTTGAAATTAAACCATTTTATTTACAGACCAAAGATAGACACACTTGATTTTTAACCAAAACAAATACCAAGCTGTATATGGACCATGCTGCATTGCAGAGTTTGCAGTCACATGACCGCTAATCATGTGACCCTACAAGAATTTCTATTTACAGGGTATCATATGCCCCAAATTCTAACTGCATTCTTCTGCTGTATTAAGTAATTCATTTTAAAGACAAGTCCTATGACTGAACTATGGAAATATGTAGCTTGCTTTAAATGATCTTGAAGTGATTGGAGGCTCCTTCCATCTCAGTAAACCAGTGAGGCATCCCAACAGCTGCTCTGCATGTTACGCTGAAGGTTTCGAGTTAGCTCATTACAATGATCCATTTGTTGTGATGAATTAATAATCATTTTGTTTGACTGTGTGTTCAGCTCCCAGGCTGCATCTCCACTATCAGCAAACATGGCTAATGTGATTTTAGGCCAACATATGCTACTTTTTGCGTCAATATGAAATACAAGAGTACGCGAGGAATTTGTAGTCATAAAAAAACATTTAGTTTTATTGCAACATGCATCACAGTATGGCAGCAGCCCCTGAAGTCAGTATTCCCATCATGTTGCTCGTTAATGCTCATTACTATCAGTGATGTTTACAGCATTGATTGCTGGATGGAAACAGATTTGTGAATTATGAACTTCTCAGTAAATATCAGGGGGCCAAGTTTTGCCCATTTTATTGGCTCATACTTTTTCCCTCACCTTGGGTCTGTGTTTATTATGAACACATGCCACGTTTGGGGCTGACATTTGAGCAGGCCGACTCCACATCATTGATTTCAGGTAGTCCTGCTGATATGTCAGGGCCTACAGGGGCATAGGTGGCTGGAAATGCAGCTGCGGCCCTGTAGAACAATCTTGGGCTGAAAATTTGAGCAAACATTGTTCACTTCTGATGGTGGGTGTGCTGGCAAGGAGATTTTCCTAGGAAAGGAGGTCTCCCCTGTGCACCCACTTCTCTCTACAGCTTCCACAGCCAGCATCAATAAATGTATGTATGTGTAACCATCTTATTCCATGTAAGGAGCACATCTAATGTCGTATACTGTTGAGCTTTTATATTTGTAACCCAGCTTTTGATTTATCTAATTTCTTAACGGACTGTTTGAAACCTTTAATTTATCTGGTTTCTCGGTATTTTAAGAAAATGCAAAATAACTGACTGCTTTACATGGCAACACTGTGAAATGAGACAGTTGTTTGCTTGTGCAACGCTGAAGGGAAATGCTGAATCTTCCTGTAGCAGTCTTCAACAATATGAGTTTCTGTTGACTAAAACACTGCACACATCATAAAATACACTGCATAATGCTGACTCAGGAGAACAGTAACTAATGCTCAGGTATCAAGGTTTCTTGTCACAATTTGCTTCTAAAAAATGTGCATCAACCCTCAGGCTGGCATGAGAAACCACAAATAGGGCTGGTCTTTTGCAGCTCTTACAGCAGGGTCACAAAGAGATGAATTGCCTGCATTACCTCCAATAAAGAAAAGAAAATATATTCTGTGGCTACTAAAGCTGAAGGTTTATGGAAGCTACACATTTTACTAGGCTTTAAACTGAGCATAGATTTCACTGCAGGTCCCCAACGCTCCCATGCTGCAGGAATACATCCACATCCTCCTCATTATCCCCCTCACCAAGCATAGGGCATCAATCAGGTGCATTGAGCGTGTTCTCTGGGGGAAACACTCTGCAACCATCAATACGTCAGCCTTGCATCACATGTCTTATAGATTTATCAAGTCATTTATTATTTATTGATGTGAATAAAACTCAGGGTCATCTTGTAAGAGTCTTCACCCATACTGCTTGAGAGGGTACAGCAAGGGTTTGATTTCAGTGGTCTTACTGCTCCTGTAAGGTCACAACCTCGTGAGGTCAAAGTGACCATAGCTAATCTGATGAAGAGGTTATCATGAACTACTCATCAATAACACTCTACAGCAGCTCAGCTACTGATATCATAATGAGCACATTCAAATATATATGTCAAAAGATTCAAATGAAAAAGATACATGACTCAGCTTTTCTTTCAATACAACCCGTCTTAATATTTGTTAGTGTATTGCCCTACCTCTCCACCAAATATTTATGACAGATGTTTGCTCTAATTAGTTTTTTCCTCGTATTTTTGGAAGATATGAGCTCATTATTTTTTCAGCTGCAGGCAATTCCAAGCTGCTGTATGTTGTTTCTATTTCAGCTTAATAAGTCAAAAAAGTTAAAGCACTTTGTTTAGATATAGAATCAGCTCAAAATCAATAAAATGATACAATCAATATATGAATTTACTACTACTATGATAGTAACAAATAATTAATTAACTATTAAAATGACACACTAAACCGCTGTCTGTACGTCTGTTTATTCGTAGCTGAGCAAACACACAGTTTTTCGGTCCACCGCCTGCAGCTGCATGCAGTTCTTCACTTTGAAAATTGAAATAAAAAAGGAAAGCTTTGGCATACATTATGCTTTTTTTTCTTTCACTCCCACCATTAAATTGAATATAACATATTTAATGGTGTAGCCAGATCGCATTTTGGCAGCCGCTGGTAACCATGAGCTTTGTTGCTCTCACTATGTTGTTACAGGAGCTTGTTTTTGGAGCAATAGTGTGTCCACAGTTAAAATACCTATTACTAGCTTAGTTCTAAATCATATTTTATGTAGTTTTACTATATAAAGCGTCAGATAAAATGATCTGATTTCTCTGCTATGGGTGGTTCTTTACAATATAAAAGGGAGACAGGAAAGACCCAGTAAGCTATACACTACAGTGAGCACACTAGTGTGTCCATGTGTCTTCACTCTGTTGGGTATGTGTACTTTAGCATTTCATTACTGAGGTGTAGTGTTTGCAGATTTCTCTCACAGGGGATTTCACATAAACCACTTAATGTATATGTATAACTACACTTAAATCTGCAATTCATGCTCATCAGTATATCCGCAGTAAAATAACACCCCCACCTTTTGTCATGAATGTATTATAGAGTCGTTGGGTTTAAGGTCAGAACTGGCATGCACACCATGTAGACACAGAGCTGGGGAAAATATCCTTGTAGCTGCGTGTTGTTGTGTGGGAGGCAACCACGATGAGAAGCTGATGTTAAATCGATGATGATGGATCAAAGTGCTGCATGGCTGGAGCCCTGCGGTGTTAGGGTGTGCGGAACAACAGTGACTTTTGCATCTCTTCCTTTCTACTCATTAGCCTCTTTGTCTCCCCTTTTACCCCAATTCTCTCTTCATCTTGAAACCCTCTCTGTCTCTCCCCTATATTAAGAGGAATGCAATGTGTGTCTGAATTTTGGAGTGGGGAGAGAGGTGACTTGATGCTTTGTGTCATGGTGTCAGGTAGAATCAGACACTAGCAGATGGGAAGAAAAATATTAACCTTTAATAAACAATCAGTATCGGTGCACAAAAAATGACCTCACTTTTGGTAACATTTTGCCTGTAACCACTATAAAAGACATGTTTGTCATGAGTGAAGCTACTACGCTTCAGTGAGGCTGAATTTTGGCATGTAGAATAACAGCAAAATGGTTGTTTTCACCTCTGAACAAGACTATTGTAAATTTAACCACATGCAAAAACAATAACTGCCAGTTATTCAGTGTGATCATGTTCTATAACCATCCAAGTGGCAGAATCTAATCACTTGGTTCTGTTTTCTAGGAGAAAAACATTGGCCGGTCCGCTCCCAGAGTCACCATGGTAGGGATGGCTATTCTTTGTTAAAGGTTAAAGCTGCCTCTAGCCACTTATTTTACATTTGCTTTATCGTTAGCTTCATAGCATAATTGCCTAAGTCATTTGACTAAGTCAATGACTTAGGCACTTATGCTATGAAGCTAACGTTATGAACCTGTTAAAGATTTATACAGATAATATAAGATAATATCAACTTCCTGCGTGTTTGGAGGCAGCTTATACCTGCAGTGTTAATTGTAGTGAAGTGCCTTCCCATTGATCTCTATTTGTATACTCAGTATATAACCTCCTACTTGACATTTAGCTTTTCTGTCTATGTAACAAGTGCACATGTGTAGTCTGGTTCATTTGTGTGCTATTTTTAGGGGTGAAACGGTACACAAAAATAATTAGTATGGTTAAAAGTCTATGCAATGTTAAAACAAGTTGAAGTTGTGCATAATAAAGACAAACATGCTATGTCACCCTTCTGCAAAGAATATTTTTCCAAGCCTGAAGCAGCAGAAAAAACAGATTTATGAGGAAATAGCCAACCTGGTTTTGTCCAAAGCTATAATACGAAACAACCAAATAACTGGCACTTTTGAATCAGCTGTGATCACTGGTGGTTTTTCCTTAAAGCATGCCTCCAGTCATGTCTGTAAGGTTGCCTCCAACACATTTTGGTTGTCATGCAGCCGCTAACTGGACTCTAAAATCCTAAAATAGTTAATTGCACATTAGAATTGTCAAGTCATGGTTAAAAGAAAAATATACCTCTTTTTTTCAATTCCAAGGTTTTACATATCAGGACATCACAAAAAATGAGAGATGAACAAAAAAATATATCAAGTCATTATTTAAGAAATATAAAAGCAAAATGTAGAAGCACTGAGGGAAAAACTAAGTGCGCCCAATGATTCAGTAGCTTGTAGAATCATTTTTATTAGGAATAACTTAAATTAATCATTTCCTTTAAGGCTTTGTCAGTCTCTTCATTGAGGTTTGCAGAGATTTGTTTATACACAGCTCTCATGTCAAGGTCATGCCACAGCATTTCAAATAAGCTGAGATCTGGACTGACTGGGCCATTGCAGTGCCTTGATTATTTTTTTTTCCCATTTTTTAAATAGATTTGCCAGTATGCTTGGGATCATTGTCCTGTTTCATTACCTTATGTTACCTGTGAGACATTTAACTCCAGAATAAGTTGGTACACAGTACTGAGTCTGTATCCCAAGATCCGCCACCGTGTTAGATAGTTGGTATGTCATGCAATGATGTTTCTTTTAAAGAGAAGTGGCTAATTACTGGCAACCTTTCCAAAACATGTCATACTTGTTCAGTTTTTTTCTAATTGTATTGTCCTGAACTTTAACGTGCTTACTGAAGTTTATAGATCCAGGATGTAAGTTTTTGTAATTCCTCTGCAAACTGGTCAATTTTATTTTGGGATGCATTTTCCCTGGATGTCCATTTCATCATCACTCCATTACAGAACTTTGGATTCGTGGACAGATTGTTTGGAAACAAGCTAATAAACCTAATCAGATTAATGAGTAGGACCAGATAATGTTTTAGGTTGTCCTGATATGTAAAACCTGAGAACTGAAAAGGGGCGGTGTGTTTTTTTTTTTACCCTAGCTCTACCTTTCTTCATCCAAGCTTTAGTTCCACGTATTTGGTAGACTCAGTGAATGTGGTGCACTAGTCTGTGTCCAGTTTTTGTCATTTTGAATGATAGCCGGGTGGTGCCTCTTATACATCCAGGGGCTAATACATACATTAGTATGTTGTTGGACAAAAGTGGCGATCTGTTAAAGCTCTGCAGATGGGACCATCTAACTTGAGATAACAAGTTTCCTTTGCATTAAAATATAGACTTAATTAGTCTTACGCTAATTTAAAGGCAAACTGAACCCAATGCCCTGTAACAGGCTATATGTATGTACCGTAACACCCCTATCTAGTTCTGTTTAGGTCACTGGTGTGGTAATGTGGGCTTGCCTATAAGAAAACACTGTTAAGAGGAGATTTGCACTAAAAAAGTTTCAGCCTACTTATTTAAAAATATATATTTTTAAAAGCTAACCAAACTAGGACAGACTTTTTGTAAACAAGAATATTCTGTACCTCCTGATGTTTGTTGAAGCTGGCCCACATTATATGACTTTTGTTTTTTTAAATTGTGCTGTGCATTAAAACCCAACTGGTCTTGTTTCACGCTTGTGTTCTAATTCCTGCCCTTTGGACTGTATGTTTTGAAATGTTTCACTTTCTATGTGTTGTCCTCTTTACTGAATTGAATGTCCTAACCTCTATGGTGTACGTGCTCTTCGATTCTGTCCGTCTCAGTGGAGAGGAGGGCTGGTCTATGAAGGCATGGATAAAGGCAGTTTTGATGATGTTACTTTTTTAATTTTAAGAAGACATCAGATAAATCTGTCCTTATTCTTGCTTACGATATACGGACCCTCCTCTTCCTCCTCTACCTCTTCTTCGCCCTCCGCCTCCTCCCAAAGGAAGTCTGCTTTTCAACAGCCTGCAAAAGGAGTCGGTTGGTATGTCGATCAACTGTGAAGCAGAAGAAACTGATTCTTTTCTGCTGAGGTATTATTCCTACAGTGCGCCAAGCGATGAAAACGGCATATTGTTACACTGTTTGATTTTCAAGAAAGATTATCTTTAAACCCAGGGAGCCACTGTGGCTTTGTGGCGAGAGAACCGAGTGTAACCACGCAAGCTTTGTAGGAACATCATGACACACCACTTCAATAAAACGGATGCCTTATTGCCTTTTAACACTTGGGGTCACAGTCCACAGTGGGTTCAGTGTCTATCACATTTCAAAATGAACTGGGTATGAAGTCCATCTCAACCTCTTGCCCTTCCCCTTCCCTGCTGAGACTATCATGGCACATTTGTCAAGCAGCAGAGGCAGTGAATTGTCAAGTAACTGCTTGGCCTTTGGTGTCTTGGGGGTGATTGTGAGCTTTGAGATAAAGAGCGATATTTACTGGCGCTGTGGATAGACACAGTCTGTGTTGTATTTGGATTTTACTGCACTTGGAAGAACATAGTAGCAACCCTCTTTGTTAATGTATTTATCTATGAATGCATAATAAAATCTGAGTATTTCTGTGCAGCTATTAGCTTCCAACAATTCAAAACACTCATTAACAGACATGAGGTAGAGATCAGTCCGCAACCTTGGCCATGTAGCAATACACTGTGTCTGTAATACTAAAAGTATACAGACAGGAAACCGCTCCAGTTACTGTAATTTTTAAAAATTTCATTAATGTATGTAATCGAACTCGCTGCTGTGAAAAATCAATAAAATAATTTAAAATACGATCCAAACCTTTCATCTGATTTTTAAAGCCAGTGACAAGTACAGCATACGGATGAGAAAAAGATAGTGTGTTACTACATGGTTTTGTTTAGAACTTGTTTTGTGAAACTGACCTGTAATTCAATCGTTTTTACTAGCTGTGTAGAGCTGCACTTTATTTTAGTCATTACCTGCTTCTCCCTCTGTTCTCCTTTCACTAATGTGTGGCAAATCCTTTCTTTGGTATTTCAGGCCATTGAAAAAAAACAAAACAGATTTTAGAGATTCCGGGAATCCAGTTTCCCACTTAAATGTAAAAATCATTTGTCTCACACCCTAAGAAGGATATATAATTGGTGTCCTGTGTTGTTTATGACTGACTAATATAGGCTGTATGGCTACTGCTTTCCTACTTGTGGAATAAGATTCTTTCATAGTCTAAAGTCATCAGAAAGTAGCTATATGTACAAAGTAAAGTTAACAATATATTCCACACCTGCTAGCTGGTGAACACAGTGGCATAGTGAACAGTCAAATAAAGAGTGAGCCATTCAGAGGTGGATTTACTGGTGTTTGTCAAATCATTGTTCTGCTGCATAACCCAAGTGCGCTCAGCCGACTTTCTCCTTCAGAATTTTCCGGTAGAAAGCAGAATTCATGGTTCCCTAAATTACAGCAAGTTGTCGAGGTCCTGAAGCAATGAAGCACCAACAGACCCTCACAATACCACCACAATGTTTGACTATTGGCATGATGTTCTTCTTATGAAATGCTGTTGAATTACATGATGGTACAATTAGAAAATACTTATCCACACAGGGCCGGGTGGGTCTGGATGGTTGTTTCCTTTGATAAATGAAATCATCATTTAAAAACTGTATTTTGTATTAACTCAGGTTTTCATAGTCTAAGATTAAAATTCATATAAAGATCTAACATAATGAAGTTTGACTGAGAAATTACAGAACTGTGTGTGAATATGTTTGTCATATCTTTGCAAGGCCATAGCATATCAAATATATCTATGATATGAATTCTAGAGTTTAGTCTCAAGTGGCTGAAAAAGACAGCAACAAGGTTTCAGAAAACCTTGGTTGTGTGAGAGCTGTTGGATTTGTTAATGGCAAACTTCGGTGCTGAATTATCAACCCGTATGCCGTTAGCTCATTATTTTCAGTCTTGTTTCCATTGCCTTTGCATATACTGTTCATCATCGCCGCTCTTTCTGCCAGTACATAACACCACGCTGTTGTCAGGCACGAGAATTAAAACAGCTACATTTAGGATGGTCATAATTTTCTCCAAAGGAAATCCCGTCATATTAATTAACATGATGTCAATGTGATGTTATAGTTGAGTATTTATTACAGAGTTTTATTTGCAAACAAGTTCCCTGCGCTTTCTTTAATTTGAAATGTGTTTTGCTGATACTGCAAAGTAATGCTGTACAAAGTCTTTTTCCTATCTGCTGAAATTTCTGTTCTCATTGTTTTTGTTATGGCCTTAAAGTCAAATATTTAGTCTACGCCTTTTGTCGCTTAAAATTGTGTTTGACAGATAAGAGCCACTCAGTTAAGAATGAGCACTGAGGGCTAAAATTAGATGGGGTAAAAGTGCTATAAATATAACTTATAAGCATTATCACTAGGATTGCAATTGGGTCAGAGTTAAGCCTCCT
Source organism: Aulonocara sp. 'chitande type north' Nkhata Bay (assembly GCF_057382095.1). Lineage (NCBI taxonomy): Eukaryota > Metazoa > Chordata > Actinopteri > Cichliformes > Cichlidae > Aulonocara > Aulonocara sp. 'chitande type north' Nkhata Bay. Next base: position 1,054,158 of record NC_141351.1, read on the forward strand.
GCTCTTCCAGTGAAATCAGAGAGGAGGTGGAGCCTGAAGCTTTGTCCCTTACTTACTGAGTGAAAGTAGGGCTATTATGGCAGTTAACATTTAGCGATTAAATGTGAACAGTCTTTGTCAGTTGGTAAATGTCAAGCCCATGGCGGCTTTCCTTTTGTCTACCTTTGCTGCGAGAGGAAGGGAAGGGACATGTTGGTGCCACTGGGCTGTCAGCTGAGCCAATGGGACATATACTGCATATCTGTCACACTCATTCTGCACAGATTCTGGTGCATAGATACACGCATGCACAGTGTAACCCCACTGTCACCACCTCCATCTCCTCTGGGCCTTTTATAATGCTGGTAGCTGCTCTAGCTAAGGCTAATGGGATGGCAGGGCTGCTGGTTTTAAAGAGGGGTGTCGTGAGGAGAGTGGAGCAGAAAGCTGAAGATGGCTTTCTAATAGAACTAGGGTGGGTGCTTTGGAGTCAGAGGGAAGAGGTGGAGGGATGCCTTGTGGTCACTGGGCCATTTACTTTTCATCCCAGCACCCCAGCACGTCCTCCTTTTTCATACTTTCTCCTTCTCTTATCTACTTTGTGTCTCACTTTATCCTTTGCTCACTGTATTTCTGTCTCACTGTGCTTGCTTTCCTCCCTCCTCCTCCTTGTTGTTCAGAAATACTAGGCCTTTGGGGTTCCATTAAGTTGTGCATGAGCAGCTTTAACACCAGTGTCTTGAAGTCTGTCTTTGACCACCAGGATTTCTATGATAATCAGCTCATGCTTTGTTTTTTCCAAAGACACCAAACTAGCAAATACACTTAAAAATCATACAAACAATCTAAAGGGATATGTTTTGTTTTGTAAGAAGAACACAACAAAAAAAGTAAATATCTTCTCTGTGTTATACAAGCTAAAGTTGTCTTTTGATGGTACACGTTTGTATAAGCCAGCTTTCTGTAAGGTATTGCACCACCAAAAAGCTGCAGATGAGTTCTCAGTTTCTCAAACCTGCAGCATTAAAACTACGAACAGGTGAATTAAACAGCAGTGATTATCTCATTCAGTGTTGGAAAGGTTACTTTTAAAATGTATTCCACTACAGATTACAGAATACATGCCCCAAAATGTCGTTTGTAATGTATTCTGTTAATTTACTTAATGTGAGTAACATATTCTGAATACTTTGGATTACCTAATATATTGTCATGCTTATTATGTTACTCCCCAACACTGATCTTATTACAATTCAACATTCTGCTAGGATCAAAGTATTTTTGTACATTGTGTACTACTTTCCCAAGGACTACACATCTAAACATTACTGCCAACCAACCACAAAGCAAAATTACTTTAGAAATTACCTGAAAAAAGTTCACCATGCCTTAAAAGTTCCAGCGCTACATTCCATCTAAGGATTTGCTGTTTGCCCCAGAACAAACCTATTCCACTGAGTCCCCACCCTAACTAAGAGGACCGAAGAGTCCCACCTGTCCAGGACTTGGTGGATAGGAGATGTTTTGATGCAGTGAGGGGAACCTGTGCAATCTTAGACAGGTGTTAATGTTGTGGCTGATTGATGCACGTTCACCAGTGGAGTGATAGCAAGCATTTTTTTTTTTTTTTGAAAATACAGTCTCTTCCCTCATTTGGTTAATGGTAGTGAAGAGCATCTGATGTGTTACTATGAAATCTCCCATTCCTCAGCAGATTTTAAATAATGCATTCTTGTAAGGGCAACAGCTCAAGTTTCATGCTAATGAGACAGGCAGTATGCACAGCCCTTACTGGCAGGCTAGAATACTGGATGAGCAAAATGATTCCTCAATTCAGAACTCCATTAGAGTTAAGGTTTGGAAAACTTTGGAATCGTGGCATCATAAGCTATGGTTAAAGTCTTGTAGGATTAATGAATATTTCACTGGGTATTAACTGTAATTTATCTGGATTTGATTTCTGAACATACATATGGTGAGAAATGGATCCAAATGTTGGACAAAATCTCAGGATGACAAAAAAATCTATTTGCCAAACTAAAAAAAAAGAGGATAAATCAAAACATGCTGTACAAATCTAGCTGAAGAGAAAACTAATCCAACAGAGATGCGAGGAAATCGAAAAAATGATGTAAGATAGGAAAACTGGTAGACACATGAGGGTGAACGGATAATGTGAAAAATAGGAAGAGAGGGTTAGAAATACACAGGGACACAGCTGGAGCAGAGGGTGGGTGAGAATCTTCAAAAACAGGCTAAATGGGTATGTTTGGGTATGTTCGTCATAGCAAATTACATGGCAAGCTAACACAACTTTTGATTAGCTGTTAGCATAGCATAGCATCTATGTTAGCATAGAAAAAAAATCACCTTGAACAGTAAGCTACTCAAGCATTATTTGATTTCATTAGCCTGCAGCAGCGCTCAACCATTTCAATAAACACAGTGTGATTATATGAGAACTGTAAGCGACTTGAAAAGCTTAGCGTTTCTCAACTCTTGAGCACAAACAATGCGACATCTCATTTAAACTGGACGCGGGGCATGCCTGAAGCATCAAATATGTTTGTGTTCACACCATTTATTAACATTTGTTTTTCCTTACCCAGATATGGGGTTGGGGTTAACTACAGCTTTGACTGGAAATGAAATCCAGCCTCTTTCATGAAATTTGGAGCTTCCGCTATTCAGCTACTGTACGTCTTCAGCCTCACTTTCACCCTAGCTACACGAAGGGCACACTGTATTTGTGCTGAACGTATTTTATTAATTATTAAATGTGAAACTGTCCTTTCTAAAGTGAATCCCCAGGGAATACTGATCTGGAATAGAAAAGTCAACCTTTGCTAATTTATTCATATATCACTGTCACTCTGTTATGTTTGTGTACAGTACATGATGCTTGTATGTGGCTCAAAATGATTTTGTATGTGCATGGTGCTAACATTAGGCAGCTGGTGTCTAGAGCTTGGTGACCTTGGTCATATGTTTGTTATTTTTCTCCCCTTTCAGTCTCTCATCACTCACCACTCTCTTCTCTGTCATTTGCTTCACTAGAGATTGTGGCCAAATACACATATCCCTATTCACTGGATATTCAGTGGCTGGCTTTTCAGTAGTTGGACAGAACGCAAATCCTTAGAAATGAATGTTCTGATAGTTTCTATGATACCTCAGAGAATGTGACTACAAATGCTTATTTAACCTTGCCAAGGGGTTCAAGGTATTTTCTGAGTTTCTCAGCATGCCTTCTCTTACCTCCCTTATGTGTTGTATGTGGATGCAATGCTTGGAAGTGTGATGTGAAACAAAATGCCACGCCAAATGTCAGAATACTGAGTCACTTGCACGCCATCTGGATGCTATTATGCAAACTTGCCAAGGAGGTATTCTCCAGAGATCACTTACCGTGTCAGTAAAGGGAAATTTAATGTGAGTAATGTTCTTGCGGACTTGAGGGTGACTGTATCCAAAAAAGGTGTTTAAGATTAGTCTCTGCAGCCCATTGATCACAGCTATGGGTGTATATGCTTGATTTAACCATTAAATCTGACTGACACCATCTGACAAACACACAGCTCCGTCATCAACATACTGACAGCAAATCGGCCATTTAGCAATTTAGATAGGGATCCTGTTTAACCTAACAATCTGGAGAGTACGTCAATCACAGATAATCAACCCACTGTATGATTAGACAGCAGCACTGGCTTTGAATCTATTTTAATATGCCAATTAAAGCAGATGAAGGCAATAAGTAAAGGATGGCGGAACATTCAGGAGATCTCACCCTCCACACTAAGCTTACTTAACCACTGAAAAATAGGTTTCCTGGGGTGCTTTAAAGTAGTACCAAGAGAGTTTTTTTCTTTTTCTTTTTTTGCCATGTCAGCTCCAGGAGCCCAGGAGGATGATGGTGCATTTGGGTGTTCCGAGCTGATAAGCAGACTCATGGCCCTGAGAGTTTGGGGGTGCTAACTGTGCTGGGACTCTGTCTTCAATGTGGTTAATTGGTCCCCTGATTACTTTGGGATCAGTGAACGTTGCTCTCCAGGCTCTTAATGAGCTAGTCTTCTCCTGCTTCTCAGCCCGTCATTCAGCTTTGGCTCTCTCTGTGGACCCCTCAGACCAGACTTTGAATGGAAATCACCAGATTGAGACAAAACTTCACAAAGTTATGCTCTGTTTCTGGGTTCTGTTGCTTTCAAATTTTTACAGTAGAGACACATAATATCCTTCAATGATGAGTTCCCCTATCAGCACGGTCCATTTTTCTTGAAGTTTGTCACTTTTTAAAAACTTGCTGGGTAGCGTGTACTGAAACTACACATTTCATGCGCAACAACACGTGAACTGCATGCAGTTTACATGGTTGGTGATGACCTCTCCACAATTATCCTCAATTAACTACTTTTCAACTGAAAACATGTTTCTTATCTTCAAATCAGATGTTTTTTAATCTTCTAGGATTTTGTGGAAATGGCAGCCTTATTCTGAAAACATGTTGAACTGCAACATATCTTTTACCAGGCTTGGTAAAAGATATCATACTGTCCAAAATAATGACTTAAAAAAGTCTAATCTATGTTGTGGAATTGGCTTAAATACCATTTGGATTTTTAAATATACAATAAATACTTACTGTTAGTGTTGTGTTTATCAGTAAAGAATGAAAATATTATTTCAGTTCTAAAAGTAAAAACATTCAATTTAATTGAATTCAGTTTCATTTTATACAGCATCAAATCACAACAAATGCCTTAAGGTGCTTTATATTGTAAGGTAAAGACCCTACACTAATATAGAGAAAACCCCAACAATCACACAACCCCCTTTTAGCATTTGATGACAGTGGGAAGGAAGAACTCCCTTTTAACAGGAAGAAACCTCCGGCAGAACCAGGTTCATGGGGAGCAGCCATCTGCCGCGACCAGTTGGGGCTGAGGGGGGGGAGACAGGACAAAAGACACAGGGTGGAAGACAAGCCAGAACATATAAATCAGTCATGAATATGAATTAACTGAAACTATATGATGTTCATGTGTTACTGGAGTAACTAATATTAGAGTGTGTATTCTACACTCTAATTAATTTTTCTCTACTTCCCTTCATACATACTGCAAGAGTTCACCTTACAATATAAAGCGCCTTGAGGTAACTATTGTTGTGATTTGGCGCTATATAAATACATTATAAATAAAATAGAACTGAGCTGAATTGAATTGAATGAAGAAAATAAATTATTGTATGTTCTGCACAGAGGACAGATGTTTACTTGTCACCTGCTGTAGCTCATTACAGAAAAAGTTTGTTTGCAGAGATGAGTCATTCACTTTGTGACTCATTAACATAATACTGCACGTTGGTTTTTGTTTTTTTTCCTGGGGGTGGGGATAGGGCGGGGTTGTTGCTTTCTTTGTTAGATTGAAATGGACCAGTTTTAACCATGTTTGATTTAAATGCATGCACTCTGTGCACGCTATGATAAGGCATCCTGTGTCTACTCTGCAGTATAGGAATTAAGATCAAGTGAAATCATAGCAGTTTTTTCCACGCCAGCACCAACTGATACCTGGGCCATAGTCATTAGCAGTTTTTAATAATTAAAAGAAGTTAATCTGCTATTATATACCCTGTATGTGTCATTAAAAGGCTGTTTCTCTTAAATTATCACCATTACTGAGGGTTTTCCCAGACACAGGATGTCTTGGCTAGAAGTAGAGCAGGTCGCCTGCTAATCAGAATCCCTGCCTCCCCCCAGTCTGCATGCTAAAGTGTCTAACCCTCAATGTGTCCATGTGTGATTTTGAGGAAGTGCTTGAGGCATAGAATAAAGTGTGTGAATGTGGCTTGCACGCTACTTTGAATGCTCAGGTAGAGTAGTGAAAGGGCTATGTAATTACCAGTTTGTCAACCACATTTTGTTTTACTAGTCACCTTTAATAAGATTAGCATAATCACATGCACATTCATTCATAAGTCGCTCTACTATTCAGTGACATACCAAAAATGTTTATTTCATGAATTGTTTATACTAATAAGCTAAAGTAGATGCAGTGAGCTTTAGCAGAGACAGAAAGTCTTGGTTGTAGTGATCCAGTCATTCCTGGCATCACTACTCAAAACAAGCCTTTGTATCAGTAGTATTGATACTTTATTTTCTCTAGGTATTCATCCAGACACCATAATAGAAGCGTCTCACTGCCTAATTGGCAAATACAATACATCAATTGCATCAATCAACAATAAATCTGATGCAAGTTTCTCAAACACTGATTTTAGGTGAAATAATTCAGTAGTATACTTCATAATAATAATTATTTTGTAAGCTAAACTAGTTCAAGCTCTCTTGGTGTGCCACCTGCAGCGCACAAAATAGTTGCCTTGTTGTTGTCATTTAATGACCTGAACGCACTTCAGTTTGTCTCAGCAAGTCATATCCTCTCACTCTCTTTCACTTTCATGCACAGAGAAGCTTTTGATAAGTGCTTTTTCACAGTAAAATTAGCTTCCCTAGTTTATGTGTTTTGTGGTTTCATTTGTAAGTGGTGACACAGTCACACTACACTTAAGCATGCCCGGACACAGTGCTCAGCAATTAGTCAAAGTAACACACTAGTCAAAGGAATTGGACTTTGGGATTCAAATGAGCCTAGTGTGAGTACACCTGTTTAATCACACCAACAAATGAAGAAATCTCTCTTTTTGGCAGGCGTATTCCTGATCAGGAGGGGTTTCATTTTAGGGGTCTTCTCCTGAATTCTAACATAGATAGGAGAAGACTTTAGAAATGAGGATGACAGTAATCTGAACATCTTCTTTGGTCCACCAGCAATACACCCCATCGCATGGTCATAGACCATAGATAAAAGTGAAGAACACATTGATTTGATGCATTAGTAAAATAAGCAGCATTATTGTGATATAATAGATCATTAATAATGAACGATAGTGCTACCAGGGACAAGTAAAAACAAAAGATCTGTTGTGACAGATACAGATAATATAGTAACTAAAAAGACATAGCTTTTTATACATGGCTTTATATTACTAAGCTGTTCATTTAATATGTTCCAAAGAAGCAGTTTCTGAAGTCTGTGAATTTATCCCCTTGAATAATCTTTTCTGTGAGTCACTGTTAAGCACTGATAAGAAAAAAGAAAAAGCCAGTGGAGGAACACACAGAAGACACATCTCATCTATCTCTATAGCTCGAGCAAATATTGAAACCCATGATGTGAGAGCGTCGGGCCTCACTCTCCTTCTTCACTTCTTTGACAGATGTAAATGGATGTTTCAGCAGTTGGCTCTAATGCATTTTTAAACAGGCACAGCAGCAGACAGCAAATGAACGTGTTGCAATGGCAACACTCTACACTGGGGTCTCCATCTATTGCTGCCTTCCCCTCTCATACAAACACACAAACCCACGCTGCTGAGAATAGCTGTCATTCATCAACTTTCTCAGTACAATGGGCTCAGTAAAGGTCCCATCTTTCAACTAAAGCACTTCCACGGTGCGGTGCCAAGGCGAGCACCATACCACTGCATCACATTCCCTGTCATCCCACAAACACTCCAGCACAGCAGGATGGATAGGTGATTGGGGCCAACTGTTGTTTATCCTCTGAGATGAAATTTAAAAAGGCTCTGCTTACTCAAATGATAACACGTTTGACTGTTACTACTGATTAGAGCTTCCTTGCAGAGACAGAAAAAAAAGGGATAATGGCCAGAGATGAGGACCAGTGCATGTTAAGTTTGCAGAGTCCATTCCAAAGACTACAAGTTCAAAAACACATCCCAAATATATTGTACAAACATTATCCATAAGAAACGTATTAATCACTCTGATGCATACTCATCCTGAAAAATTACTGCCTTTCCATGCACATATGTGGAAAGCCAGAGATAGAGATGGCAGCAGTAAGACCTACAGCACAGAACATCAGTGAAAAAAACGGACTGGAGCCATAAGCTAGTCTGCTGGGATTCTGGCTGAGCTTGAAGTCATGACCTGTCTGGACAAACACTGGGCTTGATTTTTGACCGTGTCAGATAACACACAACTGTATAATATGCATGCTAAAAAATTCAGATTAACAAGAACACGATTTGGGAAGCAACCAGGGCAAAGCTTATGCTAGCCTAATTAGCTAAATTAGCTAAGCAAACAACATGAAACATATTTGTCACCTTGTGTAATTGTGTGCTCTGGTAATGTTTTGCTGACAGTACAGTTCAGAACGCTACTGATGTGGTATCTCTGAAGGTCACTGCACTTCACAGCTCCCATCACCGAGGAATCTAAATCCTTCACTATTTGTTCATAACAGTGTCGCTAGCCGACCTGTAAGCTGATACCATTCAATGTTAGCAAGTTAGCTGGTGGCACAAAAATATACAATAACTTCACCGTCTTAGATTTAAATATGAAAAACTATGTACCAAAGCAGGGGAACACTATCAGCTCCTTCTTTGTATGAGTCATAACATTTTTTGTGTTTCTTCCATAGTTTTTCTTTCTGAGTTTGGATTTTCTTTTCTTTTCCACAACTGTTTTTTGTTGTTGTTGTTTTATTTTTTGTAAATAAAAGTATGACAATGGTTTCAAGTCAGCTGACAAACACTGCCCCTAAGTTTCTGGGATTTCTTGGTTGGCTTCAGTGTAAAACAAATTGTTTTGGTAAGTGATGACCAATGACCGATTTCACTTAATTTCTCTCATGATAGTCAGACTTCATCACGAACAGGTAAAAATTGCTCAGTGTAAACAGGCTGCAGACCTTGAAATTTGCTCTGAAGGTTTGGCTTTGTTTTGGTTTTTTTGCTAACTACTTTTGTCTGAGGTTAAAAGAAATCTGTTTTAAAAAATATGTTTTATGTGAGTTCAATATAACTTTCATTTCTAATGAGTTGCTTGGTCATTGCTTATGTAAAAATGTTGGTGCAAAACCTCTCTTGGTAGGTTCACTGTGTATTTTTGTGTACTGGTCATATAATTTTAAACCAGAATGTCTTTCTCTGTTCATTTGTAGTTGTACTGGTGGTTTCCTGTGTTCAAATGCACCTGCAGCACTGCAGTTCATGGATCTTTTGTAATGATGAATGCATAAATGCGCGTCTTTATTCTTAAATAATACACTTTACAAAAAATACAGTAATTGCTCTTGACTTTTCCAGGACAGGATGTTGTATGCCATATTTCTGTTTTTTTCCTTTCGTCTGTTTTAGCCTACTTTCCAAAATATGTCTGGTGTAAACATATTTTGCAGGCTAATGTCAAGCTTACAGGGGACTCCATTTAGATTTACTCATCACACAGTCTCTCATGTCTTTTCTTAATTTGAGGAAATTAAAGGGATATTTCACTCAGTGAATAGGTTTACACGCAAGTGTGGAAAGTAACTGCGGCATCGTGTCTTATTTAAACTATAAAAGTCCATTAAAAATGCACAATGTTTTCTACATAGATCTATATTTTGTGAATTATATAAAAAGCATATCTCCAAGTGCCACTAGAAGACAACATTTCCAGCTTCTTCAGTGAATTATCTCTTTAATTATCACCCTCACACTGCTTGAAGTCTGTGTTTTAGAACATACAGAGCATTCCTCGTGAACATTGAACAGATCTTTCATTGCTTTTGTCATTGCAGGTACCCATCAGCCCAACTATAACCATGTGGCTCTAGGTAGCCCCACACGCACACCTAAGAATGGTAAGGAAAACTAGAGGGAAAGGGTCTTATGCAAGTAAATTCCCTGGTCAGTTCAATGTTTCAAATGTTTGGAAGTCTAGAATGCAGCTCTTAACATGTTTAATGGGGTAAATTCATTGAACTGATCTAATTTTCAATTTCTTCATTTTTAATTTTTGAAATGGGGGCACTTTTTTTCTTTGAGAGACAAGAGACAGTAGTTGTCGGCCATCTGTCTCTCTTTCTTTAAAGTGAAAACAACGTAATGCTCTGTCAAGGTCATCCCATCCCACGACAATGTTCTCCACTGTTGTCCTAAAAAACCATAACTTCACGGTGCCTGAGAGGAGCAGTACCGTGAATCAGCTTTTATTACTCAAGTTAATCAGCTGTTCCTTTGAGGGAGCTGAGGCGGCCCGTGGTCACAGTCTGCCAGTTGAGCAGTCGTGTAAGAGAGGAAAGAGGAAAGATAGCAAAGATAAAAGAAAAAGCGGCATTGAGCTGAATATTCCCTGCCTTGTGCATTTATTACATTGCCCTGATCTCACCGTGTGATTTTTATACTGTTTGTTTCAACCACAAACATTAAAAACCTGCTATCGTTGAGGCACTTTGGAGCCATAGCTAAATTCTGCAGACAGACTCATTCCTTCTTTATGGACACAACTGACCGTGTAGTCCACACACATACATCCACAGACTCACACAGAATCACACGCATAGATAAGAAAACTGCATACTGGGAACAAATGCCTTGGAGATCTATGGAAAACATGAAAAATCCATTTCAACACATCTAACACAGACACTTTGATCACAAGCTGCCAGAAATCCTTCAAGTTTTGGCACACAGTGTATTTTCCAGATAAAAACCCACAGCCACAACCCCCCCAGCGGCCCTTGACTGAAACAACCAGGAGATACTGCTCCATATCAGAGCAGAAAATGCACAATCATACACACAAGTGTACATAGCATGCCTCTGGACTTAAAAGCTGTTTTCATTAGAATAATTTTGAGGGGAGATTTTCTGTACTGGCTGTGCTGAATATGCAGAAGGTCTTTCAGGAATAGGTTCTGTTTCTCTTACCATCAACATGTTTCTGAAATATTTGTTTTTCATTTGGGTTTCGGTAGCTCACCGATCATTGAGACGTGGTAAGTCATGCATACATATGTTTAATTTAGTGTGAATATTCATTCACTGCATTCCAGCACACATTTGTGTACATACCACGACTCTTACCTTTGTTTCCTCCTTTCTCTAACTTAAACCAGTGTATTTTCAGACCTGATTCAAGCAAGAGTTTCTGTTTGATCTTTGCTTTGACAGCACAGTTTGTTGTTGGTCATGTGGGCCAACAGGAATCAGGGACACAAGCTGATGAGTTACAGTAGAAAATTATTTATGTTATATTTATGCAGTATTTTTCGTACTGTCAAAAAAATCCATCAGAAAGACCAAAACCAAATCAACAATTTTGAATGCTGGTTTTTATAAGAATGGCTTTTACTGACAAGCAGCCAGTTTACTGAGAGCCCAGCTTCACTGGGACACTCACATATGTGTGTTACACGTAAGAGGACTGGTACTTTGTGTGTAATTCTGTTCGAAATTATGTAAATGCTTTGTGTGACAGGCTCTTATATCAGTTGTTATCTTCTTCCATTTCATTGATGTATCCAATTAAGCTTATTTTATGTTGCAAAATTATGTTCTGTCTTCCATGAGACGAGTTTCTCGTGGTCACCCGTGGTTCTCATCAATGATGAGCATTTGTCGTTGTGACTCAGGGTATCCTTTAAGTTTAGGGTTCAGAATGTTCTACTTGGACATTTGCATCCCCTGAGTTGATTTTCAGAGCAGTATTAGTGCCACTGTCAGTAAACGTACTGATACCTACTAATTCTGCATCTAAAATTCTGCATCTGTGTGAACATAACACCATACTGTTATTTAATTCTGAAAGACTGCTGCTCTTATCAACTGTCATGTCATTCATGTCATTACTATGACCAAAGGTTATGTTACATAGTCAGCGCCTTTGGGTTTAGGTTTAATTTGCCAGAAAAAAACAACACAACAATCAAAGTTACAGATAGTTATAGCTATAGATTTGACCGATACAACTCATAATTATTGTTTTTCAAAACTATATCACAATAGTTATGAAGTTATGAAGTAAAATCTTCTGCTGATTTTTTTTTAACTATTTAAGTCTTGGAGCCACATCTGTGTGGCTTTACTGTGTTTAAACATAAAGTATGTCTGCTAATGAGATAGCTAACAGCATGCCACAGTCTGAGTTGATTCCCCACTTAGTAATGCAGCTGTGGAAGACAACCCACTCACAAATTTTTCACTTCGATCTCCCCCCCTGCAGCTCCCAGGACCCCCTGCAGTCACTCAGCCATGCTGCCGTCCCTGCTACTTTACTCTCGTTCCTTCTTACAGTCGTGGTCATGAGTTTACATACGCTCATCATAGGCATTAATGTCATGAGCTTTTATTTCTTTAATCAATTTTTTCCCCGGGTGGAACGATTGTGTAGATCAGGTAGTAGAGCAGGTCACCTACTAATTGGAAGGTTGGTGGTTCAGTCCCCATCTGCCCAGTCTGCATGCCAGATAACCCGAAGTTGGTCTCTGATGCGTCCATCAGAGTGTGAATGTTGGATAGAATGGGTGAATGTAGTTGTGTGCAGTGCTATATAAGAACCAGGCCATTTACCATCTACATCTTTAGTGACGTTAGTGTCAATTTAAATGAGCTGTATGTACACTTTTGGGCCTGTATGGATAACTTTGACTCTGTGTGCTTTAGAGACAATCCAAAATAAGTCATTATGGATGTACAGTCATGCACAATCATTTCACCCCTAAAAGGAACAGTTCAAAGAATTTATTTTAAAAAAAACCCAAATTATTGCCGTTCATGTCCATAATGAATGCACGTAAGCTTGTGACCACAACTGAGCATTTCAGTCTCTTGTTTCTTTTTGATTCTCTTATCCCCATCTCTTGTTCTCTTTCTCTTCCATCTCTCCATCCTGCAGCAGTTACTAAAAACACTATTCTTATCTGTCGTTTGGAGGCTAGTGTGGAGTCACACCCATGCCCGCTGCTCTGCACTGCGTGACAGACTCGGAGCTTGCAGGGGAAAGCTAGATAGAGCAGGAGTGGGAAAGAAAATGAGAGAGAAGGGAATACTGAATGGACAAGAAAGAATTAAGGAGCAAAGGAAAGTGGGTGGCAGCATGGTAAGACAGATAAGATTGACAGAGTGAGGGAAGTGGAATGGGACAGACTGCGGATGTTTGTGTGTGTACATGTGTGAAAAAGAGAGATAAAGAGAAGGAGTAGAGTGAGAAGAAAAGAAGGCTTGGGTCCAGTCCCCCACCCCCACCTTCCTCGTCTTCCTGGCATCATCTCACATCACACCAACAACAGGCAGCCAGGCATTGCTCCCGTCCCTGTCCCAGTTCACATCACAGCACTGTCACAAGCAGGGTCACTCTCCAGCACACATCTGTTGTTTGGTGTGTTGTCTATTTTTTCCTTGCCTTTCCTTGTTTGGACCACTGTTTCCTCCCGTCAAACCACCGCATCGCCTGTCAAGTCAGTCCCACACCAAACACTCACTGAGTGGCTGATGTGTCCGCCTATACTCCCCCATCACTGGCACCAACAAGTTGGAGTTTTAAAATATGCAACAGTTTCTTAAAGGCAGATATTCAACTTTTTTCCTCAGCAAACTATTGCTGAACTTTAAAGGACAGAGGGATGATTAAAACAATAAGACTTAGAACTTTAGAGCTATGGTACAAACCATAGAAAGCCTACAACCAAAGTGATAGAAGTATTTCAACTAAGTTACAACATTAAAATCAGGTCAGTTCAGTTCCATCATTTGTAATAACAGCACCTGTCAAAAGGTAGTAGGCTTTATTAGGCAGAAAGTATCTTCTAGCAGGATAATATGTGGTTCCAGAATACAACAATTTTGGAGTGATAGTTTAAGGAATGTAACAAAGAGATCAAGGTGTCCTTCAGCCTCCAGATTCCCATCTGATTTAACTGAGCATGTGTGGGATGTGCTGGAAAAACAAGTCTAATTGATTTGACGCTCCACCTTGCAACTTGTATGACTAAAAGAATCTGGTCCTAATATCTTGGTGCTTAATACCAAAGGACCTAGGGTGTCGTGTCTAGAAGGGTTAGAGTAGCTTTGGCATAGGGGAACCTACACAACCCGTTTGGCTTTAATGTTAAGGGTTATCAAATAAGAAATGTTTTATAGCCATGACTATCTTTAATAGTCTAGTTTACTGAAATATCAACAGGATACGTAACTCTCTCACTCCACTTTAGTACGAGTGGACTGGGTTTTCTATTTCAGCAACATAAAGTGTGATTGTTCTCAAAATCTATCTCAGTCATTCTCCAACCCTTTCACATGTACCTTCCTTCAGAAGTTTCTTTCTTTAACCCTCTGAGGTTAGTCACCATAAGGGATAACTCTAACTCTGCCCTACCCTTATAGTTTGGAGAAAGGCACAATAGACTATTAGGAAAGAAAGTTCATGTCACTTAGAATGATTATTTTCTTTGCTCCCTGATTGCTAAGACACAGGAGAACAACTTAATCAAAACAAAAACTACATATTCTGATTGTCTAGAGTTAGAGTTAGTAAAGACTCACACCTCAGAGATACAAAGTATGAAATGTAAGCTGCTGACTCTATCTGGTTTATAAAACCAGCTATTCAAAACATATTTTATATGTACTCATGTGTGAGTTCATGTGTATTTGTACAAATATAGATTTTTTTCTTAGGTCACTACAACCCCCAAACTCCCAGAAGAGGAGCAGGGCTTCCATATACTCAGTGGCTCCCTTGGTTGGAATTATTATTTTATACTGACGAGATTAATTTGGAGATTATTTCAAAGGACCTCTGCCTCCAGCAAATATTTGTACAGCTGAAACTCCAGCCTGTCTGCCAGCTCACTCTTTTTTCTTCACAGCAGGTGGTCTTTCTGTGATTGTTCCCTGGGGTCTCCTTTTTGGGGGGGGTGGCGTAGGAGACGTCAGCCTGCCCATTTCCCCCCCTTTTTCCCTCTTCTGTGTCTGTATATGTATGTATGTGTCTCCAGAAAACAATCGGATAAGTGGCATCCTGACCTCGCAGACGGAGCCCTACGACCTGTCTTTCTCACGCTCCTTCCAGAGCCTGTCACACCTGCCACCCTCCTACGAGGCGGCCGTCAAAGCCGACCTCAACCGGTTCTCGTCCTTGAAGAAACTCAGTAGGTCCAAGTTCACTGCAATAATGCAAGAATAGGCGCCCTGCCCTGATCCTAAAGCCCTGCATGATAAAAACACTGCATTAAGTGTGCTTTCCTGACTCCAGGCTGGGACTTTCTGAAGGGCTCTGAAGTATTTCAGATGTAACAATGGCTCACCTGCTGTAACTCGGGACATTAAACTGTAGAAAAAAGTACCCGTATATGTTGTTTTGGACTTTTTGCAGCTCGCCGTTGATTAAAGATCTAAGTGGATGGAGGGCACTATGAATTAAAGCCAGAAAGTATCCCCTTCTCAACTCTGAGCTGTCAAAAAAGCAGCCTAATCACCTCAAAAAAAACTCTGATTCATTGATATTCCCTGCTTCCCTCGCCGCAGCCATGATTTCTCTTGAATCACACATATATCAGCGGCTTCTTGCGTCTGGCCTGGCTCGGTATTAATTTAGCGTTTCTTTGGTGAATTTCTACAGCATAATGAGCTCTCGTCTCATGCTATTCTCTAAGTGAAATACAAATATCCGTTACGGCTTGTGTAGTTTCATCATGAGCGTCCTGCTTCGCAGCTGGCTCAAGTCAAAATGAAAGATGGACATCTACAACTCATCCCGTCAGGGGTCGCTCTGCACTGGCTCCCACTTAGAGCTGCCAGGCACCATTTGAAACTAAATGGTAAAACAAGTTTGCAGTAGTATTTACTGGTTGTTTTGGAGAAATAAAAACAACCACAATTTATTTGAAGAATGCTTGTGAGAATTAACATAATAGCTTTTGATGGACCGTAAAACAAAACCAAATGAATTCAATTGTCAGAGATAGGACCCCACCAAAGAGACAGTTCTGAAATGGAAAAATATCCCTTGGCGGTGTCCTTCCTTCAGTCTTCCCAACTTTCTTTTTGCTTCAAAAGCAAATTATTTGCTGCAGCAAATAGCCAAAAGGCTCTGCTGTTTCTTTTTGTTGCTCAACTAGTGTCTGCACAATGATAGATCATGCCGGATTGCGCTGGAGGGAACATCGAGCGGAGTTTTCATTGTTGAGATAATAAAAGAAGAATGGTACTGCTTATTAATGCAAATTGGTATCAAACTGAAGAGAAAAAAAGCACTTAGCCTATTGCAGTGCAGGACACTATATATCATGAGTTATTCATTCACTCTGGTAATATGGTTGATGAGTTTGCAATGCGCTGCCCAAATCTTGAAGACTATTATGCTTGAGAAAGGAACATCTTGTTTTATTATCTCTCATAATGAATCGATTTGCAGCAAGCACCCGTGACTCGGCGCTGAAGGGGATTTGGATGAGAGTAATTTGGACAGGTGGTGTGAACACTGCTGTACCATTATTGAAAAAGACAGACTCGCACCGAAAAGCCATCTACGAATTCTCAATAAGGTGGAGAGATCTGCTCTCATTATACCTTTCCACCATCAATGGCAGTGGCATTCACCTGTCTCTTGTTGTGCGGGTTAAACGCTCATTCACAGACTTATAAATGTTTCCATTTTTGAATGGTTTATGCTACTGTCTTTATGACCAGATGTCAAGTTTTTGTAAATGTGCATCACTTTGTGTGTGCGTGTGTGTTTTTTTATGTATTTATTTGGTCGATACAGCTCTCTGTGCATGTGTTTTTGTCGTGTGGCATGAATTTAATGCTACATTCACTCCTACACTTCGTCTTTGCAAATGTATTCTCGTCTTTTTGATCTGCTTTTAAATGCATGTTATATTCATTGTTTGGTTTGGAGGTTTTTGTTGGTTGCACACAGGTATACGAAAGAAAACCCCCACTCGAGTTTATATGAAACACTCCCAGCTTCAGTGTTGATGTGATTGTGTAATAATCCTATTAGATTTCCAGCATGCATATATGTGAGGTGCCTGCGTGGTTCCCTCCATGTCTGTATATGATGTTTTTTGTTTATAGACTTTCAAATGACCTTTGAAAAGTTATCCCCCACAGCCAGAACTGCCTGCAGCATCCCTGATCAAGTCTGGATATGTGGATGTTATGTGCCTAGCATGTAATGTGGTCCGTCTGTGATACTCTGCCTCTATTTTCTATTCCCCTCTATGAGCTTGGAAAGGTGAAATACGATGGGTCTCCCAACACTATTCTCTGCATTGTGTGCCGTGTTCTCCAATTCCACGTTACACGATTTCTCCCCTAGCATTCTGTACCTACCCGTGTTTTCTCTTTCTTTCGCTCCTTGAATTGCCTCTTCACTTCGTGTCTTTTTTTTTCCCACTGTGTCCTCTGCAGCAGATAAAGAAGTCGAAGACTACTACACTCGTAAGCGCCACCTGCCCGACCTGGCAGCAAGAAGCACTCTTCCCCTTCATGTTCTCAAAATGAGTCAAGAACAGGTGGGTACAGAAGTGTTCCGTTCAATAGTGCACGCTTCAAAACAAGGTCATGTACTATCAAGTTTTATGTATCTATGATGCAAGAGCACAAGTTTCCAGATTTAAATGTTAGAAGTTATTCTGAAGTAGTCGGCAGCAGAGCATCTTACCCCTGAGTTTATGAATAAACTCACCTCATCCGTCTTTTGCTCGATAGCACCGGGAACAACAGCAGAGCCAGCCCCCACAGTCCTCCATCTCCCAGGCCCCTCCGCAGTCACAGTCCTCACAGCAGCAGTCTCAGCAGAGGCAGAGGCCCCGTCGTGTCCAGAGGGCTATGTCCCAAGATCGTGTCCTGTCCCCTCAAAGAGCCCCCCAGCAAGATTATACCATGTCTTCTAACGGTGTTTCCCTGTACGGAGGTAGGATCCTGTCCGATGAACAGCTCCTATCTGCTGAACGTCTTCGATCCCAGGAGCGTCTTCTTCCACAGGACCGCCACACCTCCCAAGATCGCCTCTACTCCAAGGACCGTATGTACTCCAAGGACAGACTCCTGTCACAGGAACATCTTTATTCAAAAGACCGCCACTACTCCCAAGATCGCCTCTATTCACAAGAACGTCTATACTCACAAGACCGCCTCCTGTCCCAGGATCCTCTGCTCTCGCCAGATAAGCTGATGAGGTCGCTGAAGCGCGGCATGGTCAGCAGTATCTCTGGCGGGTTTTATGGCAGTGACAAGTCAATATCACGGGCCATCTCACACACAGACGTGTTCATTCCAACTACGCCTCTAATGGATCGCTACAAGATGACCAAAATGCACTCCCATCCCAGTGCCTCTAACAACAGCGGTGGTGGAGGCAGCGGAAGTGGGGTACAGGGAGCAGGCGGGAGTGGGCACTCCAACACCTTAGCCATGAACCAGACAGCAAATAAGAGGCAGGCATTTGCCTCGAGACGGACTCACACTGTGGAACAACTCCACTACATCCCACAGCACCACCAGCAGCAGCAACAACAGCCACAGCACTACCGCACAGGCAGCAAGACTGAGGTGACTGTGTAAATGTTCAGGAATACTCACTGCTGAATGCCAGGGGCTGGGTCTGATTGACAAACGGTGGTATATTGGCCTCCTTTTAGAGTAGGATGGTGGCAATTTTGCTTTCTTTGACCAAGGCTTCTGCCAAATTAGAGATTCCAGGACCAAGAACTTCCACTTACTTACTGTGAGAGACCGGGAAAACGAGCTACACTGTACATTGCATACACAGGCCCAGCCAGATCTGAAGCCAGAGGAGGTTATGGATGGGGAAGGTGTAGTATTATCCTGCTAACTTGCCTACTATTATTGTCACTGTCTTGCCTATCCTATTCATCCACAGGCTTTGGCACCATTCTGTGTATGTTTTAGTGGGAAAGCACCATTTGTGTTTGTTTATGCCTTTATCAGCCCCCTTTTGTCCAACAAATCTATTCTGTGACCTTTTCTGGCAAATCTTAAAGGGCTTTGCATGGTTAAACACACGAACCGATTCCTACGTGACTTCTGTTGTGCGACATAACACCACCACAGGTGATGAACTGAGAGAATGAGCCTGTAATAACTTTATAAATATATAAATAAATGAAAAAAAGGAACCATTTGTATGCCCTGTCCTACTCATAGTTGTAGAGAATCTCAATGAGAGAAATTGAACTGGATGTTATCAGCACTCCTATTTGGTGCCTCTGATAGGTGTTCTATTTCGAAAAATGAAGTGGTTTTGTGGGTTACAAAGCACAATCAATGAAAAAAACATTATGTTCTGTTTTTGATTATTAATTTTGAATTTTAATATTAATGGCTAGCTTGTTTTGTTCTTAAAGCAATGGCGTTTTTTCTCTTCTTTTTCTTTTTTGTTTCCTCTTTTGCTTCCAGTAGACGATTGTAAATAAGCTATTCTAGAAGCAGTATTATGGACAAGTCTGTACTGGATGGACTTTATATTAGACTGTCTGTTTTCAATAGATTCTTAAAAAACAACTATAAACCATTACTGTTTCGTGAGTTCAGAATAGAAGCCCACTTAACCGAGTATTTGACCGGATAAATTAATACTATACTGTGTGTGTCTTTGCAAAAACTGTTTGTAGGACGAAAAGTGAATGAATGTGTTGTTGACAAATGATATACCACTGTTCATATTTGGATGTAGACTGTGTTTCATTGACTTCAGAAGACTTGAACATCATGGAAATGGAATATAATGCTTGTCAAAGTAGGGTCAAATAAACCATCCATATTTTTCTAAACATGCAACATTGTTCTTGGAGAGATACCTCTGTTTCGTCTGTGCTTCACAAATTTGACAAATCTGTGCACTGGTTTAGCTCAGTGGTTGAGCAGGCGACCATGTACTGTACGGCAGCAGGCTCGGGTTTGTGTCTTCTGCTCTCGCTCTCTTTCTCCATGTATCACTATATATATATATGTGTGTGTGTGTGTGTGTGTGTGTGTGTGTGTGTGTGTGTGTGTGTGTGTGTGTGTGTGTAATTACACATCTTCACAAAGTTAAGCCACTTTTATCATTTGTGGCACTGGAGTGAAAAAAAAGTAAAATGCTAATGTTAGGCAAAAATAAATTACACCAGGGTTGCATATCCTCAGTATCACCAACATTAAGTTTCAGCAGGATCACACTAAATGTGTGTGACAACTACTGTAGCCTGATTTAATGAATGTTTTACGTGGAACACGCAGTAGCTTTGAAGTTCATTAGTGGTGACCAGTGTTGGTCAAGTTACTTGAAAAAAGTAATCAGTAACTAATTACCGATTACTTCCCTAAAAAAGTAATCCCGTTACTTTACTGATTACTTATTTTCAAAAGTAATTAATTACTTAGTTACTTAGTTACTTTTTAAAAACACGATTTACAACCTGAAGAGGTGATAAAGCGATAGATCTTTCAGCCCAATTCTACTTTTTCTACATAATCCATCATACAAAATGTAATCAAATGGAAAAGTCTCTTTTTTTTAACTTGTTTTATTAGTTTTAATCTTTTAATTTTATGCATCAAGCAAAAATTTTATTATATGCAACATTCTCTGACTTGAATAAATTAATTTAATATTTAAACCTATTTTCTGCACATTCCAGCTCATAAAATAAAATATTTTTTGTGTTTACACTCAGTCTTTCAAATAGATGCAAGTAAAACACAGCAGAAAATAAATAAAGTCAAAGACTAGCGGTCCTGTTGCTCTATTTTCACCTGTAAAGCAGGAGTTGGGTAGGCGGAGGTTTACCCTGGTGCAGGTGTGCCGCGGTCAGTTGAAGAATCCGTGAGTTTCTCTGTGCGCTACGACTTAATGGGAAATTAAGTCGTAGCGCACTCGGTGCTTGTTGGAAGTTTAGGGGTTTTTTTCGCTGTAAAAGGAAGTTTTCTTCCCACGCACAACGGACACTAATGTTTTTGTCACTTTTGGTGGAATCTAACTCAAAGTAAGGTCAGTACTTCCACGCTTTAAACGCTGCACGCTCATACTCTCTCCCGCACTCATATGATCCATTGTTGATCTGCACACAGCTGTTGTCACGAACGTCGCACTCGCTTACGTCACTGTCATGAGACATTCTCGCCAAAAATCACGGTTTTAGTAACGCAGTAACGCAGCGTTCCTACGGGAAAGTAACGGTAATCTAATTACCGTTTTTGCAATAGTAATCCCTTACTTTACTCGTTACCTGAAAAAAGTAACGCGTAACGCGTTACTGCCCATCTCTGGTGGTGACTTAAAAGTGCAAAATTGTAACTAATTTCCAGATTTTAGAACTCATTTCACAATCTATAAAGTTCATAAAGAAAGTGTATTCTAAGGCCTGGCATGTTTCACAAAACACTCAAGCAAACCCAAGACAACAGATGTAACAGATCTGCCTTTTTTATACCATCAACATACTATTGCACCT
Source organism: Aulonocara sp. 'chitande type north' Nkhata Bay (assembly GCF_057382095.1). Lineage (NCBI taxonomy): Eukaryota > Metazoa > Chordata > Actinopteri > Cichliformes > Cichlidae > Aulonocara > Aulonocara sp. 'chitande type north' Nkhata Bay. The sequence goes on from NC_141351.1 coordinate 1,075,460, forward strand.
AAAAAGCTTTGAAATTTCATATTGTGGTCTAGGATGTGTGAGTGTGGAAATATCTCACAAAAACTACACATCAAACTATACTCAGTGTGTTTCTTTTGGTCTTTCTCAGCTCGCTGTCCAAACACCTCACATTCCCCATGATGATTGCTGGATGGTAGATGGAAAAGCTCCATCTCTGAAACCCTGTTCTTTCCTTCATAGCTTCTTCAGGATTACAGGCCTTGCTCGAGGCAAAAAAAAGTCAGCCCGAGGAGATTAATCATCAAGAGTGCAATGCAAAGACAAGTCGCTAGTAGACCTGCAAAACTTGACTTGTGAATTGCAGTAAAAACCAAGTGTCTGCTACGTGTACTTGGAAACGATCTAAAAAGACCAATCGTCTTTTTTTATCACATGCATCCATCCATCCTGTTGTGCTTATCCTTACCTCTTCAAAGAACAAAGTCAAAAAACAGAGTTTGCATTTATATGCATATTTTTATGTGTCTGTACAAATATTTGCACATTCAAACGAACAGCTTCATCCTCACATGATTTGCAGAATCTCATCTTGTGAAAATCAAGCCTGGCAAGGCAAGGTAAGGCTGCTTTGTAGTAGTTACTAACTGTAGATGTCCTGTAGAGCTTGTTTTCATATCTAATTCCTTTCTGATCGAAAACTAAAACCAGAAAGCATCATTTACACATGATTGGCCACTAGGCGATCAACTGATAATATTACTACATCACTAGTTATATGAGATATAACTATATATATATATATATATACAGTGTTGACACACACCAAAATTACATAGATATCTCTATACTTTGACCTTAAAAAAAAACAATAATTCGAACTTCCTTACCTTACTCAAAAGGGCATTTTTAGACATAAAGGTCTAGCGTCTATATTGTAAAATAATAGTTAGAAATAGTTAAATTCACTTACAGAACCATATCTTTTGTAGTTCTGAAGGCTGTCTGTGTCTGTGGTGTGGATAAGTGATGTCTACATTATTGAGTTGCACTGGAGTAAGTGCATTTCTCTGTAGTTTGATCATTATGGATTTAATAGATATATGCTGCTGCTGCTGTTTTTAGGTCCTGTGTGAACTTCATGCAACAGTAACTTTGGGTTTACAGAGCACCCTTTAAGGTTTCTTGTTTCAGTATGACAAACAGGTTGTTTTAATCAGCTTTAACAAACAGCAAGTGCTGCGTTTTATCTAATGACGATACCTTCTTAACCTCAATTTAAGAAGCTCACACTGTGCAAACATCACTTTTGTCGCTGCCCACTGAAGTATAGCAACCAATAAGATTATTTATGATTCTGGAACAGCTATGCCTCAGAAAATTGTCTGTGTAATTACAGGTCCAATCTGCCAGCTGTACAGGTTTGATTGTACAGCGGTGGGGGTCACGCACCTTTTCTGACAGCATCCCACAGCCAGCCCGGCACGCATGTTTAACTGACAGTTTCTGCATTTATGGCACTCTGGGTTTTTCTGGGCAGTGCTTTTATATGACATCTGAATTAATATGGTTTAATTTAATGCTGGTCATTGCAAATTCAAACCTTGTTTAAATTCATGGAAATCCATGGGTGTGAAGGACAATTCTCGCAGCAAACAACAGCGTCTGCAAATTGCACTCCTCCATAAACACACAAGTTTGTTTTTTTGTTTTTTTTAAAGAGCGATAAGAAAAAAATGGAAAAAGTTTGCATTTGCAATTTACACTGATCCTCGAGCCCATCAGCATTTAAATGAAAATATGAGACTGCAGTCAAAAAGAATCTATGAATGGGAGAGCAGCTGAAGAGTGAGAGGAAGGCTGGCTACAACAATGACTGCAGCTCAAGCGGTGCGAGGAGGAGGAGGTGCAGAACATGGTCTTCCATAAAACAATCAGCAGCTTTCAAACTGTCTTTCCACATCTCAAATAGCACACATTTCTTCAACAATGTATTTCATTACTCATGTGTTCTGCATTTAATGCTAACATGATACAGGAATAGAGGTCTTATTTTGCTGGTTAAAAATTCAATCTCCTTTTCTGTACTTTTCCATTTGGTCCTTGCTTTCGCCAGCTCTGAGTGCGGTCAGTGAGCACTGTCATGTCTGGATTTGAAACAGAAAGACATTTTCAGTTTCCCTGTGACATTCAGAGGATGTAGTTTAGACATATAAAAAATACAAAAAAAGGCAGTGGGCTCTTTTCTGGGTTTCATCTTCCTTATAGAAAGCTGCAATTTTAGTCCGCTGTGGGGAAAATGCTTTTTTTTTTTTATATACAGCAAACACGATGACAGGTACGAAACTGAAATCCTGTAAAATGAAACGCCTTCTACTGCCCTCAGTGATGACAATAGAGGGAATGACTTATGTTATTTTATTTGATATTTTTTAAGCTGCCGTGGATATCTTGAAAAAGGTCAAAAGAACATGACAGTGGCCCGGCACCTGCCAAAACACTCACTGTGTCGAGCCAACGTGTAATACATTGTGGCGATATGTTCAAGCCAGCTATTTCAAGTCATAATTGCTCTTTATTTTCTTTTCCTCAAATACTTACAATCTGACTACTGCCCTTCAGAATGCCTTCGAGGAAATCTTCATCTCCTCGAGGCAAAGCACGCTAATTTTCAATGTTTAGCACCACACATGACAGAGCACACAGCCCAGATTCATCATGCAGCGGTAAAGGTGACTAGACTGTCAAATCATCAGTCGTGCAGAGTGTCGCATAAAAAACACAGCAAAATAAAGTACACTTAAATATGCAAAACATATATAACTAAAGTGAATGGAAACAAATGTACGTAAGAAAAAACATAAGAAATATATTTATCCTAAAACTTGGAAAATTAAAGAATTAAAGCAGTCATAGCATGAAAAACAACTTAGATTTGCTAGTATTAAAATACATGCACTGCATACAAAAAAAACAACAAATATGGAATAAAATAGTTCATAAAGGTAAATATTTCCACTAATCAAAGAGCTCAGTTAAGCATAAAATACAAAACAATGAAGTGTTCAATAAACCAAAAATCTAAATATGAGAAAATAAGTAGCTTCAATTTAAACATGAATGCAGATATGCTTGTGTGAGGTGATTCAGCAGAATTGAAACAGTTGTTAGAGAAGCTGTTCATGTGCATGTCCAGTAAGTAATGCACAGAGTATTCAGGATCCACTAATTATTCACATCCATTCACCACAGCCACAGTCATTCGGATGACCTCTGCTGGCAGCAGAATCCAAACAGTGTCGATTCAAACTGGATTCAAACAGCAACACCAAAGACGACTTTCCTCGGTGAGTCATGTGGACGCATTCCAACAGCTAGCAGGATTGCACCACTTCTCTTCTCACCAGAATAACATCCTCTCTGTCTGAAAAGCCACAAAGCCAGGTATGGTAACACTGTGGTCTGGGAAGTAAGAGTTCGGCAGTGTCTCACTTCAACGCTGCAATGCTCCATGAAACACATGAAACAGGTCCCACTCTGAACTGCCGTTGTTTCCTCTGTGTCTCCTCCATAATTACAGACCTTACATTCAGCAGAACTGTCGGCACAATCAGCTGGTGAAGATTATCTGCTGTCAAGAAGGGGGGAAAAGCTGTGGACATCCAAAACAAAAAGTTGCTATTTCACCTTCGTATGAGTCACAATAAGCAAGAAATATCAGTTTCATCAAGTGATCAAGTCACTAAAATGAAATAAGCAAAAAGCAAAAACAGGAGCTGCTGCTCAGCACAACCCCTGGACAAATACAAAAAATACATATATTTGCATTTGTCACATAAAGTAATGCATCCTCTGTCAAAAATGTAATACAATCATAAATACTACAAAAACTATTTTGTTGTAAACTCCTAAGACCTGAAGTCTTTCATGGCATGCATTTTTCATTTCTCTTTGCTATTTGGCTTTATAGTGTCCGATAGAACTGAGTAATGATGTGCAAAACTCTTTATTTGGTGTCTGAACACAACATTTCTCCTGAGTACAAAACAAAATGAGAAACAACAATTGCGCCCTTTTGAGCAATATGGCTCATTTGAAAGAGGAAAGTTTAGTACTGTGGTCTAGACAACCCAAAATGTGATGTCACCATATGTGGATGTCAGGTCCTAAGAGGTTAAATTAAAAAAAAAGATGAAGCAATTACCAAATTGTTGATGAGTTTCACTAGTAGCATTATAGTTATTCAAACATTTCATAATGATATTGTTAACATGAATACTTTAACCACAATAATGACCATCTAATTCAAATATATGCAGATCTTCGACAACTATGAACTTACACAACCTCTTGTAACTAAGATCACATAAATCATTGTATTCCTCTTGTCCATTTTAATTGCACAGAATAAAAAGTGATGTATGTGTGATTAAATATAACTCGTAGTCTAAAAGCATTTTCTCCGGTCAGTCAGTCAGAAGGGGCTATATAAATTCCATTACATTAAATGTACATATTGCATATATAATTCAGCACTCATAATGTTGGATGGAAAACAAATCTGAATGACAGACTAATGAATTCAACAAAAGCTAATCAATGAAACCAGACTGGATGGGTGGGTTAGAGCGACTTTAAACTTCAGATCCAAAGAAAAGCCAAAATAAAAGACACTTTGTTTTACCGTTTCCAAGAAACATCTGTTGTCTGTAAACTGAAACCACTTCAGTCTGTGACTACACGGGTGGTCGAAGACAATTTAAAAAAATTACAACAAAACAAAACATTTGCTATGCAGTGCCTTGTATAAAGAGTCTGATGTTCAGTTCTTTTTTCAGCCATAATAAAATATTCATAAATACTGACACAACAGTTTTGTCCCAAAGACATCAAATCAAATCAAATCAAATCACTTTTTATTGTCACATCACATGTGCAGGCACACTGGCACAGCACATGCGAGTGAAATTCTTGTGTGCGAGCCCCACAAGCAACAGAGATGTGCAAACACAACAACACAAACGAGCAAAATACAAGAATGGCCAACCTGAAACTAATAAATATATGTACAATATATAATAGTGTATGCATTTCTGGATGTGTATACTAAATATTTTCCTACGTGTGTGTGTGTGTGTGTGTGTGTGTGTGTGTGTATACACATTTTTACAAATTAAATAGTAAAAAAATAAAATAAAATAATAATAATAATAATAATAATAAAAAAATATATAAAATATACAGAGTTGAATATGTGCAAAACAAGTGGCATTCATATACAGTGTGGAGTGCATAATGTTGAACATAACAGGCTTAATAAAATATTTTCAGCCCTAAAAATGATTTGCAAGTCTTCTTGTGATGTATGTAGCAACAACCAACTCTCCTGACAAAGCAGTACCCAGCTCTGAAAAACCTCAAAGCGCCACATCTCTCACTCTCACTCTCACCTCATGAAGTTTGTCATTGTGAAATCATAGCAACAACTGACTGTATCTGCATGATGATCAGCTCTGATCTTCTCTACTCTGGACATGTGAAGCTGTTTGGTGGAACGCAGTATTTTACAAATAACTGAGAGACAAAAACAAGAAAGCCACAAAACTTTTATTTTGTACTCCTACAAAAAACGTGTCATTATATCCCCAAAGACTTTAAAACTTCCTTCATTACACTGGATAAAAGTTTGTTTGTTCCTGATTCTGTTTGTGTACAAGATCTGCATTATCAGAGATCTTTATCTTAATAACTACATAATTAAACAAAAGTTATACAGTTCAGCAGGAGGATTTCAGGTGATAGCATCTTTAAAAAAAGATTAGGGTGTCTCAAATCGCATACGTGCTGTATATGTGCAGCCACGATGACAAGTCTGAGGCTTTTATATGTCCCAAATTCACGACAACTGTCACCTCAAGGTGCTTTAAATTGTAGACTACAGATTCTACAATATTAAACAAACACCCGTAATGGTCAAAAGGTTGAGTGTGAAATTTTTTGAAATAATTTTTAGCTTGTTAAAAGAAGATTCACTTATGGTGACAATATCATTGTGTAGCTAACAAATGGACACAGCTGCCATGACATCACGCACCGGTTTCTGGACCACACATTTTGAACCCTCACGATTAGCATTGTTTGGAGTGCTAAGTTATTACCTACCACTAGCAAATTGTTAGCAAGCAGCATTTGTAAACTTACAATGTATGAACAAATTGTAACCAAGTGATTTGAAAAAATCAAACGTGCAGTGATTAAGAAGTTGAAAACTATCCATAGAGCTTAAAAGAGTTTGGACCAGGTTGTAAACGTCCTGTTTAAAGGTGTACAGCTGGGCATTTTAACACTAGAGTCTGGGTTTTGGAGCCATGCAGCCCTCGAAACTACTGTTTTTGGAATGTGTTTGCTTGAGCCACTGCTTTGCTACCAAGCTAACATAGCATTATCTTTTTCTATGCATTGCAATTACATGTGTTTTATTATTATTTGGTGTTCATGCATGTTAAATTGTTCTTCATTATTATATGCCAGATGTAATTTCTGTTAATTGCAAAACTAGCAACCCCACATTCTGTATTTACCCATAGTGCATATAGTGTAGTACAAAAACCTAGTCTTAACTCAAACATTTATCACATTAAGAAACCTTGAATTTATGAGGAATGCCAAGAAAAGTGAACATCTGCATCCAGTGTCACACCAGAAAACACAAACAACTGCAAAAATAAAATATCGTCAAAGGTCAAGGTTTCCCTTTAAAGATAATGCCCTGTCACGAAAACAAACAAAGATGTATAACTCTTAACTAATGTATTAAAAAGTCAAAAATTAGCTTTGATAACAGATTTTCAAATTGATATTAGTCAGTACTTGTAACAACATTTGTTGGTACACAAGTGCCAGCTTGAATGTGGACTGACAGAATCATCTAACCATTACGGGTGAGTTTAAGCTCCTAACATGTACACAGTAGGTGCTGTTGTTGTGACTAGTTTCCGCCTGACTGCTCAAAACACCGTCCTCTCTGCTTATCTGCCTGGATGCAGGACCCAACCCCAGTTATTTCTGATAATCCACAGATTGTAGGCAGCTAACAGACATTTGTTTTACGACAGATGCCAGATTCAGATAAACATTTAATTAGCAACTCATCAGCTCTGTCAAAGCTAATTACCCCAGTTTCCAGCCAAAGCCAAAAACTGCTCCTCTCGCAGTTGGTTTGCATAACAGCTGAGTCTGCTGGCTGTGACAGGATATGAGGAGCCAGAGGCTGCGAGGAGACAAGACCGGCTTGCAGTGCTGTAGCAGGAATCAGAGTGGCTAATCCAGCCATTCTGCCATGGCTGAGAGTTGCAGGTCAGAGAAGTGGAAAGAATGGGTTAAATAGAATTACAGGCTGAGAAAACATTGTACTATTTATCAGCTTGTAACACGCCTGTCATGGAAATTACTGCTAGTGATATATCTCAGCAGCACGTTTCTCAGCAGTCAGAAGGAGTGGGATGTGAGTTTTTAGGATGGGCAGTGGACACAGTCTGGCTGCCAAGTGGTTCCTGAGAGGTGTATAGTGTGAAAACAGCACAGACGTGACCAGTGAGCAGCGACAGCAATCGCCACATGATCGCAGGATTACTGACCCTCTAGTCAGATGACCATCTTGATGATTTTTGCATATGCTGGACTTGTGCGGAATGTTTGCAGCACAGTAACAAACAGAAATGGGAAGACGTCATCAAGACATCTCCACGATCATTTGCTAATGTCGAGCTCTGGAATTAAATCATCACGTATGACTGTAATTAGAATTTGACATGCTTACACATTATACACACTAAGGCATCTCTATAACACTCAGGAGCTTCTCTGGGCTGACCTGTAACCTAGCAACCGTGTGACATCTCACACAAGCAGATGATTAAAGGTACCTTCTTTTCCATTCTGAGCATGGAGCCTTTGATAGATCCCCCCCGCCCACTACTTCGACTCCAGCATTCTCCTCAGTAGCATGCCAAGAACACTCATATAACCTACAAATATGAAATATGAATCGTCATGCTTTTTTTAGCCTTTTGAGACCAGGGGTCTGTAGCTGGCGTAGCAGGCAAAGCCGCATCATTAACTGCTCTTAAGAGCTGATACATCTGGCTTTTCATGACACACCAGGATAGTGCTGATCTGCAGGGGCATTTTGAAGCTCATATTATTAGTCTGCACTGCAAATAAATAACACACAACTCAGCATTTATATTTTGGCTGTTAGCCTTTCCAAAACTATAACCATGAAGGGATTATTGATGTTTGTGTCTAAAAAAAGCTGTTAGTTGCTTTCAAAAAATAGTCATAAGCTGACTACATTTTTCATTTGATTTATTCTTATTGAAATTCCAATTCATTCCGATACACTCTGTCCTGCTCATCTTCAGAGATTAAAAATAAAACAGTTGGACTTCTTGGTTTTCAAGACATTTCATCTCTCTGAGAGGCTTCTTCAGGTCTAGAACAATTGGTGTAGAGTCACAGGTAATAATCCCCTGGGTGGGTGATGGGAGTCAAAGAGTAAGTACTGGGCTGTGTGTGGATTTTTAGCTAATTTTAGTGGAGCTCTGAACAGAAATTATTGTGAGTTGTGATTCTTTTCCCCACAGTGAGCCAGGTGGTTCCCCACCTACCAAATCACACTAAAAGTCAGTAGGATTAGAATTAGAATACTCTAATCCCAGAGGAAATCATGTAAAAAAATGTATTATAATGTCCAATGTAATCCTATCTATCAGTATTGCTTATTATTCCATTAATATTGCACAGCTTTTAGTCATCTTTGCACAAAAATAGCTGCTAGAAATATCCACCGAAGATCTACTTTTAAATTTCTTACTTTGAGTGCATTTTAGTCTCTTCTTTTTCACTTTCACTTGAATAAAGAAGTTGAGTCAGCTTTTCCTACAATCCGCTCTAACTTTTACCAGAGTATTTTTTTTAACACATATCTATACTTCCACTTAAGTACAGAATGTGTGTACTTTTGTCAGAGAAGGTCAGTCAGGGCCAGTTGATGGAGGACATTTGAATACATCCAATTAGTAATTTTAGAGAGGCTGTTGAGGGTTTTTGGCTTAACAGAAAAGTACAGCCGTGTATCATCTGCATACCAGTGACAGGAGATTAAAACTATTAATTAGATTACCCAGAGGTAATATATATATATTAAAAATCAAAACACAATTGGTCCAAGACCTGTGCCATGAGAACTCCACATATGAGGGTTGCAGATGAGGACACACATTGGTTAATATGAATTCTGAACTGTTGGATGAAAACCATTTGAGCGCAGTACCAATGATGCCCACCAGTTTTGTAATCTGTTGATAAGCGTAGCCTGCCAATAAATCTAGGAAGGCTCATCTTATGTCAGCACTTATTTTTTAATACAGCTGTTTCAGTGATGTGGTTTTGTCTGTAACAAGATTGGAATTTATTAAGGATATTGTTTCCTTCAACTAAGGTAGTAGTAATAAATGTTTGGAAACTGTCCTGTTATCATCTAAAACAGTGGAGGAGTGGTTGACTTTTTTAAGGTAACCTGAAAATGAATGTAGGAGGGATAATGAAAGAAAAGAAACCGAAGAAAAAGCACACATATGTGAAACAATATCGAGGAAATCTAATGTAGCATTAACCATTTAGGAGAACAAAACTTCTTCAAAGTTCAAATGTTAGGCTTAATAATTACAAAGTCCTTTGTAATCACTGGATGCATTTCCTCAATGTGCTACTATCGCTACTTTTCTCTTCCTATTTCCCCTCACGTGCTCCTCGTGCCTCTGTCTCTTAGAGCATTGTTAAGGCTCTCAAATAACCAGATAAAGATGACGCTGGGGAACCTGGGCTTAGACAGCAGCAGAACAAGAAAAAAGAAAGGAAGACAGAGTTTTAAAGTTGGGTTATATCATAGTGCGTGTGTGTGTGCGTGGGTGTATCTGGGAGATTGCGCACTTTCTGCTTTGGAGATGTTTTTTTTATTATCTCAAATGGGGAGGAGAGAGGAAGAAAGGGGTGAAGGAAGGAGGAGGAGGAGAGGGGGAGAGAGTAGGTCTAAAGAGCTGGAAGAGAAGAGGCAGGAGTGGGGAACTGGAAACATGAGATAGGCGAAATGACTGCATATTGGCACTCAAATGGGATATATCATGGAGTATATGAAAATAAAACCACATGTGCAATCTGGAGAGGCAAGATAAAGCATTTTTATTCTGCAACTTTTCTGGAAGAAAGTACAAATGAATAAAATATTTACACATATAAATATATTTCAAACATATATTTTGTATGTGGTTAGTTAAGATATGATTATGAGATTATGTGTGCATAGTGTAGGTAGCTCTACTGATGTGAATTCAGTAAGAAAGTGTTAAATCACCCAATAGTTAAATTTATTCTGTGATATTTTCCAACCAGCCACATCTTTTACAACACCTCCTCATACAGTGACTCACAGATACATATTTGCAGAATTTCTCCACACACAGATGACCAGTAATTAAAACGCTTCAAGCTTCACAAAGTTACATTTAAAGGTACATCATGCAAAAGATCCAACATTGCTCTTTGTGACACTTCTATATAGTCCTATATAAAATCACCAACAGGACGTTTTTGCCACTTCCTGGTGGTGACTGTCTCGGAAAAACAGTTAAAAAAATGTAGGCATACTCCTAATTTTAAAAGTGCCCACTGCATAGTTGTTATGCAGGGGAAAACTGTTCTTAGACAAGAACACTATTGTACAGGACTGTAAGCATGATTTTAGCCCTGTAAAACTGGACGTTTTAACATGGGAATGTATGGAACCAGCCTCAAGTGGGAAAAAATGCAGTTTTTAGTCTTTTCACCTTCACTTCAGACAGCTGTGGAGCATGTGTGAGCATGGGGAGTCTAAAGATTGAAAGGCTGGTGGATCAGTCCCTGGCTTCTCCATGTTTCTGTTGAAATATCTTTGGGCAAATAACTGCCCTCAGTGCATGCACTGGAATGTGTGTGTATAAATGTAAAAGTGCTGTACACTGTCTATGTGATTGGGTGAGTAGGACTTGCTTTGAGTGTTTGCAGCACTGCAGCCTCCATTTCTTCATGTTTCTACAGCAGAGCTGCTGTGGCGAGTGCTTTGAGGTCTCTTTGGGCTGGTTTTAATCTTTGCTTTTTGTTGTGGGCTTTGTGTTCACACGTAAACACTAGAGTTCAGGGATATGTGTTGGTGCATGGATTTATACTGTCAACTGGTAATTATGTGACAATGAGTTTTAGGTCCATTTATGGCCTTGCGAGAAAGTAATGTAACAAGCAGTTTAACACATTACTCTGGTAGTTAAGTAACATACTGCATTACAGTAACCAGTAATGTGTTCTTTTTTTTGAGTCACGACCTCCAACGACTGGAGGGGACATTGCTTACCACTCATACTAAAGTGCCTCCTTTACATGTGGGAACAATAAGTTTTGACTGTTCAGAGATTTGTATAACCAAATAAAGTCAATCAAATGTTTTTAAAAACAAATTACAAATAAATAATGGGACGCTTCATTTGTGTGTTTAGTTTCAGTGAAACTTTGTAAATTTGGAGTTGAGTTGCTCTAAATTTTAGCTTAGTTTTAGTTTTTCACTTTCCTGCCAATGTGCCACTTAGAATTCTTTTAGTCAAATTGGTTGAATTCTTTGTAATAGACTGAAAAAAGATGATGGTTCACCTTTCTCAACCCTTTTAAGTTGTTGGGATCTTTAAAAGGGACTTTTTTGATATCTCTTTACCAACTCTTCACATTTTTGTCAGATGGAACGTGATCCTATTTTCTTTAGGGGTACAGGTCTTCCAAAGCAGATGTTCATGTGCTAAGTTTGGAACAAGTCTTGGTTTGTCTGGGCTAAATAATATGTAATGAACCAGACTGAGTCAAGAAAATGGACTGTTTGTAGTTACCACAGAAGCTCAAATGAATTCTGCTGTTACAGAGGTAATAAATTCATGATTTATGTGAAATGTATGTGACGCTCTCCTGATAGGGAAGGTCCGGAATTATAGTTGCCGTAAATGATGACAGAAAAAAATAAAATAAAGCTCAGTGTCTCAGAAAATGATTTGGAGCTCTTCAACAGCCTGACAGGAGAAAATGTAAGAGTGTGACTGATTTACAAAATACACTAATGTGGGTTTTACATGTTGCCATTTTTCATGTGTCACTTACTTGAGAGACAGGCCTTCAAAGATGAGAAATCTCTTCTTAGATCAAAGGTTTCTTATAGAAACTTTCCCCACAGGACAAGTGTCAGAGTGGTTCTTATCATCAAAGAGTCCTATGCTCAGAAGCACAAGATTGGAAATGAAGTCCTATAATCACGGGTGTCCCATAATCAGAACAGCAACCACTGTGGCCACAAGTCCCACTATAACAATAATGGCACAATCAATGACGCCAAGTTACCTTTAACAAATGCTATAATATGGGGTTCCTGTTAAAGCAATGCTAAAAACATTGGGTCTTAGAGTTATTTAGGCGGGGTAAGGTGTTTAATTTTGAGTCAGTTTCTATTTTTGCAAAACTTTTGAAATGTTTATATGTAGGTGGAAAAGTAAGAACGGTCTAACTTAGCTTTCTGAAACTATCTAGAGTAAAACCAACAGAGGCTATAGCAAGAATTCCCTGAGTGCTTTGACCAATAAATCTACCTTTTCATTTGTTATTCCCAAATACTAACACATCTCATATATGTCCATTAACATTTGAACCATTCCCTCTTTCAGGATCATTAGCGCGTTCATCTTAAACCATTCTAGATCTGTAGAAGAAGAGCCACGCCAGCTAAGGTCCACTTGGAGGGGTTTTCTTTGGTCTTCAGGTTAAAGGTCCATACGTATGTGGGTCCCCTCTGACGAGTCTTATAAACAGGGCACTGGTAGAGGTTTCTGTTGTCCCATTTGTCCACTGGGATAGCCTTGATGAACATGACCGGCATGGTTGGGGTGAGCTCTTTGAGACGGGCATCCACAATCAAGCCAGTCTGAAAGAAAAAGAAATAAAGAAGGAAAGTCGGGGAGATGGGAAGGAGAGGGAGGGTGTGAAGGAGGAATAACAAGCCAATCAACCCCAGACAGGAACATTTCACAGAACTGAAGTTATAAATTAGTTTGAGGTTTGAGGAAGCTTTGCTCAGATGCTGTGCTTGCCATTGAGCCTCCATTTAATAATCATTTTGTGCCAAAGCAAAGAAAAGAAAAGAAAAGAAAAGAAAAGAAAAGAAAAGAAAAGAAAAGAAAAGAAAAGAAGCTGTTTGACTAATCTTGGATGGCACAAGCAGAGTTAGAGTTTGTTAAACACAGTTTTGTGGCACCCTTGAAAAGTGGTGAAAGTCAAGAGAGTCTGAGCTGAAGTCGAGCTACCCTGTCTTAGTATACACACTCTCTAAACAGTCGGAAACAGAGTGGTCTGTCTCGCTAATTAATCCTCCTACAATTAGCTCCTGACAAACAGAAGTTTCTCCATGCATGCACAGTGACTTTCAGGAATGAATGTAAATCCTGATGACTTTGGAAAGCAAAGAGGACAAAGCCCGGACTGCATCTGCAATTCCTACAACACTTTAAAGAGTTGCTAAGTACCAATAACCTTATATCTGTTTCGGGTAAATAACAATGATGAGGATCCTAAAGTGAGCAAGTCATTATGGTAAAAATGGTAAATGGCCTGTATTTGTATAACGCTTTACTTAGTCCCTGAGGACCCCAAAGCACTTTACACTACATTCACACACACTGGTGATGGCAAGCTACATTGTAGCCACAGCTGCCCTGGGGCGCACTGACAGAGGCGAGGCTGCCAGACACTGGCGCCACCGGGCCCTCTGACCACCACCAGTAGGCAAAGGGTGAAGCGTCTTGCCCAAGGACACAACGACCCAGACTGTCCGAGCCGGGGCTCGAACCGGCAACCTTCCAATTACAAGACGACCTGCCAACTCTTGAGCCACGATCGCCCAATTATAAATTGTCCTAATGATGCTGTGTCTACACTCTTACTACACTAGCGAATATCCATTTTGATCGTGTGCTCACACAACATATTGAAAGTACATCAAGTACATCACAAAGCAGGACATCAATAAGTAGTGTCCATCACAAACACAAATCATTTCAAAGGACATATCTGCATATTCTGTGATTCCACATGCAATACATGATGTCTGAACCATCTCTGAATAAAATGTAAGGTTCATTAATATAGATTAGGTTTAATATAAATCTTTGACTTTAATGGCTGCACAGAGCATTGTCCAAACGGAGCGCTGCATACTCGCCTATTCACACTCTGCTACTCCCTGCCAGTGGCACAGAACTGGCCCTGGGGCTGAGAGGAGAATGGGTAGGAGGAGAAGAGTTGTGTGAGTGGAAGCCACCCAGCCTGTAGGGCTGCCTGTCTATTTGCCTGCGCCTCCAACTTTAATGAAGAAAAAAGGAACCACTCCTCCAAAGGGTGATCTCAGTGCTCAAGTGCACACTCTGCACATTCCCTAATTAAGAAGTCTAGTGGGATGCACCTTGAAAGCTGGGCACATATGCAGAGCTTGAATGTATAGAGATAGAAAGAGCTTTGGGAAGCTGAGTAATGTGCTATGCCCCAACAGCTGAACACAAGCAGGTTGCAAAGCAGAAAATGAAGCCACTAAGGAAATGTGAAGGTGCTTTTTTTGTGAGCTTAAATGAGGTGAGGGTCAGCTCACCTCATTTAGATATATAGTCTGAGGAGCTTGCAAGTGAAAGCGTGTTGTGTTTGTTGTATCAACTTTCTGTAGCAACTTTGCGGCACTCAGCTAAACAAGGAAATCAATAAAAACTCATGTACCTGTGTGTCCCAGCGTGCACCCTCCATGTACAACCCGTGTATGTAGGCCCCTTCACGAGGTGGAGAGCTGAAGTCCTCGCGATTCTTCTTTGTGACATCACACTGCAGACACATACTGTCCAGGGGCCACTCGTTTCTGCCGCATAACCACACATTTCCTGTTAACAAGCCATGTGGTTTCCATCATTTTCTTATATCTTAATGCTGAGTAGCCCTACCTTCTCGCCATAGCCTGCATGATGGCTGTGAGAAAGGACTGAGGGTTAAAGAAGCCAGCCAGCCACACTGCAGAAGGTAAGCTGAAATCAGCTGACCAAGCTTCCAGCTCCCTGATCCTGGCCAGCAGGTCAGTGAACCACAGGGCCAGGCCAGACATGGAGGGATATGCCCGTTTGGTCCAACTCTCTGGCACCATGTCCAGGAAGATAGCATTCTGAAGGTTTTCCATGTCACTGGTCATGGTCAGCTCTCCCTGATGAGCGAGGGTTAAAGGAGAGAGAACAGATGAGATAAAAAAATATATACTGCTACACGTTAACGGAGTAATAAAAAAAATTCTTGTTTCTTATTTCTCCTTTCATTAATTTCTGCAACACACTGACAGTAGAGCACCTGGTGTTTTAAGCTACAATCCCACTGATACAACATTGACACCTTCCAACAAACAACCTGCATGATGATCTGCTGGATAATCTGCTTGATTTGGGCTTTAGGCAGTGTCCTCTGGATTGCACCTTACCACCAGCAGAGAGGGAAGGAACAAGGCTAAACGAAATACTAGCTGTAGCGACTTCCACAGTCGCTACAGGCCGGGGATGGAGCCTGCCTATTTGCCTGACGCGCTGTCAGTTACGCAATAATGCGAGAGATGGAATTGTTTGCTCGTTTAATTAAAGTGCTTTGCGATTTTTACAGAGTAGTATCATCGGCTCCTGATTCAAACTCTTACAACATCACAGGCTCTAATATAACGAAGCGAACATGTCGTGCAGCGGTCAACAAAAACTACGGCTACCCAGCCCTCCTCTCTGTCAAAATCAAAACCCGTGAATGACAGACTGACAACGCCCATTTATGTCACCGCTAGCACCCACGTGACTCCCATAACAACCAAACAAATAAAAAACCCAGTGATCATCAAAATCCAATACATTCAATTATGGCTCCTACACACCAGCCCCTAATTATTAGGATCCCTTCTAATAATTACCCATAATTAACCAAGTAGGAGACATAAAACATGCAGAGAAAAGTCAAGCATTTACTGTATTTCAATATTACCCGCAGGAATCCTATAGGTAATCTTAAAGTCTATCTATAAAGAAAAATGAGAGACATTTTATATCCAAATACAATCAAAGTCTGATAATTGGACCCAGAAGTCTTTAACTGTGATCTGCCTCCAGCAGTAGACACAGTTTGGTAATAGGTCGATCCAGGCAACTAGTCTGAGTTTTAATCCGAACTTGACGAACGAATCCTCTTCGGTCAGGAAAAGTCTTTATCACACGTCCCATTGGCCAAGAGTTTCGAGGTGCCGAACTGTCCATGATGAGAACCAGATCTCCCACGATGAGGTTCCTTTTTACTCCAATCCATCGCTGACGTTCCTGTTGCTGTAGTAGGTATTCCTTCACCCATCTTTTCCAAAACAAATCAGACATGTATTGGACTTGTTTCCATCTTCTGTGTGTGTACATATCAGTGGAATGGAATACTCCTGGTGGTAATATCGGTGAGGTCTTTAACAGAAGAAGATGATTAGGGGTCAAAGCTTCCAGGTCGTTAGGATCCATTGAGGCTTTGGTAATTGGGCGGCTGTTAATGATGGCTTCAACCTCACAAAGTACAGTATGAAGACCTTCTTCATCCAGATTTTGTACTTTCATTATGGAATTAAGTACTTTGCGAACCAGTCTTATCAGTCGCTCCCAGGTTCCTCCGTGATGTGAACCTCCAGGTGGATTAAAGGTCCATTTAACTCCCTTTTGCAGAAATACGTCATTGATTTTTACCTGGTTCCAATGTTCAATGGCAGTTCTAAGTTCACGTTCAGCACCTACAAAATTGGTTCCGTTGTCAGAACGCAGTTCTCGAACCTGACCTCTTCTTGCATTGAAACGTCTGAACGCATTAATGAAAGAGTCAGTATCCAATGATGGAGCAACCTCAATGTGAACAGCACGGATAGCAAGGCAGGTGAACATAACACCGTATCTCTTCACCACGCTCCTCCTACTTTTTACACTGAAGGGTCCGAAGTAATCCACTCCCACCCGCGTGAATGGAGGTTCATCTGGAATGATTCTTTCATTGGGCAAATCCGCCATCTGTTGATTCACCGGTGGAGCATTAAGACGTCGACAGATGACACATTTAGATAACACTTTTCTTATTGCTGTACTAGCTCCAATCAACCAGTACTTTTCTCTTAGCTTAGACAGCATGTGGTTACGACCACCATGTCCAACTTCCTGATGTATGTGTCTAAGCAAGAGCTCGGAAATGTGTTGATCCTTTGCTAGTATTATGGGATGTTTCACCTCAACCGGCATTGATGATCTACCAAGTCTCCCACCTACTCTGAGAATTCCATCTTGCAGCTGTGGGCAGAGTCTTAAGATAAGATAAGATAAGATAAGATAGAACTTTATTAATCCCTCGGGTGGGTTCCTCTGGGAAATTCGACTTCCAAAAAAAGCACAGCAACGACCGAAGTTACAGTTACAGAATTGTTATATATCGTTAGCTTCATAGCATAAGTGCCTAAGTCATTGACTTAGTCAAATGACTTAGGCAATTATGCTATGAAGCTAACGATATATATATATATATATATATATATATATATATATATATACACACACACACACACACACACACACACACACACACACACACACACACACACACATATATAAATACAGAGACAAATATAAATAAAGTATACAAAGGGGATAAATAGAATAAATAGGAATAAAAAATAAAAATACAAGTGAATTGCACATTTCAAGTATTGAGTCTACTGCACTGTTGACTATTTACAAAAAGTATTGCACAAGGTATTGTACAGTGAGGTGAAGAGGCACTACAGCTTAGTTGTTCCCCCCTCCTTTGTCCTCCTGTTTCCTGTTTCCCCTCCCTCTCCCCTCCAGAGAGGAGTTAAACAGTTTGATGGCGTGTGGGACAAAGGAGTTTTTAAGTCTGTTAGTTCTTGTCTTGGGGAGAAGCAACCTGTCACTGAACAGACTCTTCTGATTGTTTATGGCCGTGTGCAGAGGATGCCCAGCATTGTCCATAATGTCCATCAGTTTCTTTAATGTCCTTTTCTCTGCCACTGTCACCAGAGTGTCCAGCTTCATGCCGACCACAGAGCTAGCCTTCCTGATCAGTTTCTCCAGCCTGGATGAGTCCCTCTTTGCTGTGCTGCTCCCCCAGCACACCACAGCATAGAAAAGTACTCCAGCAACCACCGACTGGTAAAACATCCTCAGGAGCTTCCTGCAGATGTTAAAAGACCTCAGCCTCCTGAGGAAGTACAGTCGGCTTTGGGCTTTTTTATACAGGTGCTCTGTGTTGCATGACCAGTCCAGTTTATTGTCCACCCACAGCCCGAGGTACTTGTACTTGTTGACCACCTCCACCTCCTCCCCCTCTATCTGAACCGGCAGTGGACCTTCTCTGGACCTCCCGAAGTCCACAACCAGTTCCTTAGTCTTTGAGGTGTTGAGTTGCAGGTGGTTTGTGTGACTCCATGCGACAAAGTTCCTCACCAGACTTCTGTACTCCTCTTCCTGATCATCCCAGATACACCCCATGATGGCCGTGTCGTCTGCAAACTTCTGAATATGGCATAATTCAGAGTTGTAGCAGAAGTCAGAGGTGTACAGGGTGAAGAGAAGAGGGGACAGCACAGTTCCCTGTGGTGCTCCTGTGCTGCTGACCACAGTGTCAGACGTGATGTCCTTCAGCCTGACGTACTGTGGTCTGTCGGTGAGGTAGTCGGAGATCCAAGCCACCAGGCAGGGGTCCACCTCCATCCTGTTCAGTTTTTCCTGAAGCATACAGGGCCGGATGGTATTAAAGGCACTGGAAAAGTCAAGAAACAGGATCCTGACCGTGCCTTTTCCCCCATCCAGGTGTGAGTGGGCTCTGTGTAGGAGGTACAGGATGGCATCCTCCACTCCGACACCCGCCTTGTATGCAAACTGTAGTGGGTCCTGGGCATGTTGTACCTGTGGTCAGAGGAAGTTGAGGAAGAGCCGCTCTAGAGTCTTCATAAGATGTGACGTCAGTGCCACCGGTCAGAAGTCATTCAGCTCATTGGGCCGGTTCCTTTTAGGGACCGGGACGATGCAGGATGTCTTCCATAGGGCGGGCACTCTCCCCAGTCGCAGACTGAGGTTGAAGACTCGTTGTAGCGGCTCCCCAAGTTCAGCAGCACACGCCTTAAGCATCCTAGGACACACCTTGTCTGGGCCTGCTGCCTTTCTGGGGCGAAGCTTCCTTCTTCCTTCTTCTTAGAGGACTTGATTTTATAATGGGTTGTCCCTTCTCCAGATTCACAAGCTCCAAGGAAAATCTCCTCCTCTGACAGAACTTGATAATGACAACCTCAGCTTTGTCCAGATCTTCCACTGTAAGATTCTTAATCACAGATGTCCTCTTAAAGTTCCTCAGCTTTTCTTCCACAAATGATTTCTGTTGCTCTTTGGTGACCTCTGACTGTGGTAAACTTGAACACAATTCTCTCCTTTTCTTCACAAAGGACAGAAGCAAGTCCTTAAATTTTAACAGCCATGCCACTGACTTCTTAAGACGTGTCCAGGTGGAAAAATGTTTAAACAAGCGAGTAACAGAATTTTCTCCAGCTTGCTCAACACTCACTGTGGCAACTGTTTTTACCTCAGGATCATCAGATGCAAGCAGACTGATGTCATCTGGGTAGACAGGCCATTCACTTCTAGATTGTAGAAGATACTGAGGCCCAGACAACCATTTTGTATTCTTCATAAAAACATCGACTTTCACTCCTCTTGAGGCCATATCTGCTGGATTACTGGCAGTGTCCACATATCTCCATTGCGAGGAAGATGAAACTCTTAAGATTTGTGAAACTCGGTTGGCCACAAAAACCTTGAATCTTGAAGTTTCACTCCTGATGTATTTAAGAACAGAAGCACTATCTGTCCAAAACACAGAATCCAGAAGTTCCATCTGCAGCTCTTTCCTCCAGAGTACATCCAATCGACTGGCCATGGTTGCTGCAATGAGCTCCATTCTCGGGACGGTAAAGGATTTAAGAGGAGCGACACGAGCTTTTCCCATAACAAACGCACAGTGTCGTTCTGAACAAATGTTTTCAATCAGCAGGTAGGTCACTGTTCCATACCCATCCTCACTGGCATCACAGAAATGGTGCAACTGAGCACTCGTGATTTCTCCAAATCCATCAGGTTTCAGACAACGACTCACTTCAAACTTGCTCAATAGCTGGAGCTGCTGGAGCCATGTTAACCATCTTTTGGAAAACAGCTCTGGTACGTTATCGTCCCAGCCGATTCCTTCCTGGCATAGATCTCTTAGGATTTTCTTAGCAGTTAAGACCACAGGACTTAGCATTCCAAGAGGATCATAGATAGAACTGACAATTGAAAGGATTCCTCTTCTGGTGAGCGGTCTGTCCTTGAGCACAATCTTGAACTTAAAAGAGTCTGATTTTATGCACCACTCCACGCCCAAAACTCGCTCGATCATTGAGGAATCCAATTCCATGTTCAACTCTTTCATTCCTGTGGCTCTGTGACTTTCAGGAATTGATTCCAGCACTCCAGGCTTGGTGGTGATCCACTTTTTGAGCAAAAATCCTCCTTTGGCACACAAAGAAACCAACTCGTGGTACATTAACACTGCTTCCTCATCAGTTTCAACGGACACAAGACAATCGTCCACATAAAAACAGTGCAACAACTTCTTCACAGCTTCCTCACTGTAGAGATGTCCAAAGTCATCCGCACACTTTCTGAGTGCAAACTTGGCACAACTTGGTGACGAAGTTGCCCCGAAGAGATGTACATTCATCCTGTATTCAGATGTTGGTCGTTCCAGATCACCTTTAGGCCACCAGAGAAATCTCAATAGATCTTTATCTTCAGCTGGAACCATGACTTGATGGAACATGGATTCAATATCTCCCATAATTACAACTGGCTCTTTCCTGAATCTTGTGATCACTCCTATTAAAGAGCTTGTAAGATCAGGTCCTTGTAAGAGTTGGGAGTTTAAAGATGTTCCATGATAACTCACTCCACAGTCAAACACAACTCTGAGTTTCTTCTTGGTCGGATGGTAAACACCATGGTGTGGTATATACCACAGCTTGCCATCATTGCGATTGATCTCCTCTTCCGGGACCTTTTCAGCATAACCTTTAGCCAGAAGCTCATTCATGAAGACTTTGTACTCAGTATGAAACACTGTGTCTCTCTCAAATCTCTTTTGTAGAAAGCACAGACGTTGTTGAACAACTTTCTTATTGTTTGGCATACTGATACTGGCATTCCGAAAAGGTAATGCTATCTGGATATGACCACCCACATATTTGGCAGAGTTAGTCACTATTTCCAGAAATCTCTGATCCTCTCTTGACAATCCAACCTGCTCATCAACTTTGCTAGCTTCACAGTTTCCTGAAAGTGGTCCATTGATGGTCCAGCCAAGCCTTGTCCTTACGGCATACGGTCCTCCATCAACACTACACACCACTTCCAGAGGTTCCAAGGCTTTGGGAATGTTTGTTCCAATCAGAAGTTCGATTCCTGCATTTATTTGAGGCAAGGTTATGCGTTTTAAATGTGCCCATCCTTCAATATCTCTTGGTGTTGTAATATTTCCTTTATGTACAGGCATGGACTCCTGTGTGTACACTTTTGGCAGTTCCAGAAATTCATCACCACAAAGAGCGGCAACCTCCAGTCCTGATAAAGTGTTGCTGCTCACAACTCTTTCCTGGCCCATGGTTCTGAGGAGGATGTTTCCTTTCCTTCCCTCAAGGTGAAGTCTGCGCATCAGACTCTCAGTGCAGAAAACTAGTGTGCTCCCTTGGTCAAAAAAAGCATATGTTGTAATAATGTTGCTTCCTTTCTTTGACTTTACTTGGACAGGCACAATGGGCAGTTTACAGTCCTGGTCTCCAGCCCCTGTAAGACCACTCGACACCAGTGTGCTCACATGCGGCTGCATGTTCCTGTCGGTCTTTTCAGAAGGTGAACTTTCTTTGTGCAGGATGGTGGGATGTTTCCGGCTGCAATTGGAACAGGAAATCCTCTTACGGCAATCTTTACTGATGTGTCCTATACACAAGCAGCCAAAACAGATGCCATTTTCCTTTAAGAAGGTTATCTTCTTCTCATGAGCCATTTTTCCCAACTGTGCACAGACGTCCAACATGTGTCTTCCTCCACAACAAATACAGACGTTCCTTCCAACCTGATTAATTTTCATTTCCATTTCCGCAGGCTTAGGTGTACTCTCCACAACTTGCATAGTGGTGGCAAAGCTTGTTCCTTTATTTCCAGGTCTGCCTTGATACTTGGCTTTACTCATTCCTTTTATTGGTAAAGAAAGCGGAGAATCTTGAATATTACCGAATACAGGATCAGTTAATATTCTTATTTGCTTCTCCAAAAAGTCTGCAATATCCATAAATTTGGCTCTTCTTTTATGCCTTTCTTGCAGGTCACAAACATGGCTTCTCCATTTGTCCCTAAATTTATACGGCAATTTTTTAATAATGTTCACCATATTAGAAGGCATGTCCAAATCACTCAGATGCTGCACCTCCTCCATTGCATTACAGCATCCCCTGAGGAACAAACTGTAGTTCTGAAGAGCTTTTACTTCCTCCGTTTTAATTGATGGCCATGAAAGTGCCTTGTCCAGATATGCAGCTGCGACCTTCTGTTCATCGCCATAGTGTTCCTTTAACAGTGATTTTGCCTTGTGATAACCACGATCCGAGTTCATTTGTTGACAGCTTCTCACCAATTCCTTTGCATGGCCTCTTGTGTACTGTTCCAAAAAATATAAACGATCGCTGTTATTTTTCGTATTGCACTCAACTGCATTCTCAAATGCTTTAATAAATGAATAATATTGAAGTGGATCTCCATCAAAATGAGGTATTTCTCTCTTTGGTAAAGAAAAGAGTCTTTGTTGTTGGATTAAGAGTGTTGTTATTTCATTTTGTTTAGTCATTATTCCAATAACATCATTTTGTGGTTCCAGTTCCACCATACCATTTGTATGACAGTCATTTTGTCCATTTGCATCAGATGGGTTTGAAGGAATAACTGAATATTGTCGAGGATGCTTATTTTGAGAAGATTCAGTCAGCACGGCTTGTTGCATGACACATTCCTGGGTTTTATCTTTTCTCCTGTTTTGAGTTTCAGCATTAGTCAATGAATTTTGTTTTGCAGAAATGTGAGGTATAAATTCCAATGCATCAACATTAAGGGTTTATTTAGATCTTTCATGGGAAATGTATGAATTCATTCCATCTGAAACTTTTAAAGAGCCTTTTTTGCTTGTTATACTTTGAGCTTTAAGGACATTTATTGTAGCCATTTTTTCAGCAATTTCAGTGTCCAATTTTAGCCTTTCCTTTCTTTTACGAAGACGTTCCTCCTCTTCTTCCAGTACATGTTTCTCATTCAATAATTTCTGCTTTATCATTAAAGCTGCCAACTCTGCCTCAGCTTTCATACGAACAGATGAAGTTGAAGATCTTGATGAAGAAGTTTTGTGGCTTTCAACATTTGAAACACTATCACTTGGCTTGATATCATCCTCCACTTCTGTCTCAGTATTTGATGCAACATTGTTTTCCAATAAATTGATTTGCTTTGGACGAACAGCAGGATTTTGTTCTCTTTGATTTATCCAGTTTTGAATTTCATTTAAAAACACATTGGTGTATTTCATGATACTTGAAAACCATTCCTCTTGTTTTATTACTTCTTCCTCTGGCACCAAAGACAACACCTCAACATGTGAACTTGAAGCCTTTTCACACAGTGCCTTTAAATCCACCAAATACTGCTTAATTTGAGAAAGATTTTCAGTGTGTTGCATGAGCGCTTTCATTTTTTGTATTAGTCCTTTCATTTTATTGACATATATTTTGCATTCATTTTGTAATTTTTCAATTTTATTCAACAATGCCTTTCCAGTCAATTTTCTTTCTCTCTTTCCCCTCAAATGATTAGAGGAACAATCATCACCAGCTGTTTGACTCATGATTTTCCCGTTTGTTTGTTCGATTTTTTATTTATTTATTTTAATCTTCAGTGATTATCCATTAAAACATATATCCACTGGAAGCCACAATAGACTTTGACCATAAAATCCTTTCAACGTAACGGCACTTTAATTGTCCATTTGAACGTCATCCAAGCAGCATAATTACGGTAATAAGACGCAGCGCAGACATCATTCCAAGAGCGCAGCCAAAAACGTTGCACATTTAACCAACATTCATTCCATTCAGTGTCTCTTCTTGAAACATCTCAGCGCTAATCCAATGTGGCTTCCTTTTCCACAACCAGACATGCACAGGTATTCTTACCTGCGCTCCTCAGAATTGCGTCAGGTGTGTCGGTGTTGCTGGGCTCACTCATTCAGATGCGCTGCACTTACTTGGCGTCTTTCAGGTTCCTTGATCTGATTTCTTTGATCCTGCTCGTGGCTGGCTTCTCCAGAATGCCGTTTTTTGTTGACTAAAGATGTAGCGACTTCCACAGTCGCTACAGGCCGGGGATGGAGCCTGCCTATTTGCCTGACGCGCTGTCAGTTACGCAATAATGCGAGAGATGGAATTGTTTGCTCGTTTAATTAAAGTGCTTTGCGATTTTTACAGAGTAGTATCATCGGCTCCTGATTCAAACTCTTACAACATCACAGGCTCTAATATAACGAAGCGAACATGTCGTGCAGCGGTCAACAAAAACTACGGCTACCCAGCCCTCCTCTCTGTCAAAATCAAAACCAGTGAATGACAGACTGACAACGCCCATTTATGTCACCGCTAGCACCCACGTGACTCCCATAACAACCAAACAAATAAAAAACCCAGTGATCATCAAAATCCAATACATTCAATTATGGCTCCTACACTAGCCACTCTTTATATCCTGTTTATCCTATTAATTCTGCAGCGTTTTCAGTAAATATCTTTCTATGAGCATAGCAAAACTATTTCTTCCTGTTGTGCATGGCTGAGGACAGTCAGGAAAGAGGTACAAAGTGGTGTTACTAGACAAAAAGGACTGCAGATAGCTGGATAGCTAAGGCCTCTGTCACACAGACCTAGAGAATGGTTGACAGTGGTGTATTTCCTGACCAGCTGGTGTGTGGTTACTAGAGGCTGTTGCTGGGTGAGGTTGGCCTCAAAGACAGTGGTATACGAAAAACCTTCCTGTGATTGCTTTGGTAGCTAGGAGACTGCTGTGGTTGCCTGTAGATTGTGTGGAAGATGCTGCCTTGCCTGCAAACACTTGCTAGCTAACACAGAGTATGCTAACTAACCACTCAGCCATAGTGAAAATTAAGAAAGTGTGATGCGAAGTTGTGCCTTTTTTTCTTCCCCACCTGTCACGTTTGGTTCTTTTGCCATCAGAATTATTGTCTAAAGGCCAAGAAAGATGCCCAACGGATTTACTTTACCAAATGGACCATCCCGGCCTTGCCGTATTGGTTCATTTGATTGACCTTTGTTTTTATTGTTTATTTTATTTTATTTTCACTTGCTACACATGGGACAGACATGACTGGGGGAAAGAAAAGGGAGAAAGAAAGAGAGGTAGGGAAACAAAAACAGCGGGGAAGAGGAACGGTGATAAAGGGCACAAAACAAAAACAAACAAAACAAACAGACAAAAAATACATAATCATCACCTGGATCACCGGTTGAGAAAGAAAAAAGAGAAAACAAGCAAAAAAAAGAGCAATATAATAAACAACAACATCACGATAACCTGTGTGAATATAAAAGTAAATACTAAATATTGAATATTATTGTGCAGCACATAAGATCAACAGCTCACGGTGTGCTTTGAGGTAGGAAGGTAAGGTGTAATTTGTGTCTGTGAGCACCCGTGTGTACACCTGTGAGCATGAGCGCGCTTGTATTCAAAAGGTTCCTTCATGTAATGATCTGCTAGAGGGTGTGGGGAGCCACAGCCCCGTCCTCCAGGGCATGAAGCAGGTATGGAGGAGATCCAGGCTCCAGACATCCAGAGACCCCCAGAGCACAAGAGACCAAGGAAGACCAACGACTTGCTGTTGCATAGTGGGTGCAAACTGAGGTCTAGGCCTGACTTCATAAATCTACCACTATAATAAATTAAAGAACACTTCTATGTCGGCATTACAATAACAATAGGTTATCCCACATGCAGAATTCTGAGACTTATATGTGTGGAAGCCAACAGAAAAGGAAAATAACATTTGATTGTGTTCATAAGCTACAACATTTTCCTCTGTTTTGGATACTCCCTTGGTATTCCTTTGAAGTTCAGTAATTTCAAGACATTTTGCTTTAAAACAAACATGAATATGATGCAATAGAAAAGTATGGATTTACTTGTTAGAATGTGAGGATTCCATTAAAATGTTAGATATTGCAATATGAACTGCTGGTGTGACCCGACCAGTGTTTGATAGGCAGGTCATGAAACACGAAACTGCAACATCTACACGGGTATCGGCAAGTTCTGTCCCTTTGCCATAGAAAATAGATAAATCTAATTTATCCAATTTCTAACTTCATTTTTGAAAAAAAAAATCTTTCAGATAACATTATGTTGATATAGTGCGGATTTGTTGCAGTATAATCACCAGAGCTTGCTAGGCTGGTGATGTCACCATAAATGCTAATATTAGTTCTATTGCCATTGTTTGCTGTACTTTATTGAACAGGCTGCTTGTGGATATGAAAAATCTGTTGTATAATTTGGCTTTCATGCTCTTCTTGATCATCTGGAAATACCCATTTTAATTAGGGCGAGTGCTCTCAGTGCTGACAAATGCTGTGTCTGTGCAAAAAACTTCTTGCTGGTTTTTGAATGCTATTTACAGGAAGGGAAAAAAGTTCCTGCTTGTCTAGCTAAACACTGGAGGTGAGACCTTCCAGCTACTTAAGGTGTTGAATGGTAACAAGCCCTTTAGAAATCAGTAAACATGGGAATAAGCAAGCCATGCCAGATAAGGAAACATGCTGTAAGATAGCCAAGAGAAGATGGCACTGATGAGTAATGAGACAGCATGCGAGTGAAAACAGTAGTGTCCTTCACCTGCTGATAGTGTAGCTGATGTATCGCTGATGTATAGATACCCATTTCTGACATAAGAATTCTTTATGAGGGTGATAAGGTTCTGTGGGTTTATCTAGATAAGTGACTTTATCATTAACCACTCCTCAAAATAATCCATCAGTTCAGCCATTTCATACTCAACCTCATAGCACTATGAAGCTCCAACACCTCAACCAGGATAACATTCTGATAGTTCCTATTTATTGAACTATAGAGGCAACATATGATTCCATTTGCTGGTACAACAGTGTACATGGCTTTTAAATCACTGAGCCGATTTATTGGGGCTTGTAGGGCGGGGAGATCGAAGCCTCATAACTCCTGACAAATGCATTGACATATTTTTCCCCCTTTCTTTCTCTTTTCATTTGTTGTTAACACATGACTCAGTCAGGCTTGACACAGAGAATGCCGAAATCTCATTCCTTTCTGCTACTCTGTAAGCCAGATCTCTGAGTCACTCTTACAACCGTGCTTCTGAAAAACAACAAAGGAAAAGATTTAGTTATGCAGGAATACTAACTAAGCAGCCTGTTGATGTCAACAGTAGAGAATCCTATGTAAAGTGAATCATAGGTGTTGAGAATAACTGAAGCTTTTTATGGTGGGGATTCAAGTCACAGTTCACTGTTTTGCGTTGCAGGTTTTTAGTCGTTGAGGGTCCTGTGCAGTATCATGGCTGTTCCTAGGACTGCACTCTTCTGGACAGAGATCTCTATACTTCTTATGGTCGCTCAACTCCTAGCCAAACATCTCACTGATCACTATAGCCGTGGTGTAGATCAGCTGATTTGTCTTGGTAATGGTTGCAGTAGGTATTGTCTGTAGTACTGCATTCACATAATTACATAATTTACTTAGGTATTATTAAAGTATTCTGATTCTGATCGACAGTAGGCCTTCAGAGGGAACTTGTAATCTTGGTAACCGGCTACAGAAGGTCCAGGTTTCAAGCTTCGCTATGATCCTGTCTTTTAGGTCAGTTCCTCTTGCACTCAACAATCCTTCTTCCATTGCATTTGGGGCTTGGTATCCAATCTCGGCTGGGGGTGATGATCTCTCCCCCCCAGACTTGTCGTTCTGGCTTCCACTTGCTGTGTCATTTGTGTTATACAAATTTAAACGGCTAAATTCAATGCATTTGAGTTGGTTTGAGCTCTGGAACCAGTCTCTTGGAGAAGGGATGGACTCTTTTCCATTCTGGAGTTGCCTTTGGTGGAAGGAGGTGGGGAGGCCTGGATATCCTACGTATCACCATTGGAGTTTTTATTACAGGAAAAGACGGTTGCTTCCCCGCACCTTCGGCTTGGAAAATTGGTCCTGACTGTCGTTCAAAAGTTGCTCCATTTGGAGATATCTCTATTAGGATGAACATCAGGTTGTGGCCTCCAGCTTGCACTGGAGTGGTTTGCAAGTCTGAAGCAGTGGGAATGCGAACTAGAACCTTAGACTAGACTGGTCGATCAACGTCCCTATCCTCACGTATGGATATGGGCTTTGGGTAGTGACTGAAATAGTGTGACAGTTGCTATCTCCTACCAGCAGGAGGCCCAGGAGTAGACCCATGTCAAATAGGTCTCTCTGCTGGCCTGGGAACACCTCGGTGAGGGACTTCTGGGCTTCCTTGCTTAGGTTGCTCATGTGACCCAGCACAGGATAGGTGAAAGAAGATGGATGAGTGGATGAATCGATGGATGGATCTTATTTGACTTGGTAGCTACTGAATACTGTATCATAATAAAACTCAGGCTTTGTCCACAGGACATGTACAATGTAAATGTTTTTGCAAGGCAAAACACTTCCATCTCCAGTCTCATAACAGTGCACAGCCTCCCATTAACTCTTCAAAGCCACTACTCACCTTAAGTCCAAGGCTTAGCTCGTGAAGAGAGCATCTGATCTCCTGGGTGAGAATGTTCATAC
Organism: Aulonocara sp. 'chitande type north' Nkhata Bay; assembly: GCF_057382095.1. NCBI lineage: Eukaryota > Metazoa > Chordata > Actinopteri > Cichliformes > Cichlidae > Aulonocara > Aulonocara sp. 'chitande type north' Nkhata Bay. The sequence continues at coordinate 1,104,601 of NC_141351.1, forward strand.
GCTCACACTCCTGCAGCGCCACGACCTGATAGGGAGTCCTCTCCTCTGCTTTCCCTAGAAGCTCAGCCATGTTGAACTCCTCTGGGAGTTTCTCCAGTATCTCTTCCAGCACTGCATGCACCTGATAACATGGATAGGAATGTAGAAAAAAGTGAGAGGAGTGTTTCCCAGTAAAGTAGCCCATTATGCTTGTCAATATTAAAGCTAAGTAGGACAAGAAACACCAATGGTAAGACAATACTATCCTAAGCAAACATCTGAAAGAGATGGGTTCATCTGAGTCACATAAACTCAGTCCTGTCAATGCTGACAGTCTGAGAAACTGTTTGAAATTGTTCCATAAATATTCATGAAGACATATTTTTGCAACACCAGCTTTTTGTTTTCAATAACAGTATTATTCCTTCAGAAAATCAATGCTCACATCGTATTTTTGTGGACAAGGGGTGAAAGCTAATGTCTGTGTCCAAACTTTCCCAAGACAACCAGCAAGAGAGATCAATCAAAGGATTAGGTACCAAACTAAGGATATCAGGTCATCGTATCTATGGATTTTTTATTCCTGATGATTCTGAATATCTGACTTGACTTTGGCAGCTACTGAACACCCAGAATACAAAGTGGGCCTCTTCAGTAAGCCAGAAAGATTCCAAATCATAATATATTAAATGACCAATGGAAACACGGAAACACACACACACGGCAAATGTAAAGTCACAAATCAACCTTAAATATATGTTTTTAGACATTTTAAGGTCAACTAATCATTGACTTCAAAATACAGATGAGAGCAAACATAAGTAAATCAATCCCAGTTAAAAGCATGCGCATATGAATTAAACATGAATGAAACATGCTGAGCAAACTTCCCTAATGGTCAGCGGTGAAATCAAATTAATGTTTTCTGTTAGAAAGGGGTTGTTGCAATTATCAAATTGTAATCATAAAGTGGTGGAAATAATTATTTGATCCCCTGCAGAATTCATAGGTTTGCTCACTTACAAAGAAAAAAACAGTCTCTAATTTTTACCATAGTTTTACTTTAAAGGAGAGAGACAGGATATCAACAAAAATCCAGAAAAACACATTTTTCTGAAAAACACTTATGAGTAAAAAGCACACCTCCACCAACATGGACCAAAGAGCTGTCTAAAGATGTCAGGGACAAGACTGTAGGCCTGCAAATGTCCATTAATCATCCTTGATCGGGAGCTGGAATGTGGATGAGCCCAAAACTACACAGGAGGAGCTTGTTCATAATCTGGAGGCAGTTGAGATCACAGTCACTAAGAAAACAACTGGTGAAGCACTATGCTGTAATGGATCAGATCCTGAAAACCACAAAAGTGATCACACATTCACGATCATCACGAGCATGTTATTCTTTGGTTTGGTTTGCCACACCGACTTTGT